>NC_044326.1:117105664-117448964 GCF_007399415.2 Gopherus evgoodei | reverse complement strand
AGAACAGGAAGAATGGGTAATTTAAAGTGAAAATCTATGTTTCTGGCCTCTCAATGAGAATGTTCCAGTACATCAAAAAAGGACTGGAAAATGATTGTTTTTATAAATATGAACTTTAAAATCCAAACAGATGAGAAGCATGAATTTTCTTTGTAACAAGTAGAGAATTATGAATCATACACTGCTCACTTGCTCTTCTACATTACTGGGAACTGCTGTTACAATATCTTATGTGGGCTTACAAAAATCCACTGTTAATGAAAGCATGAATTCTGAAGAATAAAAGGGTATGCTAATACAATGAAAATGGGAAGGGCTGTTTTATACAATGTGTTTTAAAGTTACGTGTTTTTATTATGTATGTTCTGATTTTTGTTCAAATCAAGTAACAGTAAAGACAACAGATTAGTGCATAAGGAAATATCACTGCCTCAAAAATGTTATGCTTAATATTCATCTGCTACTATTAAAATTCATTTTGATTTAAATTGCACTTCCAATTACGCTTATAAAGCTGCGCATGCCATTCAGTCTGGCATATTTGTAAAACAAAATAGACATATACACAAGGATACGAAATTCTAAAAAGTTGCTACCAAAACACCCTTACATTTTGATAAAAAAATAAACAAAATACTGCACTACACAAAACAACAGTGTGCTGCACAGGGACTGATAATGAGATAAGTATATACCTAGTTGGACTGTACTGTGCCTGTATGACATGGAAAAAAATCTGTTTACAGTAGTAAATGACCTCAACATTGTTTCAACGCCATTTGCAATAAAGATCCTACCTAGAACATGTAACAGGCATTCCTTCCATTAGCCTGGAATCATAACTCTAGTGAATGCAGCAGTTCTGCAGCAGATAACATGTTTGGAAGCAGTAGTAGGATTCCGGACACCAAGATGATGGAGATAGTTAGTTTTGGAGACAAAATATTATGAACTTTCAGGCTTTGTGCCCCTGACAGCTGAGTCAAGAGTCACCCACTTATGTACAGTAGTGGTCTCTTTATCTCTCTCTCTCAAATGTTGGAGGGTGCATGGAGTAATGTTAAGTTCAGCGCAACTGAACAGAAACTCAGCAGACTCCTAGGTTAAGCAGCAAAAACCCTCCCTGGGAGTTTAAATTTGCCTAGTCAAACCAAAATAAAAACAGAATAGCAGGTTCTCTGGCCATATTCCCTTCATTCAGCTGAACAGCTTTGACATGATAATCAGAGCCACTCTCAAATCTAAAGTGTTTCTTGGCCCAGTATCTAAACAGAAATCACCATGTGTTTTAAGGCTCTGAACCCAACTGGGCTCAGCTACCTGCTTAACTCAGGTGCAGGTAAAAGATTTAGGATTTGTAACTAGTGAGCTACAACAAAAATACTCTGAGCACACTGTCCCTCGTAACACCTCCCCCCCCTCACCTCGCCCAGGGGAGCAGCAAGCTAATTGGAAAGCAGGTGTTAGGAATGTGTGTGGGGTGACTCTCCAATTACTGCCTTTAAATCCTTGTTTAGGGGTTTATTTGTGGCCTATCACTTCTACTATATGTAATTTAATTTTGAAAAGAGTTTGTCTTAAGCTGTCTATGGTGTGTTGCCCATTTAATGAAGTCTATATCATAAAGAAACCTGTCAATCCAGAATTTCTTCTTTCCTTGTGGCGACAATCAGCTGTATACTTAAGCTCAAGAAGACATTCCCCAATATAATTCAGAAAATGCACTCCAGAAACTCTGCTAGGATGCAATCACCTTCACTCCACCACAAAAGACTCATATACACCTCTACCCGGATATAACGCTGTCCTCAGGAGCCAAAAAATCTTACCACGTTATAGGTGAAACCATGTTATATTGAACTTGCTTTGATCTGCCGGAGCATGCAACCCTCCCCTCCCAAGCCCATTAAAGTGCTGCTTTATTGCGTTATATCCAAATTTGTGTTATATTGGGGGTAGAGGTGCATTACTGTCTGACTCCAACAGGTGCACAATTTAGGCATATTAGATCCCAGATGCTTCTGAATGCACAGGAAGTGGTTGAAGACAAAAGCATTTCTTCCATCTGCACTTTGCAAAATGAAGGCAGCATTCTCTCTCTCTGATGCAGTCCTTGCCACAATTACGCCGTTTCTGTCACCTTGTAGAGGAGTGGACTCACCCTTGCAGCGCCTCCTGCTGGTGACTTCTGGGAATTAGCTCTTTTCCAGCCAAGAGCGCCCTCTGCAGGCCGGTGATCCACTTGTCCTCTTGGCCCCCGTGTCCCTCCCTGGACCCGGTGCCCTTTTACCAGGGTGCTGTCCCTGGCAGTAACCCCTCAGTCTTAGGGTCTCCTCTCCCCAGGGAACCCTCACCCATTATTCCCACCTTGCCTCAGTATATGGCTACTGTCAGTCATCATCTAGCCCCATGCCCTGGGGCAGACTGCAATATCAGCCTACTCATCACTGGCAAGGTTGGGTTTGGACCTGCTGCCCTGGCCTATCTCTAGGCTGCCCTCTGCAACCCCTAGTATCCCTTGGCCTTCTGCTAGGCCACAGTCTGGGGCTTTCCAGGCTAGAGCTCCCCAGCCTGTCCCCAGACCTGCTTCACCCAGGTACTCCGCTCAGGTCCCTGCAGCCAAGTCCATCTCCCTCTATAAACAGAGAGAGACTGTTTGCTCCTGGCTTCTCTGGCCTTCTTATAAGGCCCTGTTGCTCAGTTTGGGGCGTGGCCCCAGCTGCAGCCACTTCTCCCAATCAGCCAGGGTTTTACCTTGCCCAGCCCCAGCCCTCTGCAGGGGCTTTTCCAACCCCTCCAGGGCTGGAGCAGGTGTTCACCCCACTACACAGTTGTAATGTGTTCTACATGGGTCTACACCTTGGGATCATTCAGGAGAAGAAACTAATGCAAAATACAACTACTATTAAGTAGAGTTGCACATGGGAACAAACAAAAGCAGAGCTCCATGATCTGCACTGACTACCATAGAGAATTCAGGGTATTCTAACCTTGCTAGCTGAGAGATCTCCTCTCACCCTGTGATATACTGCCACACTGAGCAAAGGCTCTTGAGCTAAGTTTATACCCTCAACATAAACAAGAAAAATCTGGTGGGAAGCCATTCTCTGTGAGCAGTATTTGGAATTTCCTTTCTCTCCCTGGGTCTGAGACACCCTAGATTTGTAAATCATCCAGGCACATTTCAAAGCTCATCCTCCCCCCTTCCCCTTTGTTAAGGCTGTGGAGGTGATATATTTATGGACAGTCCTTTATGTTTATGTTGTAACTTTTAATGTACAGGATAAATACCCAGAGCTCTTGATGGGCACCTATTTGAAAAAAGTGAATAAAATAAATACATTCCCATGGTGGCATCCAAATGGGCAACAAATGACCAGTACACACCACCACAGTATGCGATTGACTGTTCTGCGCTCTACAATTTGGCAACACTGAATAGATTCTGGAGGGCAAAAGGACTGCCCCTACTAAATGACAGTACCAGTTTTCTAAGCAAAATAAGCTGATGAGCTTCTGAACTCAATGAAACATCCTTTCTAGTTTCATCTGTTTGAGGGCAAGGGGTAAGGTATAGAGAGAGGAAAAGAGAAGAGGGAGGGCAATCTGAAGCAGGATACAGTGAGTGTGAACTCAGAAGAAATTCAGAATACAATGGGTGTGATTCTCCATGGCTGCACCCTGTGTAGTCATTTACGTCTACGCAAAGTGATGTAAACTGCTAGGTAATATTTTTACAAGCACTCTGCACAGCTGAAAATGACGACATGAGGTTCAAGGCCGACCCTGGGTCTGTGATGGAAGACATTTGCGGAATAAATCAATCACTTCTCTCTACTTTATTTTTGATTATTTTTTTTTGCATTTTCAAATGTAAATTGAATATGTAGCAACAGTTCTCTCACAGGTTGTTGAGTTGAAAAGCTGAACAATTCACTCAAATGTGAAAGATAAGTGAAAAGAGTTTCAAAAGCTTCAGAAAAGAGTTGCTGCCCCTCAACTTGTTAGGTTCTGTTCTCCGGCCCCAAGTTTTTGTACTTAATGTAAATTAGTTCAAGTTTTCTAAATTGCAGATATTCTAGTTTATCAATGGCTAATATTCTGGGGAGAGGGGTTAACCTTCACACTGTAGATAATGAAGATGTGATACTAAGAAATAAGATGAATTCAATAATTTATTAATGCAGACTATTTATCCTTTGGTACTAAATAAGAATCTTTTAAAATGATAATCCTTCTAAACACATTCTGAAATTATGCAGAAAGGCAGTCAAGCCTGTCTTTCCCAAAGGTTAAAGGGTGTTTGTGAATCTACTGTTGCCATTAATTTAGCCAGTAAAAACAACATGGAAAAGTTAAGAGCTTGGTTTCCGCTATCGTACACTATAAATGCTGGATAGGTAAAATATTTAGGTTAATAGGACTCTGTGGGAGGGTTCAGGACAATCTGTAACAGGAAGCTGAGATCTAACCTGCTGAGTCTTCAGCTTGAAGCAGTGCTTTCCTGTTAGTTGCTCTGTCATCATGTTCAGCTGTAAGTCACTATACATCTAACTCCATAAAAAAAGATTAGAGACATTTTACACCTACTGAGGCGATCTTATGAAAATGGCATCTTCTTAAGGACTCTGATCAACAACAAAGTATTTACAGTGGCTGCAGTTAGTGTAGAATTACCATTTTCATTACAGAACCCTAGTTCTTCTGTTTATAACTCAGCTGAAAAAAAGGGGATCTATGTTATAACTTAGCAAACCTATAGAACCTACGGTCATCAATAAAATCTTTACAATTGCCTTAGTAAGCAATAAATGTTACTGCATAATTCTCCAAGTTGTTCCTATTCTAAGAATAGAGGAAACGGTAATATCATGGCAACATTATCTACTTGTAAAAGGCAAGTTTAATGGCGACTACATTACAATATGTGCATATTTATAAATACACAGAGAGAGAGAGAGAGAGAGATTGTAACCCCCCAGTGGAGGGATTCTGCCTTTTAAACTTTTTCTATAGTGCTTAGACAGCATTGGTTCTGTCCAATAAATAAATATATTTATATTGTCTTGATTTTCAACAGGCAGAACACCCACCATTTTCCACTGAATTGAATGGAAACTGCATAGGCTCAGCACCTTCGAACATCAGATTATCAACATTATAGGTACAACATTAGTGAGACCTACACTGAGGATTCATAATACTTTCCATTATAAATCTCAATCACTTTGGCAAACTTGAATTATATGAGCATAAAGTCTGAGTAAAAGCTGGTTAGCCTTCATTCAGGGCAAAGAGAGTGGAAAATAGGTTGTCTTACCATAGTTACATTTTTTCCCTGACACTTGAACTTGATATTTGGCAATGAGATAGTCCTGGCAACAGAGACATGCTTTTTGCTGTAGCCATGAGAATTCATTCAGGTTTGATGAAGTTACAAGCCATAGAAAATCACAATAGCAAATGCTTAGCAGAGCTTGCTAGAAATGTGCTTTTTACATTCCTACTATATTACACATAATCAAACCTCATGAATTCTCCTAAAGTAGGCACACAATGAAAACTCTTTTCCACGCAGCACACAGAAAATACAAATAAGCACCTTGTTAACTACAGACATCTAGTGGTACAGAAAACTAATGAATTACAAAATCAAAGTCCACATTCATATTTTGTTTTGGGTTTTTTGACAATGCTTTTAATGGGCAATTCTACTTACAAAAAGTGACAGTAAAAATGACATTATTGAGTTCTGTGTTTATTGTCTCTCAAAGATTTCAATCTTAACATGTTCAGTTGACAAGAAAAATATGTTTGTCTAACTGCTAGCTCACCCTGGAATCTGAGAGTCAAGCTGGGTTCTTTTCTGCCTGTGCATCAAATAAAAGAAAACATTTGAAGGTCAAATTATGCCCTTAATTAAATCAACTCAAACCACTGAATTCAAATTATGCATAATATATTCCAGCTCCTTTGCGTACAGCTACATTGATTCTTCAGTGCTAACAGGAATACATTTCAGTTAAAACATATTTTTGTCACTACAGTTAATAGGACTCTGAATATACACAAGGAACAGATCTGTTGAGTAAGATGGTATCACTTATACATAGTCACTTTAGAGAGCAGATGAGTACCTTAACGCTCTATAATGCCAAGCAACTTCATTTTTACGGATCCTTTCCAAAAATTAGCAATAATTGATGATCATGCAGCTTTATAAGCTTTTCCCCAGGAATCTAAGCAATTTTTGTATATTATCCTTTTGAGAAGGCAGCCTCTATCTGGCAAAGTATTGTGTTAAGTGTATGTTTGGCAAGCATTCTATTATATAATATAGCCAAAAAAGTAAGTCTAATGAGTATTTGAAAGCTAAATCCAAATATATATCTGGTCTGCTCCTGATAGGAAGCCAGTTTGGGATGTGTTTGGGGCATTTTACTGCCAATATACTCATCTAGCAATATAGATATGAAGGAAAATAAGAGATGCACATTTGCAAGAGTAAAACAAGAAAAAGCATGTACATGGCTGTCAGGGGTTTCAGTATGGCTCAAAAACAGCACAGTGATGTTTAATGTCTCCTTTAAAAGCTGAAGCAATCATTCACTTTACTCTGAGTGACCTCTGGTGGTAAGAAAAACACATACACATATACATTGTCCAGCTATACGAAAAGGAGGACAGGAGACACTTGATATGGTTTAATCAGGCTGCAACTTTATTATTAGATGTCTAGGATTTCCTGGTAGATAAAAGTGTACAGTATAGGTAACTCCATGATCATTTCAATATCTGTGGGGGGCTTTTTGCTATTCCTTTGCTATTCCTAATGTCCTTCACTTTAAACGTGCCCTTGTTACATGAAAAACAAGATAATTCCCAATTACAGAATGGTATATTCCTCTGTAATTTGGCTTTTCTATATTTGGTGAGTTCCTTTGTCTTTTGGGGTTATAACCTAAACCAATCAAATGTTATTTCATCCTTATTATATTGTAATCAGTAGAAAATAATCGAAGACCAAAGTTCTGACTTTGGATTTCTTTAATAAATCTTCATCAAACTTATCTGATGACTCTTGTAAAGTACCGAGGCCTTTATTAAAATGTATACATCTAATGTAAAGGAAAGCACTTACAGCTATCACATGCAAGACATACAGTCCTAAAAATGAAAGATTTATTCAATTAAGTAATATATGTATTGAGACTGTGATGTTAGCATTGTGCTAAATCTAACATACAACTAGACAAGAAATAGCAAAAACACCACCCCCACCCCCACATCGCTGCACAAAATTAAGAACAGATATCCAGAGGGCTACAGTCAACATTTTCAATAGCTTACATTAAGCATTTTTGACCCAGAGCAGTATTAAAAATATCTTTACAGAAAAAGAAAAATATGTTTTTATTATCTGAAGTATTCATAAAAATGTCAAAAACTGTTGATGCACTCTAAAGAGTTTTGACCAAGAAAATTATTACAATTCATAACTGCTGATTGCTGCATTATCCCCTCTTATTTAACAATGTCCATGAAAAAAAGAGAAACATATTAGGTCTCTGCTTCAGCAAATACTGAAATCTATTTATATGCAAATAAGCTATCCATTATTAGTATGAGAAGAGACTTAGGCATAAAGGGAGAAATAAATTATCACTGGAAACCCTTAATGAAATCTACTTCAAAACATAACATTTTACAAGAGCCCTCATTCATGTAATATTTGTTCAAGCCTAGAAAGGAATTGGTGAGTTCTGCACTTAGATGAGATCTCATACTACAATATTTCCCATGCCAATTTGTTTTATAAAATGCATTTATTCTTTCCTTAGGAAAAAACCTGATAATTATAAATCCACAGTTTCCTTGTGAAGGGCTGCCTTTTCAAACTACAATGGACTATGGTTCTCCTTTTACATTATTACCAGGCAGTGCTTGTTTTTTTTAAAGCACTTTATTTTTGTTAACGTATGTTGTTGCTAATTTATGTAGAACAAATCAACATTATCGACAATTCCTGTATGAACCAAGGAACAAGCATCTGAGAGAGGTGTAGGCTAAGCACTACTGAGTTCCAAACCCCAGACTGACACTGACTAATTCTGTAGCCCTAGGCTAAATCACTAGGAGACTCTGCCTCAATTTCTCTACATATAAAATTGGGATTCATAACAGCTTTCGGGGTACTGATGATTAGTTGATGTTTGTACAGTGCTTTGAAGCTGGAAAGTGCTTTTTAAGAATGATTATTATTGTTAGATGACTACTACCAGCTCAAAATAAATAAGAAAGGGACAAATTCCCAGACTGAATTCAATTTGTCCATGAATCTACTCACATTCCAAGTATCTGAATCTCGTGCAGAACATTTTCAGTAAGGAACCTTGACCGTGGGCCTAAACAGCACTGGCCTATTGACCTTGAACAGTCTCAGTTCTCAAAACAGGGCTCCTCCCTGGATCAGGTTCTTCTTAGCATGACTTTGGTTAAGTGATGTTAAGCATTCCATAGTCTGAAGTCTTTCTTTTGTAGGCATGCCATGTTAGCTGAACCCACCACCACAAAAGGGCATGTTGCAAAGCTCACCTATTAACACAATGTGTTGCCTGTTTTTCTGGGGATTCAAGGAGAGGTAGCTTGAGTCCTTTAATGGCCACTAGGCCAATAGGTTAACATCATTTAACTGATATATTTGTATATATACACACATACTATGAATATGGTTAATCAACACACAAAATTATGATGAACAAATGACTTATTAAACAAGACAGCTGTTAGTGTTACAAACAGTAAAGTGCAAGGATGCAGTTCCCTGCTGGTTAGGTGTCTGTGATATTGCAGAAACACAGATCTTGGACTTTGGGTCACAGATAGAAATGTAAACATTTGTCATTTTAAGCTTACATATTTACTATTAGAGCCTGATCCTGAGTGGTACTGAGTACCTTAAGGGCTGAGAACTCTCAATTCTCACTAACATCCAGTGGAAATGAGAGGGCTCAGAACCTCACAAAAGATTCTTAGTACATTGCAGAATTATGCCTTTTATGATCTGATATTTAAAACATTTTTTTAAATGTTTTTCTATTCATTTTTATAAAACCTAAGAAGCACAGAGCTCATGTCACTGTTTGACAAACCTAAGTGAGGGTCACTTCTAAAGCCAAACTTTGCTCTTAATTACAGCATGGTAAATCCAAAATAACTCCATTAAAGTCAATAAAGTGACTCTGGATTTATAATGGTATAAATGTGAGCACATGAGTAATGCAGGAGATGCAGGCATGTAGTTTTCGGCAAATTAACAGAAAAACAAAAATAAGACCAAGATATTAAGAAGCAGATTTGATAAAACAAAAATAAACCTTCCATCTGCACATAAATGGCTACATTTTTATATCAGTTACATTGGGATAAATCTGGAATAACTCCATTGAAGTTAGAGGTGGTCACTGAGACAAGAATCTGATCCAAAGAAATTTCCACTGAGCTCTAGAAAAAAACATAGGTTTCTGGTGAAACAAGTCAACTCTACATATATCAGCAATAGGCAAATATTCAAAATCAGACAAAAATCACATTCAAGGGCCCAAATATCTGAAGGTTATCCAGATGCCTAATTATCATCTGTTCTCTCCCCCCTCCAAGACCAGGATTATTTTTCTCTCCCAGGGAGTGGTTTTCACCTAATAATATGTTAGGGGGGTGTAGGCATGGACCAAACAAATTTTAACAATCAACCATGATATCTTCAGAGGAGAGGGACAGGTGACAGGCTTCCTATTTCTCCTAATTTTTCAAGGGTAGTTAAATGGTATTGCTGCCCATACCTGAATACACTGGGCAAAAAGAAAATTCCCTCATTGTAAAAGACCTTCTTAACTATTTTAGCAGTTGACTCAGCAGAATCCAAAGACACCTCTTCCAGTCCAGCTGCCCTCACCCATTAAAGTTCTCAGTCTGAAATTCCCTAAATGCATACAACTATGGTGAAATCTTGGCCATTAGAGCAGTGTGAAATAACCATTGCAGTGGGCCTGGAAGAAGAAAATCCCAGTGTTACTGCTGCAGAATAGGGAAGGAAGGACTTTTAATACGTAAAATAACTTGGCAAGACAATTTCACAAACTAGACATCTCCTTTCACTTCATTCCAAAACCAACTACCACTGACACTTTTATTGTGTCATTTAAACATTTTTCCTTCTATATTTTTATATACTTAAATGTAAGAACAACATTATATTGTTCATAGGAACAAAGAACAATAAGCTCTCTTTTCCCTTTCGTCTGTCCCCTTTTTAAATAATATTGAATGTTTAATAGACTTACTTCTATTATTGCCATAGAGCTACTTCCCCATGATCATGATGAATTAGCAGTTCCAGAAACAGTCTTTTCTGGAATTACAGATTACGTCTAGCAAAGGACAAGCAACTCAGTAGTAACTGTAGGTTAAGGAGGAGTTGAAGAAATATGATTTAATTGTCAGATTGTGTTATTTATGGATTCATACTGGCACTTCAAAAATGGGGCACTTGCCAACATTGCTTTCAGTCAAAATTTGAGTTACCCACACTTCTACTTCTAGTGCCTATTGTACAAAAATATGAAAATGGGAACAGAAAAGTGTCTTTAATGGGTATAATAAATCACAAGCACATCAGTAAAAAACAATTACAGCATATTTAACTTCATACCACTCCAAGTCAATCTATAATATTATGTGTTAATTTCAGCTCAAGTGATATTAAAAAAAACCCCTACAGGTATTTTTCTTGGTCTCACCTCTTCTTTGCCCTTTTCATTGATCAAATTAGTCTATATTCCCTCAAAACCCTTTGATTGTAATAACACCATTAGATAGGGCACAGCTATTTAATTTTTTTCTGTTATAATCAGCCAACAAAACCATTTACACCTACACTAGAAGTGCATGGTTTTTAGAAAAATGAGATCTCTTTCTCCCCCTCTGGGACAAATGCCAGACCAGGTGATTCCCAGAATCTACATGCTGTTCAACACCAAGTATTTTGTTAGAACTTAATTTAAGTTCTTGATATATGATAAAAAAATAATGCTGTTCACAATTTTGAATTCATTAATTTGCTAGATAAGCAAAGTTAATTCTTGAGACTCTCACTAGTTATGTGGCTGGATTACTATGGTTATCTTCACAGGCATCTGTTTTATTGTAAACTAATATAGTACAAAAGTGATCTTTCAGATTTTGTTTAATCAGCAATGGATCAGTTTATACCAGCACAAAATGTAGTCTACTATCTCTGCCTCCTAGCTAAAATATGGACTTGGGTCCAAAACTGTTCTGTTTATATGTATAGAAGTACTGCTTTACTATTTTGTTAGATTTTCTAAAGTAAAAACACTATGTAACCCTTATTTTCTGAAATAGGTTATGTAAGATATAATAAAGTTGTCATCCTGAAATTTTTAATGACTTCACCTGGGCCTGATTTTACATTCACTTACACTGATGTAAACAGGGAGTAGCTCTGTTAATTCAGTCGAGTTACACTGATGTCAGAGGAATTGTTAATTAAAATATGAACAATGACCAGGTCAAATTCAAAAGTATCTTGTGCCACTGGGCAATGCATCAAATGGTTTAAATTTACCTAGGAAAGTGGCAGATAACACATCATGAAATGGCCTGCCAATGTCAAGATCAACTTATTCCAGCTCAAAGGTAGAAGTAAGTAGCCTGAGGGGCTAAGTCCTTGTATCAGTGAAGATACAAGCAGGAAGACAACTGGAAGTGACTGGGGGACACCTGAGAAAGGTTCACTCAGGGGAGGCCTCTTTGGCAGTATTGATGCAATTTCCTGGCCTCTGAGGTGTCAGTAGAGACTGTTTGAGTTGGATTCATATGTGGAACTAGCATGATACCCAGTAGGACACTGCACAATCTGTGCTATGTGCCAGTAACTGAGAACAAGTGAAGACTGCAATAAAAGCTGCAGAAAAGTTAGTACATCCCTAGATACAGATGCTCCCTGAGTTACACAAACGCCGATCCACACTGATGGAAAAAGTTCTGTAAGCTAGAAAGGTTTATTTTATTTGTTTGTTTTTTGCCTAATGGCTGGGTATACATTTCTGACTTATGCAAAATTCGAGTTCCGCAAGGCGTTCCGGAACGGAACGCTTGCATAAGTTGGGGAGAGTCCATTATAATAATTATATTTAGCCCACTGGATTGGATTAAGAACAATCTTTTATCTGCATTTTGATGGAAAATTCTGGACCTGATTCTGCTGAATCTAGTCCTCTAAATTTTCTTACTTGCATGCTCTTTTTGTACATATAAATGAGATTTCAGCTTACTATGTACTGTGAAAAATGCGTTATAAATTGTTCTCAAAATAAAGAAAAGCACTTAAATAAACGCAACAAATATGGTTGAAGTGATCTTTCCTTTTAGAACATCTTTATGATATTGTGACATTCTGTACCTTGGGGGAGCACCCTGTAACCCCCATATTCCTTATTTGCATATAAAGCATGCCATGTGAGATATCACTGGAAATGTTATGATCTGCTGAAACCCATTGTTCCATCTAAATATGTATATCATGAATGCATACGAAGTTATGAGAATGTGCTGTATGGTTGTCACTAAAATATACTGTGGGTTTGGGAAGTGCCCAGATACTAGCTCTACAGAGACAGAGACAATGTCAAGGAAAGTAACCAATGCCCAGACAGGTGTCAAACAACCCATCAACAGCCATTGTCCAGCAAGGGAGCTACAATTCAATGACTCACCAGCATTCGGCGTCACCAGGGGAATTGCTCAACCTTGCCTGGGGACCCAGCAATGCCCACCAGATGTGCCTGGACTTTTGTTCTCCAAGAACATGGACTAAGGGTATAAAACAGAACACAGGGGCCCCATGCTTGGCTTTTCTCCGTCTCCCACGTATGCTGCAAACAACAAAGACATACAGAATTCTGAAGACTCCAACAGAGGGAAGTGGCCCAGGTTTAAGGGACAAACCTCTATATAAAAGACTGCTATATCCAGTGGAGTGAGAAAAACTGCTTATCTAGATGTTTCCCAGTCTAAAAGAGATAAGAGCTTAGACTGCATGCTTATCTTTTATTTTATTTTGGTAACCACTCTGACTTTTTGCCTATAACTTATAATCACTTAAAATCTATTTTTTGTAGTCAATACATTTATTTAACTATCTATCTTTAGCAGTGAGTTTGCCTCTTAAATCTGCTCAAGTTTGCAAAGGCTGATGTATGTCCACTTTCCATTGATGAAGTGGTGAACCAATTACTATATTGGCATTGCTCGTTTTGAACAGAACAGGTAATCATCAAGTGATCCATCCCCCATCACCCATTTCCAGCTTCTGGCAAACAAAAGCTAAGGACATCTTTCCGTCTATCTTGGCTAATAGCCATTGATGGCCCTATCCTCCATGAACATATCTAGCTCTTTTTTGAACTGTTATAGTCTTGACTTTCACAACATTCTCTAGCAAGGAGTTCCACAGGTTGACTGTGTGTTGTGTGAAAAAAATACTACTTTTTGTTTTAAACCTTCTGCCTATTAATTTCATTTGGTGACCCCTAGTTCCTGTGTTCTGATAAGGAGTAGACAACACTTCCTTATTTACTTTCCCCATACCAGCCATGATTTTATAGATCTCAATCATATCTCCCCCTCCTTAGTGGCCTCTTCTCCAAGCTGAAGAGTCTGAGTCTCATTAATCTTTCCTCATATGGAAGCCATTCTATAACCCTAATAATTTTTGTTGCCCTTTTCTGAACCTTTTCCAATTCCAATATATGTTTTTTGAGATTGGGTGACCACATCTGCACACAGTATTCAAGATGTGGGTGTACCTTGGATGACTAAGGTGGGATATGATTGAGGTCTATAAAAATCATGGCTGGTGTGGAGAAGGTAAATAAGGAAGTGTTAGGCAGTAGGTTTAAAATAAATGAAAGGAAGTATTTCTTCACACAATGTACAGTCAACCTGTGGAACTCTTTGCCAGAGGATGTTGTGAAGGCCAAGACTATAACAGGGTTCAAAAAAGAACTAGATAAATTCATGGAGGATAGGTCCATCAATGGCTAATAGCCAGAATGGGCAGGGATGGTGTCCCTATCCTCTGTTTGCCAGAAGCTGGGAAAGAGCAACAGGGAATGGATCATTTGATGATTACCTGTTCATTCCCTCTGGGGCACCTGGCACTGGCCACTGTCAGAAGACAGGATACTGGGCTAGATGGACCTTTGGTCTGACCCAGTATGGCCTAGTTTTATTAATCTCTCCTCATATGGCAGCTGCTCCCTATTCCTAATCATTTTTGTTGCCCTTTCCTGAACCTTTTCCATTTCCAATATATCTGTTTTGAGATGAGGCAACTACATCTGCATGCAGTATTCAAGATGCGGGCACATAGTGGATTTATATAGAGGTAGTATGATACTTTCTGTCTTACTATCTATCTATCTCTGTCTTATTATTTATTCCATTGCTTCATTTTAGGGAAATAAATAGTTATAAACAAATGAAACATGACTTCAAGGAAAGGTCAGGGAAAGTGTTGGCCATTACTGAATGAGAGAGGCAACAGTGACAGATGATGTGGAAAAACTGAAGTACTCAATGCTTTTTTTGCCTCGGTCTTCACAGACAAGGTCAGCTCCCAGACTGCTGCACTGAACAACACAGTATGGGGAGAAGGTGAGCAGCCCTCAGTAGTGAAAGAACAGGTTAAGGACTATTTAGAAAAGCTGGACATGAACAAGTCCATGGGTCCAGATTTAATGCGTCCAAAGGTGCTGAGGGAGTTGGCTGATGTGACTGCAGAGCCACTGGCCATTATCTTTGAAAATTCGTGGTGATCGGGGGAGGTCTCAGATGATTGGGAAAAAAGCAAATATAGTGCCCATATTTTAAAAAGGGAAGAAAGAGAACCTGGGAAACTACAGGCCGGTCAGCCTCACATCAGTCCCTGGCAAAATCATGGAGCAGGTACTCAAGGAATCCATTTTGAAGCACGTGGAGGAGAGGAAGATGATTAGGAACAGTCAACATGGATTCACCAAGGGCAAGTCATGCCTGACCAATCTGATTGCCTTCTGTGATGAGATAACTGGCTCTGTGGATACGGAGAAAGTGGTGAATGCGTTATATCTTGACTTTAGCAAAGCTTTGGATACGGTTTCCCACAGTATTCTTGCCAGCAAGTTAAAAAAGTATGGGTTGGATGACTGGACTATAAGGTAGATAGAAAGCTAGCTAGATTGTCGGGCTCAATGAGTAGTGATCAACGGCTTGATGTCTAGTTGGCAGCTGGTATCAAGCGGAGTGCCCCAGGGGTCGGTCCTGGGGCCAATTTTGTTCAACATCTTTAATTATGATCTGGATGATGGGATTAAGATGAGGGGCCAGATAGATATGCTGGAGGGTAGGGATAGTGTCCAGAGTGACCTAGACAAATTTGAGAATTTGGTCAAAAGAAATCTGATGATGTTCAACAAGGATAAGTGCAGAGTTCTGCACTTAGGAAGAAAGAATCCCATGCACCGCTACAGGATGGGGACCGACTGGCTAAGCAGTGGTTCTGCAGAAAAGGACCTGGGGATTACAGTGGATGAGAAGCTGGATATGAGTCAACAGTGTGCCCTCGTTGCCAAGAAGGCCAACATCATATTGGGCTGTATTAATAGGAGAATTGCCAGCAGATAGAGGGAAATGATTATTCCCCTCTATTCGACATTTGTGAGGCCACACCTGGAGTATTGTGTCCAGTTTTGGTCCCCCCACTACAGAAGGGATGTGGACAAGTGGAAGAGAGTCCAGCAGAGGGCAACGAAAATTATTAGGGGGCCAGGGCACATGATGTACGAGGAAAGACTGAGGGAACTTGGGTTATTTAATCTGAAGAAGAGAAGAGTGAGGGATTTGATAGTAGCCTTCAACTACCTGAAGGGGGTTTCCAAAGAGGATGGAGTTAAGCTTTTTTCAGTGGTGGCAAGTATCAGAGGGCTAGCCGTGTTAGTCTGGATCTGTAAAAGCAGCAAAGAATCCTGTGGCACCTTATAGACTAACAGACGTTTTGGAGCATGAGCTTTCGTGAGTGAATACCCACTTCGTCAGATGCATGTAGTGGAAATTTCCAGGAGCAGGTATATATGTGCAGGAAAGCTAGAGATAATGAGGTTAGTTCAATCAGGGAGGATGAGGCCCTGTTCTAGCAGTTGAGGTGTGAAAACCAAGGGAGGAGAAACTGGTTTTGTAGTTGGCAAGCCATTCACAGTCTTCGTTTAATCCTGAGCTGATGGTGTCAAATTTGCAGATGAACTGAAGCTCAGCAGTTTCCTTTTGAAGTCTGGTCCTGAAGTTTTTCTGCTGCAGGATGGCCACCTTAAGGTCTGCTATAGTGTTGCCAGGGAGCTTGAAGTGTTCTCCTACAGGTTTTTGTATATTGCCATTCCTAATATCTGATTTGTGTCCATTTATCCTTTTCCGTAGCGACTGTCCAGTTTGGCCGATGTACATAGCAGAGGAGCATTGCCGGCATATGATGGCGTATATTACATTGGTGGACGTGCAGGTGAATGAACCGGTGATGGTGTGGCTGATCTGGTTAGGTCTTGTGATGGTGTCGCTGGCGTAGATATGTGGGCAGAGTTGGCATCGAGGTTTGTTGCCTGGATTGGTTCCTGAGCTAGAGTGACTATGGTGTGGTGTGCAGTTACTGGAGAGAATATGTTTCAGGTTGGCAGGTTGCCTGTGGGCGAGGACTGGCCTGCCACCCAAGGCCTGTGAAAGTGTGGGATCATTGTCCAGGATGGATTGTAGATCCCTGATGATGCGTTGGAGAGGTTTTAGCTGGGGACTGTATGTGATGGCCAGCGGAGTCCTGTTGGTTTCTTTCTTGGATTTGTCTTGCAGTAGGAGGCTTCTGGGTACACATCTGGTTCTGTTGATCTGTTTCCTTATTTCCTCATGCAGGTATTGTAGTTTTGAGAATGCTTGGTGGAAATTTTGTAGGTGTTGGTCTCTGTCTAAGGGGTTAGAGCAGTCTCCAACCTGGAGACTCTCATTAATAACAAAACTTCCATACAAACAGACTTCACTAAAATAAGACAGGAGATCTACATTACTCACTTCACCTCTCTACAATGGAAAAAGGACTGTAAGCTGTCTAAACTCCTACCTGCCTCATGGGGCCACAAGCGTGGTACCCCCAACCCACCCAGAAATATCGTCAATCTATCCATGTACACACTCAGCCCAGAAGAAAAGTCTGTCCTACCTTGGGGACTCTCTTTCTGCCCTGCCACCCCCACCAACATGATACAGTTCTGCGGCGATCTGGAAGCCTATTTTTGCCGTCTCCGACTCAAAGAATTCTTTCAGGACAACACTGAACAGCGTACTGATACACAGGTACCCTCCCACCAACAGCACAAGAAGAAGAACTCCACATAGACTCCTCCTGAGGGTCGAAATGACAGTCTGGACCTCTACATTGAATGCTTCCGCCGACGTGCACAGGCAGAAATTGTGGAAAAACAACATCGCTTGCCTCATAACCTAAGTCATGCAGAACGCAATGCCATCCACAGCCTCAGAAACCACCCAGACATTATCATCAAAGAGGCTGATAAAGGAGATGCTGTTGTCATCATGAACAGGTCTGACTACCAAAAGGAGGCTGCCAGACAACTCTCCAACACCAAATTCTATAGGCCACTTCCCTCAGATCCCACTGAGGAATACACTAAGAAACTGCAACATCTACTCAGGACACTCCCTACACTAACACTGGAACAAATCAACATACCCTTAGAGCCCTGACCAGGGTTATTCTATCTACTACCCAAGATCCACAAACGCCCCATCATCTCAGGCATTGGCACTCTCACTGAAGGACTGTCTGGATATGTGGACTCTCTACTCAGACCCTATGCCACCAGCACTCCCAGCTATCTCCGTGACACCACTGATTTCCTGAGGAAACTACAATGCATTGGTGACCTTCCAGAAAACACCATCCTAGCCACCAGGGATGTAGAGGCTCTCTACACGAACATCCCACACACAGATGGAATACAAGCTGTCAGGAACAGTATCCCTGGTGATGATGCCACAGCACAACTGGCTGCTGAGCTCTGTGCCTTTATCCTCACACACAACTATTTCAAATTTGATGACAATATATATCTCCAGATCAGTGGCACCGCTATGGACACCCGCATGGCCCCACAATATGCCAATATTTTTATGGCCGTCCTGGAACAATGCTTCCTCAGTTCTCGCCCACTCATGCCCCTTCTCTACCTATGCTACATTGATGACATCTTCATCATCTGGACCCATGGGAAGGAGACTCTGGAAAAATTCCACCACGATTTCAACAGCTTCCACCCCACCATCAACCTCAGCCTGGACTAATCTACACGAGAGGTCCACTTCCTAGACACCATGGTGTAAATAAGTGATGGTCACATTACCACCACCCTATACTGAAAACCTACCGACCGTTATGCCTACCTTCATGCCTCCAGCTTCCATCCCGAGCACATCACACGATCCGTTGTCTACAGCCAGGCACTGAGGTACAACCGCATCTGCTCTAACCCCTCAGACAGAGACCAACACCTACAAAATCTCCACCAAGCATTCTCAAAACTACAATACCCGCACGAGGAAATAAGGAAACAGATCAACAGAACCAGATGTGTACCCAGAAGCCTCCTACTGCAAGACAAATCCAAGAAAGAAACCAACAGGACTCCGCTGGCCATCACATACAGTCCCCAGCTAAAACCCCTCCAATGCATCATCAGGGATCTACAACCCATCCTGGACAATGATCCCACACTTTCACAGGCCTTGGGTGGCAGGCCAGTCCTCGCCCACAGGCAACCTGCCAACTTGAAACATATTCTCTCCAGTAACTGCACACCACACCACAGTAACTCTAGCTCAGGAACCAATCCAGGCAACAAACCTCGATGCCAACTCTGCCCACATATCTACGCCAGCGACACCATCACAGGACCTAACCACATCAGCTACACCATCACTGGTTCATTCACCTGCACGTCCACCAATGTAATATACGCCATCATATGCCGGCAATGCTCCTCTGCTATGTACATCGGCCAAACTGGACAGTCGCTACGGAAAAGGATAAATGGACACAAATCAGATATTAGGAATGGCAATATACAAAAACCTGTAGGAGAACACTTCAAGCTTCCTGGCAACACTATAGCAGACCTTAAGGTGGCCATCCTGCAGCAAAAAAAACTTCAGGACCAGACTTCAAAGGGAAACTGCTGAGCTTCAGTTCATCTGCAAATTTGACACCATCAGCTCAGGATTAAACGAAGACTGTGAATGGCTTGCCAACTACAAAACCAGTTTCTCCTCCCTTGGTTTTCACACCTCAACTGCTAGAACAGGGCCTCATCCTCCCTGATTGAACTAACCTCATTATCTCTAGCTTTCCTGCACATATATACCTGCCCCTGGAAATTTACACTACATGCATCTGACGAAGTGGGTATTCATCCCACGAAAGCTCATGCTCCAAAACGTCTGTTAGTCTATAAGGTGCCACAGGATTCAGTGTTGGCAGACTTCCAACCCTAATATTCTATGATTCTATGCCTAATTAGTGGACATTGAAGGCTGTAGGCACCATAGCCCCATATTAAAAACACAAATGTTAACAGAAATATAAGTAAACCCAACAACTTCCTCAAAGTTAGTAAAGAAAGCAAAAACCACTGCAGTCTCAAAATACCAGCCCCATACACACCCTTCCTCTGCTCCAAATCTTGGGAAAAGAGGTGAGATATGCAATGTGCCTGGACAATTAATTTGGGCTATTGCAGACCAGTGGGAGGGAAGAGAATTCTGAAGTCCAAGGTCCCACACTGCAAGAAGCTACTAGCAACTCCCTCTCTTTTATACCAAGGGGGCTGCAGCTCAAGCAACTCTGATAACCACAGCTCTGCCAATATTACGTAGACAGAAAAGTTGTCTATCAGTCATTCAGGTCTCAACCAATTTAGGGCTTTGTGGAGTTGGTTTTGACCTATAAACAGACAGTTGGTGTAGACCACATAGCAGTGGTGTCAAAGGCTTATGATAAAGAACTGCACTTAACCACCAAATCCTGCACTACCTACAGTGTCTGAGTTGGTTTAATATTTAGGACTTGTTGGAGCACACTGGTTTAATCTAATCTAGATGTAGAAAAGAGATCACAGTGGAAAGGCCCACACCTGAAAAAAATAGTCACGATCTCCTGAGTAGAAAGAGATGCAAAAAAACATCCTGGTCACTGCTGTTATATGGTAATCTAAGAGTATACAGGGATCCAGCAATACCCCAGAATGTGAACTATCCTAAAAGTAGCTGGCACATGCTCAAAGGGGCATATATAATCCTTCTCATATCTTCCAGTTGTCTCTACCAATTTCATTCCCATCTCATCTGGACTGAGTTTCAGCCAGATAACCCTGTCTATTGCCCTGGTCTTTACCAAATCCTGGGCAAGGCAAACACTGGCTCTATCAGATGACACAGATATAGGGAGAAGTCTCATCTGCTATTGATAAACACCATAGTCTATTTCCTCCTCACTAACCTATTAAATGATCCAATATACATACTGAACAAGGAGGTGATAAGATGGAGAGCCCTGTGCAACTTCACATCTTCCATTTGGGAGAAGACCAATTGCCCCAAATTACCTTCTGGAATTTCTCAGAGAAATAGGAATGACACCACTGAAGAGCTGTCCCATCAACTTCTACTAGTGTTCAGAAAAGGGTCAGCATTACAGCATGATCAATGATATTAAGGGAAGATGAATAATACAATTATATTATTATGGACATGTGATCATTCATTGCCAGGAGGAGGCACTAAAGCCACCAGTGTAGCCTCTGTGCTGTATCCTGACCTTTATCCAGATTAACAAGGCCAGGAATATCTGAGCCATATAGGGTACTCAGATTTGTTTCAGTCTAACCTTCTCAATAATTTTAACCAGAAATGGAAAATTGGGTACATGTTGATAATTAGGCAGACAGCTGATGTCAAGGGATATTTTAAGTGATATGTGTACAATAATTTCCTTTAATGACACTAACAACTTACTGTGACAGAGGCATAGATAATCTCCATCAGTAACAGACCCAATTCTTCCTCACTGGTCTTCATCAGCCAGGAAGGACCTGGGTCCAAAGTACAGGTTGTGGCATGAAATATTTCTAAATCTTCTACCATTTGTTGAGCAACAATGACCTAAACTCAAGCAGAAAGGACTTTGCACTCAGTTCAGTCCAAATCCATTTGATTAAAAAAAACATCCACATGTTAATTTTCAAATAACTGACATTGCTGTATGTTCCAGTCTATGCATCTGATGAAGTGGGTTGTAGCCCACGAAAGCTTATGCTCAAATAAATTTGTTAGTCTCTAAGATGCCACAAGTACTCCTGTTCCTTTTGACATTACTATATGTGTCTGCACATATAGTCATATGGACATGCATCACTATATTGTAGAAGTAAATAAAAAATGTTAAATATATATTATATACATTGAGACATAATACTATTAAAATAATTCTTATGTCACTTATTACTGTACAGTGGTAATATGAAATTGTATTCATGTGCATACTTATCTGAGAACTGCACTTTAAGAACAGAAAGGTTAGTGTATTAAAAATGAAAGCGTGGTTTTCTGTGTCTAATACTATTCAAGAGCTTTTCTCAAAAGGCTAATTTCACTCCAGATTTGCAAATAACTAGCTCAATAAAATGTCACAGAAAAAAAACTCAACAGAAACAGAAATAGCTTCTATAGGTCAGATCATCAATATTTTTATCTTCATCAAGTGTATCATAGTTTTTACTTTTTAACATTAATTCAAGATATTTGTATCTGTTATCTATCCGTTCCATTACTCGTTATCCCAATCCTAAAGACTGCTATTTTTAAATATATTTTTTTTTCAATTATGTAATTTTTTTAGTTTGGCTTTTTCTCATTTTCTATTAAAAATAGCTTCTCTCTCTATACATAATAACTCAGCCAAACATTCCTTCTGCCACAGCCCTCTCCCTCTATTTTATTCCTGTGTAATCTAAGAATTTCCCCTCTGGACTCTGTGAAATGCAGCAGGGTTGATTTTTCTTCCAAGTGCAGTGTTTTCTGCCCCTTCTAGCTCAAGGGGCCAGATGATACTAAATAAATTACTTATGTAGTGCTTTTCCAAGAACTATACAAACATTCATCTTCAATCCACACAGTCCCTCTATGCAGTACGTAAATAAAGACTGTATTAATATCTCAATTTGACATGTGTGGAAACTGAGAGTTAAGTTATTAGCCCCAAGTCACACAGCAAATAAGTGCGAGACCCATGAGTCAAAACAAGGTATTTTGGTTCAGAGACTGAAGTCTAATCCATTATCACAAATTGCTATCTGGACAAGTCATTCAAACTTCCTGGGTCTCAGCTTTCCCATATGCACTTACATTGCACTTTTGCATCTGTCAAAACAGTTAACAAAAGTGGGCAAGACAGCATAGCTTCTTTCTGTGGAGTGACATAATGAGGAGACATATAAAATAATTTTTCTAAGCAGCAAAGTAGCTTAGTGGATAAGGCATGACCCAAGAGTAGGAGAAAGGTGGCTTTACGCTAGCTAAATCTCCCTTGTTGAGGCTGAAGACAGAATTGTTCGGCCCCCAGAACAATTGAGAGAATCCTCAGGACTGTTTCATCTCACGCCCCAGCTGCACAAGTCTCCAAAGATCTATTTGGGCAGCCAGGAATAGTCAGGGCACAGCAGCACTCCGGCCACACCCCTTTTCCTAACCGTGTTCCACTGTGATTCATTTACCCGACCACAATTACATAAAAGTACTTGAATAATACAATATCATATGCAATTTTCTATCAATTTCTACACTGGTGTAGCAACATGTAGTACTGTTTACCATTCTGTGTATATCCAAGTCATAGCCATATGCCAGAGTAACCCAGAAAGCCCATAGCCAAAGAGTGGAGAGGAGGGTATACGGAGTATGGTTGGAGGGCTTGAAGCCCTACCTGGAAGCTTTCATCCAACACAGAACCCCATTAAATAACCACAAATTTCAAGAAGTGTGAATGCTATTATAGTAAGGAGGAGGGGAAAACCACATGTATCCAGGGGCTCCACCTGATACCAATGCAGTCCTTCATATCATATTGTTATATTTTAAATTTAACACATCTCAATATTAACTAAAAATAATTTTAAGTATACACAGCTCACAAAAAATGCCTTCCTGCAGATGTTGTATGAGGGTGGAATCTTGTATTTTGTCTTCCAGAATATAATAATTTAAATTATAGGCTTAACTAAATGTTGCTTTGGCCTGACGATAATAGCTCCACATCTGCATTGGCCTTATTTTATGACCTGAATTTGGTTCAGAAATTATGATAAGAGTTTATTTTTTTAGAAAAAAATTCAATTATTATAGACTTTAATGTCAGACGGGACCATTATGATCTTCTAGTGTGATCTCCTGCACAATGCAGGCCACAGAATCTCACCCACCTACCCACCTCTAACAAACCCCTGACCTATGTCTGAGCTATTGAAGTCCTCAACTTGTGGTTTAAAGACTTCAAGAGAATCCTCTAGCAAGAAACCCATGTCCATGCTGCAGAGGAAGGCGAAACCCCCCCAGGGCCTCTGCCAAACTGTCCTGGAGGAAAATTCCTTCCCGACCCCAAATATAGCGATCAGCTAAACCCTGAGTATGTAGGCAAGACTCATCAGTCAGACACCCAGGAAAGAATTCTCTGTAATAACTCAGATCACATCCTCTTTACTGTCCTATCACAGGTCAACGGGCATATTTACCACTAATAGTCAAAGATCAATGAATTGCCAAAATTAGACTATCCCATCATACCATCCCTTCCATAAACTTATCAAGCTTAGTCTTGAAGCCAGATATATCTTTTGCCTCCACTGCTCCCCTTGGAAAGCTGTTCCAGAACTTCACTCCTCGGATGGCTAGAAACCTTCGTCTAATTTCAAGTCTAAATTTCCTGATGGCCAGTTTATATCCATTTGTTCTTGTGTCCACATTTGTACTGAGTTTAAATAATTCCTCTTCCTCCCTGGTATTTATCCCTCTGATATATTTATAAAGAGCAATCATCTCTCCCCTCAGCCTTCTTTTGGTTAGGCTAAACAAGCCAAGCTCTTTGAGTCTCCTTTCATAAGACAGGTTTTCCATTCGTCGGATCATCCTAGTAGCCCTTCTCTGTACCTGTTCCAGTTTGAATTCATCCTCCTTAAACATGGGAGACCAGAACTGCGTACAATATTTCAGATGAGGTCTCACCAGTGCCTTGTATAATGATACTAACACCTCCTTGTCTCTACTGGAAATACCTCACCTGATGCATCCCAAGACTGCATTAGCTTCTTTCAAAACCATATCACACTGGTGGTTCAGTCATCCTTGTAATAAACCAATACTCCAAGATCCTTCACCTCCTCCCAAGCTTGCGGCGCCTAAGCTGATTGGCACTGCAAGCCTGGGAGGCAGGAGAAGTGAAGCAGCAATGGCATGCCTGGGGAGGAGGCAGAGCAGGGGTGAGGAGTTCCCCTGCATGCTGTCCCCCCCTTACTTGCTGCAAGTGGCCCTCCCTGCACCCACCGCCCGAGCTCCCTTCACCTAAATGCCGGCGGCGACCGGGGAGGCCAAAGATCCAACCACTGCAGTCACCGCCGAAGAAAATGCCGCCCCCCAAATCCTAGTGCCCTAGGCAACTGCCTAGGTCACCTAATAGGTTGCACCGACCCTGCTGCTACTAGCTCAGATATAATTTTGCAACTCCCTAATTCCACAAAATTCTGTGGCAATTAAAAAAAAACAGAAATATGAAAAGCAGCTATTGTTCAAAATATCATGCTTGTGGGAATGGGAAAGAGCTATCTTTGAAGTATTTCTTTTGTGAAATCAGAAAGAAGGTACAGAGCATGAAGCAAAAATCATCCAAAGCACAGGACTTGGTGGTGATGGGGTACATCAACTATCCAGACATCTGTTGGGAAAAATAATACAGCAGCGCACAGATTATCCAACAAGTTCTTGGAATGTATTGGAGACTTTTTTTTAAGGTCAGAAGATGGTGAAAGCTACTAGGGGAGAGGCTGTTCTAGATTTGATTTTGACAGATAAGGAGGAATTGGTTGAGAATTTGAAACTGGAAAGCATCTTAGGTGAAAGTGATCATGAAATGGTAGAGTTTGTGATTCTAAGGAATAGTAGGAGGGAAAAGAAGCACAATAAAGATAATGGATAATGGATGCTGGCTACAACAGTGCCATGCAAATGCCTGTTCTCACTTTCAGTGACACTGTAAAAAAGAAGCAGCACCATTTTCTTCTCCAAATGTAAACAAACTTGTTTGTCTAAGCAATTTGCTGAACAAGAAGTAGCACTGATTGGACTTTCGGCTCTAAAGTTTTGCATTGTTTTATTTTTGAATGCAGGTTTTTTTGTATATAATTCTACATTTGTAATTGTAGCTTTCGTGATAAACAGACTGCACTACAGTACTTGTATTAGATGAATTGAAAAATACTATTTATTTTTTTTACAGTGCAAATATTTGTAATAAAAATAAAGATAAAGTGAGCACTGTACACTTTGTATTCTGTGTTGTAATTTAAATCAATATATTTGAAAATGTAGAAAACACAAAAATATTTAAATAAACGGTATATTATTATTAACAGAGTGATTAACTGCACAATTAATTTTTTTAATGACAATTATTTTTAATTGCTTGATAGCCCTGATAAATACAGAATTGGTGCCTTAAATATGAAACACACAAACAGACAAAAGCTGACCTTTTGCATCAATAGAAAAGACTGCATGTGAACCTAGAAATAATGAAGCAACAATATTACATCAAACAGCAACTAGACAAATAGTTTTACAAAACATAATAAGTGCAATGCATACACTCTTTTCAAAAGTTGGGAACCAATCAATTGACAGATCAATGATATTATCCCCATTTTAAAAGTAAGATTCAGTGAGAGTCTGGGAAGCCAAAAGGACCTTTCTATCATCATGATAAAAGTATATCTACATTTTTGAACTCAGTAAAGTTGTTATGTTAAAGGAGATTGGGGAAGGAAGAGAAAGAAAGAAAGAAAGAGAAATCTTAAATAGGAAATTCAGCTTGCAAAAATAATTATTATTTTCAGTAGCTTTGGATAGATCAAGAAATAGATGAACTCACTAGTTTTTATAACTAATCTTAATATTTTTTCTTAACACTTAACTCATTAGTGTGTCTTAATTTTTAGACACAATAAAGGAAAAAATAATAATGGGAGAATATCAAACAGATCTGACACAGACATCTTTATGTGGTGGTATCTGAAGTATTTTTTAATATCCATAAGAGAGGATCAAAATTATTGAAAGAATTTTAAACATCCACAAAGGTAACAAAAATCTTCTCATTTAGCTAACAAAGGAAAACCTAAAGCATGATTATTATGCACTGTAATATGAATCTCAAAAATGGCTAGCATTCAGTGAAAGGATGTTTTCCTTTTGAATCATTTTAGTACTATTCTCTTTTTGTTTCTAATTCAATCTCTTATTTTTCTCTAGTCAACTAGGTGCATCCTACTTTCAAGTTTGGACATTGTATTAAAAAGTATATTTTAAAATCTAAAGTTCTTAATTCCAACTACAATCTCTGAATTGCTGCAAAAAATTCTTTGAATGGAAACTTTGAGGTAGCATCAGAAAGTTTTTAGATTAATTAATTGTTTTATCTGTTTGAGCAACTGCCTTCGGATCTGCAGCTGCTAATGGAGAACAGGACAGGGAGTTAATGAGTGAAGACCTCCCTTAGTGTTGCTGCTGGCCTCTGTGGAATCATGAGTGCATCTCTGGGTACATATTTATTCAAAGTAATCCTTTCTTTTTTATTACTTCCTTTTACAAGAGAATATTAGATCAGGGATAATATGCTCTGTAGCATTCTTGAAAGCTAATAGGATGCATTTGTTTATTAAGTTTAGTTGTATTAAAAGAAAAAAACATCTGTGAACTTTAGGACAGGCTGCTCCCAACCAGATAGATCATCAAGAATGAATTAAACATACATTGTATTTTTAGTATACGGCAAAGGCACCTGTGTCCCCCGGATTGGTACTTTTCTATATTATTTATACATTTAAACAAATCAAATCAATAAAGAACAAAAACAAGGATGCAAATTTTGGCCAAACCCCTGAGAATAAAAATAATCAAACTGAGATAAAAGAAAAACCAGAACCATTTTCCCAGTCTTTAAAGATGACTTTATTAAATAAAATTAATCGCCCCTATTGGCTGGTCAGCGGACTTTCAGTCCTCTTTAGATACTCTTTGCGGGGCCCGATTCACCCTCATTTACTTATTTAAACCTGATTCACTCATTTACTTATCTGCAAGGACCTGAGGGCAGCGATCGATCCAGCGGTGGTTGATTTATCATGTCTAGTCTAGACTCAATAAATTGACCACCGATCACTCTATCGACTCTGGTACTCCACCAGGGCGAGAGGCACAGGCAGAGTTGACAGGAGAGCATCAGCCGTTGACTTACCTCAGCGAAGACACCGTGTTAAATAGAGCCAAGTACGTTGACTTCAGCTACATTATTCATGTAGCTGAAGTCGCGTAACTGAGATCGATCCTCCCAGTGTAGACCAGACCTCACTTCTGTGAAATCCTACCCTATTATGTCAATGGCAAAACTCCCATTGACTTCAGTGGAGCCAGGATTGCACCGCAGGATTACTCCTGCAGGTTTTAATGACACAACTAACATGGAATGCAATTTGTTTGTCTTTAAGGTGCCACAAGTACTTCTCGTTCTTTTTGCTGATACAGACTAACACGGCTACCACTCTGAAACATAAAGAATGTAGCTCCCTGCTCTGTGTCAAGCCTTACAAGAGAAATAGAGAATCCCAGTTTGGGATCTTGACTGGTAAAAGCCATTTCAGCGTACTATTTTCATTCTGGTCATTTTCAAACTACACATATATTCTGTTAATGATCTTAAAAGTTTTTTTCCAATCATCATAGGCATTTTTCGCTATTATGCTTAAAGAGCAAGATGATAAGTTACAGTATCAATGTCACACAATAGAAATCTGTTTATTACAATGCATAATAATGCTGTATACTAAGAGAATGTCATTCCTAACTGTTCCAGCTCATTGGCTATAAAGGAAAAAAAATAGTTTGTACATCTATGGCCCATTTATGCCTAATTTTGTTCATTTTGATGCTCCTCCATGATACTGACCAAAGTAGAGGGTCATGGAAAGTCACCCACACTAAAAGTGCCGAGTGAGGGGGAAGTCTTATTTCTGCAGAATATTTGTACTAGATGTACCTTCATTTTAATTTCTACTACTAGTTGGTGTGCATAAATTTAAGCATGTGAGTAAGTCTTTGCAGGATTGGGACCTTACCGATGAAGACAATTCAGATTTAAAAAGAGTTAAGGATTACATTTAATTTTGTTTTTAAGCATAACTCTTTTCAGGACACTGTGTCAAGAGATCTTCTAACCTGTACTCGTCAATAATGCTGAATTATTGCTTTGGAGTAGTTTGTGTCATTAATAATACCAAAGAGGCTCTTTGTAACTGAAGTGATAGCCATTGCTGATTATCACTTAACAACTTTCATTTATCTTAAAACACAGCAAAGTAATTAACCTTTACATTTTATTACGTTGCTTCACTCTCTACAACAGTATTATATTTTGTATATTTCCATTCTTATGGTATTTAGACTTTGGGGGGGAGGGGTGTTTTGTTTTTTTTTTACTTCCACTAAACTTTAGGAGCTAATTAAGCAAGCAAGCATCTACTTTTGAAGCATCTCATTAAAGTCACATGCTTCCAATATTGAAATGTCCTTGGAATTTCCAAAAATTATAAGTGACAATTTCATAGCTCAAAAAGTGTTGCATCTAAGACTGAGGAATTGTATCTTAGGACACCATCCTGACAGATAAAAAGGAACTCATCACCAAATAAAAAATTAGTGGTTGCTTACATGCAAGTGATCATAACTTCATTACATTTGTTATGGGTAAACAGAATGAAGTCTCAACTAGTAATATATATACTTGGTGCTTTAAAAGGACCAGTTTTACAAAGCTGAAAACAATTATGAGCCAAATCAGCTGGCAGAAAGAGTTTAAAACAGGAAAATTGTGAATAATTGGGAAATGATTAAGAATATTTAAGTGGATGCCCTTAAAGACACAAATCAAGAAAAAAAAAGTCTTTACTGGTTTAAAAAAAACAACAGCCTGCCTGAGTGGGAAAGTGAAAGCAGCAATATATGGCTCTGTCTCTGTGTGTGTGTGTGTGTGTGTGTGTGTGTGTGTGTGTGTGTGTGTGTGTGTGTGTGTGTGTGTGTGTGTGTGTGTGTGTGTGTGTGTGTGTGTGTGTGTGTGTAGAAATCAGTCTCAGAGGGTTAAAAGGCCCTCCTCCCTATCAACTGAGGGATAACTATGGATCAGTCAGGTTCACCTGAGAAGGGGCTACCAAAGTATCAATTAGAATCAGCTGAGCGGGAGCTCCTGAGGTTAATTAGAATCAGCTGATTCCAACTAAGACAGGGACCCTCACCAGGAGGAGAGGCAATATTCTCTCCCACAAGGAAGAAAAATATGCTAAAAAGGATGAGTGGAGAGAAGGAACAGACTTCCCCTGTATCCTAAGGGGGACCATATTACCCAAGCCTGTCTCACCACGGCTAAAAGCAGCGGAGGCTGGGGAGACTGAGAAGGTGCCTTGCCATAACGTGTGTGTGTGTATGTATACACATGATTATAAACTAGATATACACAATGAATAAAAACTAGAAGCTAGAAAAGACACAACGAGACACCTATGGCCTGCAGAGTTAAGGATAATAATAAGGATTTTTTTAAGTCTCAGAAACAGAAGGAACCCAAACAATTGAATTGGTCCATTACTAAATGGAAATGATCGAACAGTCAATAACAACATACAAGAGGCAAAAGTGTTCAGTAAATATTTCTGTTCTGTATTTGGGGGAAAAGCCAAATGATATATACACACGGTATGATGATGAAGTTTAAATACTTTCCAACAGTAACTAAGGAGGATATTACATAGCAACAACCAAAGTCAGACATCTTAATCAGCAGGTCTGGTTAATTTCCTTCTTTTAAAATATATAAGTTTTAAAAGAGTTAGTCAATGAGTTCGCTGGCCCATTAATGTTGATTTTCAATAAGTCTTGGAAAACAGGGGAAGTTCCAGAGGATGGAAAGGAAGTTAATGTTGTGCCAATATTTAAAAAGGGTAAACAGGATGATAGAAATAATCATAGGTCTGACTTCAATCCCAGGCACAATAGCAGCTAATATAGAACTCTATTAACAAAGCATTAAGGGATGTAAAATACTTAATGACAATCAACAGAGGTTTATGGAAAATAGAGCCTGTAAAACTAACTAGATTTTTTTTTCTTTTTGTCAGAGGAAGAGCTTACAGATTTGGTTGATAAAGGTAATAATGACATTGTGCTGTACTTACACTTCTGTAAGCCATTTGATTTGGTACCGCACAATTTTTTGATTAAAAAATGAAAATGATATAAAATCAACATGGCTCACCATATACAGATTAAAAACAGCCTAACTGACAGGTCTCAAAGTGTAATTGTAAAGAAGGAATCATCATTCAAGTGGGTCTGTTGCTGGTGCGGTATCACAAGGGATTAGTTCCAATACTACACTATTTAAAACTTTTATCAATGACCTAGAAGAAAACACAAAATTACTGATAAAGTTTGCAGATGACAGAAACATTGTGGGAGCAGCAAATAATTAAGAGGAGAGGTCACTGACAGAGAGTGATCTGGATTGCTTAGTAAGCTGAGCACAGTTAAACAATCCATATTTTAATAGGGTCAAATGTATAATTATATATCTAAGAACAAAGAATGTAGAGAATGTATGACTCAGTCATTCTGCAAGACTTGGGGGTCGGGGAATGGTGGACAATAAGCTGAACATGAGCTCTCGATGCTGTGGATAGAAGAACTAATGTGACCCTTCAATGCAAAAAGAGGGGAATATGAAGTAGGATTAGCAAAGATATACTACCTCTCTTATCTGACACTGGTGTGACATTAATGGAATACAGTGTCCAGTTCTGGTATCCACAATTCAAAAAGAATGTTGAAAAATTGTGGAGGGTTCAAAGAAGAGATACAAGAAATATAGAAGGATTAGAAAACATGCCTTGGAGTGGAAGATGCAGACAGCTCAATTTATTTAGTTTATAAAAGAGAAAAGATTAAGTAGTGATTTGATTACAACCTATAAATACCCAAACAGAAAATAGAAATTTGATAATAAAGGGCTTTTTAATCTACCAGACAAAGGCATAACAAGATCCAAAAGCTGAAAGTTGAAGCTAGACAAATTCAGACTAGTAATACAGTACATTTTTTAAAAATTTGAGGGATAATTAACCACCAGAACAATCTACAAAGGTTGTGGTGGATTCTCTATCACTGGAAATTTTAAAATCAACATTGCATGTTTTTCTATAAAATATGCTCTAGAGTTCAACCAGTTCTAGGAACTGAAGCAGAAATTAGTTCAGGGAAATCCTAGGGCCTGTTTAATATAGGGGAGCAGACGAGATAGTCACAGTTGGTCCCTTCTGGCCTTCCAAATCTATGAATCATGTAAATTTAGAGGGAAAAAGAATAAAGAATTGCTCTACAGTGTCCTTTTAAAAGTTGGCAATCTCCCTTATTCCACAGATTTTTCGTATTTCACATAACCACAATAACATACATTTACAGTGATAATGTACTATAAATTTTTCAGTATCCATGTGTAACTGTATTGGAGCTTTAGAGTTATCAAATCCCAATGAGCCAATTACATCATATTACATCCCAATAAGTGTATCAAATATGTAATTGCATTCTAAATATCCTTTGCAAATTTAAGGCAATAGATGCAGAGACCCAACGTGAAACTATCCATGATATCAGAGGGCACATAATATTAAATATTTATGAAAAAAATCAAAAAGTTGAAAAACTATTGCAAGATCTTAAGAACTTGTCTAAAGTTTTTTAGTTTTGCAAAATCAAATTTTCTTAGAGTTCTTCTATCTCTAATGCCTATACAACATACATCTTTTTCCAATTTTCACAAAGTGAACTATTTCTTCTGCCTTCAGAAAGATTATGCACACTCTCAATACATTATAAATGCATATTTTGATAACTCGGTCTATTACTTTTCTTTTTAATATATTCCATAACGTCAATGTTATTTCTATCAAAAAAGTAAAAATCACTTATATACATCCTTGTATTCTTTGTTTCACTAGCTTTGATCTCACATTTAAATTCTTCTCAGAAAATATGCCATCTTGTTTTCTCAGACTACAGACAATATTGAACCTCCCTGCAATAATCATTTGATTGTGGGAAGTAAAGCTGCACTTTCAACGATGTCCTTACTTGATCTAACAATGCAAACATATTTTGATGTTACTTCTAGCACTGACTTTGAAATGATTCCATCATTAATGTAAGCAAGCATATGTAACAGCATGTATAACCCAACTACCCATAGACACAGCGTTATCTACCTGTAGCAATACAGAATTTTCAAGCCAAAAGATTCTATAATATATTAATAAACATTATATTATAAACAAATACAATACTTTTCTTTAGTACAGTTTCTTTATTTAAAAAGCTTTTCAGAGTTATTTTAAATGTTGCAACTGCAAAGTTAAACAATAATAGCAGAGAGAGAAAGAATACAAGAGGTATAGGACAAGATGAAAAGCAATGTTTTCAGCTGCAATTTTTAATGAGATGGAGAGTGAATTAGGTGGACAGGGATCTGTTCTGGGTCTGGTCTTATTTAATATCTTTATTAATCGTCTGGATGTAGGAATAAAGAGCACACTGATCAGATTTGCAGATGACACAAAGCTATGACAGGAAGGCTATTCTAGGCTACACAGGCTGCAGTGCAGTGGCAGCCACATACCAAGGCTGTATGGAGTGACGGGAAGAGAGCCAGTTCAAGATATGCAGAAGCAGTGCACATGGTAGTAGACAGACAAGGGATCTGATTCTGATCTCACAAAGTTTACACTGGTATAACTCCACTGATGCCCATGGATTTATAAATGTTTAAATGAGAGAAGAATAAAGTCCAAAGTCAGTGAAACAGGCTGGAAAAGGAGGGCAATTAAGAACAAGATCCTAAAATGAAATTATGTCTGGTGGAGTTCTTTTATACTGGGGAGGATGTGGTTGCCTTCCTTTATCCATGTGAAAAACTCAGTCATTAGCTTTCAGTACACGCTGGAGTCTGGAAAGTGAGGATTTGGGGAAGCCCTACAGAGTCAAGAGTTGCAATTTTAAAAGATTAAGTACAAAAGAGGATTTCAAAGGGGGTTGAGGCAAGGCAGTTTTTTACATGGGCAGTATCACAAAAGTAATGATACGCAGATTTCCAAACAAAAAGCGTTTGAGGAGAGTTCAGTGTCAAACATGACATGAAGGTTATGCACAGAGGAAGTTAATATAAGGTCTGAGGGAGATGGCAGAAGAGGCAGAACTGTGTTTGAGAGTGATCTCTCTGTCTAAGAGAATCACTTCTGGTTTTGAGACATTTAACTGAGACAAAACCAAGAGAGACTGATTCGCCTCTGCTTTCCACTATTTCTACACTGATGGAATGCCACTGGAGTGACAATGGAGACACCATGACATAAAACTACAGTAACACAGTGGAGAATGAGGCCCCATATGTTTACTTAGTAAAGGAATGCAAAGTAAATGTACAGGAAGGAGGAAACTAAGATATCAAAAGTTTATATATTTGAGTATTATGAACATAAAAATGAGAGTTCATTTACAAGCCGACCCTCCCAAGATGGATAGGTAAAAACAGCAAAAAAAACTGTATGACTCTTTCATAAGCCAACCCTATATTTCAGCGGTTGGCAAACTTTGGCTCCTGGCCCGTTAGAGTAAGCCACTAGCGGGTCTGGACATTTTGTTTACCTGGAGCATTCACAGGCACAAAGCCCCTCAATTCCCAGTGGCTGCAGTTTGCCTGTTCCCAGACAATGGGATTCAATTTTTTCTTCCAGATCTCTCGGAAGCTGATGAAGACAGAGACCATGATGGTTCATGAAGCGAGTACACCAACCCGCTGATGCGACAAACACTGATGGATTTACTGACGTGTATTTGCCGTCTTTTGACATTTGCAGAGCACGCAGACGAATTGCAGTTCTAGTGACAATGTACCCATTTTGTTGACATTCAACAACCCAATTATTGAGATCTTTCTCCAGCTCAGGACACGATGCACACCTCATTGGACATTTTTCTTGCTTCTTGGCATATCTTTCACTGTTTTACTTTTTTGCCATTCTCTTACTTGCTTCTCATTGACACAGAATTAATGAGCAGCGGCACAATTATTGTTTGCTTCTGCATATTCAGCAACTTTAAGTTTGAATGCTGAGTGATAAGCAAACCTTTTTCTTTTGATTTTATCATTGTTCATTTTAATAATAATCATGCTAGTATTTATTGTAGTTATAGATTTTGTAGGAATTTATATAGGAATGTCACCTGCTTTATCACTGTCAAATTATTATTGTTCTTTTTTATTTCAAAGCAGCCCTGTAGATTGGCATATCTGTGGGGATTACAGGCTATTTCAAGTTTATTAGAGATTCCATCAATTCTGTACATTATATTTTCATATTGTCTCGAGACTTATAAGGTCCATTGGTAGAAATGCATGAAGAGATCAAATTACACCGTAGTGGACTGACATCAGTGCTATCGTACTATCGTTTACTGTATTTTTCTGATTGGCTTGTAAGGCATAGCATTTTGTGAAATACATGGGTCAAATGTTGTGCAGATCTGCTGCACTGCTCTTTTAGTATTCCTTTCAAGCCAATCTAGTCCACTAAACAAAGCCTTTGCAATTTTAAAACGCTGCAGTATTGACATCAATAAATGGGTTGGCAAACTTTGGCTCCCGGCCTGTCAGGGTAAGCCGCTGGCGGGTTGGGACATTTTGTTTACCAGGAGCATCTGCAGACATGGAGTCTCTCAGCTCTGCGGCCGTGGTTCGCTGTTCCCAGCCAATGGAAACTGCGGGAAGTGGTGCCACTTCCCGCACTCCCATTGGCTGGGAACAGTGAACCGCAGCCACAGGGAGCTGAGGGGCTGCATGCCTGCAGACATTCCAGGTAAACAGAATGACAATGTATTAGATATTCAATTCAATGAGTCCATAGAGTTTAAAACCATCAAATTTTGATGTAGACCCGTTTATAAGCTGACCCCCGCTCTTTGATGCATGAATTTTTACCAAAAATATTCGGCTTATGAACGAGTATATACGGTAAATAACAAGAATTAGCATTATCAAGCTAGAAGTGGAAAGGGCAGAGGGTCAGAAACTAAATCTAATGACATGGGGCAACAGTCAGAAAGAGAGAATGTTAGAGAGGATAAAAACCAGGAGCTGAGAAGAAGGTGAAGGAAGGAGGTGATTTTCTAAATAATTAATTAAATGTTTCAATTCACTCTGAAGAGAAAAATGCTAAGTATCATAAAGGAGGTGGATCTGAGGGAAAAAAAACGCAAAGACTGCCAGCACTGTTAGAAAGGAAGAAAATGTTGATAAAAAGCCTTAGAACATTGAGGACTTCATGCACTGAGAATGGAGACAGAACATGTGCCATTCATTATTTTTCAAGATAACTTGTGCTTTTAATGGTCTATAGTTCATCCATGTACTATGGGAAGCTTACGTGACAAAAGTGTGTTTTCTGGTGAGGAAAAAACAGCTCAGGGCAAAGGGTGTAGATATCAAATACAAGCAGTTTTTCTTTTGGGAAGTCAGAAGGTTGTTAGCAAATGGGAAAGCAAAAAAGCATATCAATCTGGAGAGTTTTATGGGGTGAACATGCTTGAGACAGATTGAAGAAGGTAACTGTCAAGGCTGATTCCCGGCTTGTTGAGTGCGGAAGGTGGGGCCCGCAAGGATTCTAAAACTTAATACTGGCCACTCCAGGCTTGTATTGAACTCCCAAGGTTACAGCTTCTCTCGACCTTGGATGGGTAGATGCTGTCACCACCCAAATGCAAAAGATACCCTTTTGAGAACCCAGAAACGCACACATGGGAACTCCTTCCTGTGGGGTACCCTCAAGCCCTTTCACAGACACATACACACTCTCCGGGGAAGAGCTGAAAAAGAAAAACAAAGAAGATCAGCTGTTACCACCAGCTAATTAAACAACATATGCACAAACCTCTTAGGGACACAAAAATCCAGTCTTGTTCTTAAAAAAGGTTAATTTTATAAGAAAGAAAGAACGAATGAACATACATCTGGAATTTAGGCTTTTTGCTAGATCAAAAAAAAATCAATTACAAAAATTTCGCCTCAAGATAGCTATCCTGAGGTTCAGCTTAACCGTTACAAGCAAAACAAAAGCACCTGGGGTTAGCACAGAGGAGTCCACAAGCCAATAAGAAATAAAAGAAATAACCCTAAATGCGTCTTCCTAGACCTTCCCTGACTGACTTATATAACTGAGGTTTCAGATAAGCAATCTCTAGGTATGATCTGATGGTTTTTCATACCTGGCTTAAAGCTTCCTGCTCTGCGTCTCCTCTCTCTGGAGAGCAACAAAACATACAAAGGGATGTCCGAGACCAATGCAGGTTCAAGTAAGTGTTTGATTGAGAGAGGAAAATCAGAACGTGACAGACTGAAATTTCAAACCACGTGGCTGTTTATTAATGGGGATAAGTTACAACTTGGGCCAGGAAAGGGTACTTTATCAACTAGAAATACTATCAGAATAAAACCATACACAACTTGAAACAGTCTATTTACACCCAATAACAAAAAACCAAACGATTTATTATCAACTACTCAAAACCAGAGCAGATACACAAAACTAAGTAAACTGTTCGCGTATTAACCGAATATCGTAAAATACACCAACCAACCACAATAGCAATACATACAACAAGCTGGCTCTCATATACTGTATACACAACTTTGCACCAAGTAAGGGAAGGGAAAAAAGGGAAGAGGCTAAGCAAACAGAGTGTTTACAGAAATTAAAATGCACATAGGCAGTACAGAAACCGAAAGCATGACGAATTGATGGGAAATAATCCAAAAACCAAAATGACCCTAGCTGAAAGGGTGATCAGGCCTTTCAGCTAACTCGCAGATACTCCTGCCGTTTTTGGCACAAGACATAGTTTTATTTGAAGACTCTTACACGTGTCAGCGTCTGATTGGTCCCTAGCTCCTTCGCCTTCCAGGTTCCGAGCTGGTGCCCTCTACGTAAACAGGATCTCCACCCAGCACACTACTTTTTGCACACGACACCCTACTCTTTTGTACATGGCACTAACTTGACCCACTATTGACCAGATAGAAGGTTCGAGAATAGGCACATGGCACTATAATGTTGCACACAGCACCATAGGGTAGCACACAGCACCACCGTATTGCACACGGCACCAATGTGACCCCTTGACCAACAATTGGCCATACAGACAACATGTTTGAGCATAGGTTTAGGGTTGCGACAAGGGAAAGATTTTTTACCAATTTAAATGTGTGAGCCTGGCCCCAGCCTCCCCAGCCCCAGAGCGCTGGGAGGGTGGGTGGCACAGCCCCAGCTTGAGCTGGGGCCACCGCACAGGGGTATTGGACCTGCTGTGTGGGTGGGAAGGGGGAGAGCCTAGGAGTGTAGCATAGGCAGAACCATGCCTGGCTGTTTATATTTCTAACAGCCTATTGAGCCAAATTCATCTTTGATGTAGCTCCATTGACTATTGATGGAGGTGCACCTTGGACAAATATGGTTCATTATGTTTTATGCAGTAACCCATTAGAAAATTAACCATACTTCCACAAGTAGAAAATGTTGAATGTCAGACTGGTTCAGCTACAGGTTAGTAACAAAAGAGTTGCAGTTTCAGATTAAATCATTGGTCCATTGAGTCAGTTACCATTCAAGCCTTCTGTTAATAAGCTACTTCTGAGACTAAATAATCAAGATTTTGCAATGTCTTGCCATATCCAAGTACATCTGTAATAATCTTTGTTGTAACTTCTTTGGAGATTTTAACTCTTAACCATATCTTGCCATTTCAATGAGTTATTGTTGAATTGATGTCACTATAACATATTCTGTATTATTTTGCATCAAGCTTTTAATGCATCAAAGTACACCAGTTGCTCTATAAAGCTGCTGCTAATACCTGGGCAGATATCTTCACTGAGATATTAATGATGATTTCAAAGGCATTTTCCAGCTCATCATTGTATATGAGAAGTTTTGTCTGTTGTTTATCCATGTAATACCTTACTTATCCAAAGATAAATTTCATCACCTTTCATGATTCATCTTGATTGTCTAATGATCCCATATAGTTCTTGTGACCCACAACAGTTTTGTATCATCATCAAAGTTATACCATCTCATTATCAGTTTACTTCTTCAAAATCGTTAGTATGTCATATAACACTGTTTCCAGCACCAGCCTTGGGGCAACCCATTGTTAATCTCTATTATGAGGCGCAGCCATATGCTCTTACTCTTTGTTTTCTATCACAGACTCCATTTTTAAATCCATGAGGTGACTTTCCTCTTGCCCAATGGTTATTTATTTTCCTTAATTCCATATCACTCTAGAAAGTGTGTGTGTGTGTGTGTGCGCGCGCGCGCGCCTGAGGTCTGATGACTCATCTATTTGAACAGCTAGCAAAATGTTGTAACACATTAATTTTTTTCTTTCAGTGGAAAGAGACGTGTTGTATTGTTTTCCAGGCAAACATTTATTACATATTGCTATAACTTTGTAATCCTCATTTATTTCTCCTACAAAACATTTTTTTAATCTAATATCAGGAAACTCAGAACAGATTCAGAGCTCTTGAAAGACATGATTTATGTTTATAAAAATGTATTTTGCAGAAGATTATCCTTTCTGTAGGGAATAAAAAAATAAATTAGCAAGAATTTTCTCAAACTTACAGAAGTTATGCATGAAAAACTTCTGATACATTTTCCTTTTTGTTGTTTAGCAATGCTATTTACAACAATAAGAAAAGAAAGATTACTCTCTCACACAAAGGTTGTTTTTGCTGCTTTGATAGTATACTTATAACTGATTACATGAAATGACAGAATAAAAAGCACAATTCCTCTATCCTATGGTTTCTAGGCTTTTTCTTTACTAAGATTTATGATAGATACACTATCAGTTGAGTAATTACAGTTCTTTTCTAAAGTATATAGTAAAATGCAGCTGCAAGCATCCAGAAAAAAACAAATTCAATATTTAATTTTGAAAAAATGTACGTTATCGAAACAGAATGGCTTTCAGTCAGTGATAAAATATCTGAACAGAATTAAGTTGTTCACATACTTTTTGCGAATATGATTCTAATGACTTGTCTGCCTAAAATAAAGTGTAATCTCATGTGTAGGTTGTAGTTTTTAAATATGCAAATAAGGCAGTATACAGTACATGTAGCATATTTTAGGAATGCCAAAACAAAAGGGGCTTATTTATTTGGAGAGACCAAAAACTTTTCACTTATGAATACTGAGTTCTGTTAGAAGTGTGACTGGTAAATTGTTAAATACTTATCTTTTAGAAGCCTAATTGGATAGGTCCTTAGGTTAAAGTTAATAAGTACCTTGACATAAAGAAGAAATGAACAAATTGTTCTCACCAGCTTTGTTCATCTTTCATCAAAATGAAAGGAAAGAAAAGCCTTATTTTGAAAATGGATTGAGTGGGCTTTTCTAACCTAGGTTAAATTAGGGAAGAGATTTTTCTAACTACTCATAAGATCAGCTAAGTGTCACCAGTAAATCTGGTTCAGACTTCTAAATCAAACCCACAATCAGGACTTATGCAGGAAGCTCCTTTCTGTTTAACTAATGAATTCTCTTACTGCATAAATCACTTTCTTTTATACTTGATTTCTACTGCTTGTGACCCTATGGTTACACATTTAGGACTCAATCTTGCAAACACTACTGAATATAGTTCTTACTAATTTAAGTAGTCCTATTGAGATCAGCAGGTTATAATATGGATAGAAGCACTCTGAGTGAGATTTTCAAAACCACTCAGCATTGACATACCTCTGTTCCTATTTAAGGCATTGCTCTCAGCGGGAGGTGTTAAGGGACATCATAAAGGAATATCACCCAGATGGCACAACAAACCAAACAATGAACCCGAGACCACAGCAAGATCTGTGGCCACCCTGATGACAATGTGGAGAGCATCATGGCTCCAAGTATCAGCAGTCCTGAGGAAGGTACAGGTCATGATTGAGGACTTGCCCTTCAAGAGCATGAAGTTTTTCAGTGAGTGGACAGATATGGCTCTGTACTCATTAATAGACTCAATGGCCACTGTGCACTCCCTGTGGATTTACCTTCCAGACCTGTACTGCATAGACATAATATCACAGAACCCAGATCAGCTCTTGAACCCAGACCCACTATTGTTTCATCTGACAGCTTGGATGTTAGTTGGCTGGGTACTACTGAAAGATGGCAATGGCCAAAGTGGCCGTCTAGAACACCAGGGAGAGGATGTTGGCAGAGGGGGTTCTCTGCGACTGTGGAGCCTATTTCTAATCCTCCCTTTGTTCACGCATCTGGGCAAAGTTCCTCTGGGTGATGTCCACTTACTCCCTTGACACCTTTGAGGAGCAGTGGGGAGTGTCCAGGGTTCTCTGCTCTGTGTCCCCTTCAGGTTCCCTATTTTTGACCCTTTGAACTTCACACTCATCCTTGTTATTTTTTTCCCCCACTGTCCCCTGGAATTACTTGAGTTTCAAGGCTCTTTGGATCCTCCCCATAGGCTGGGGAGGGTCCTTTCCCCGTGGGCAGGCTTGTGCACACCCTCCTTCCCAGAACCCAGTAGGACTCCTTATCTGTTGCTATTGTCCTCTGAAGGGTGAGCTATATGGTCGTTTCTGAGGCTGCTACTTAAAAAGCATATAAAGCTCTCATACCGGAAAAGATTTATGGAAATAGACCACTATGCATTCATAGCACTTTAAATGTACCTGTTACTCACACACCAGAACCTTCTGCCTGATCTCTAAGTAATCATAATGGTACAACATATACCCCCACTTGCAAAGAGCACAGCATAGTTCCCCTGTATGATTTTGTTATTTCCTTTCTGACATAGGTTCACTTCAATTTGTATTCAAGTAAAATTTTGCAGTTGAAGTATAAGGACTGTTATGAAAAGGAGCAATGAGGTAGAAAACTGTCTTTTGAACTTTTTCTTATACCACGACTTTTTTCACAGTGTATTTCAAACAGATAAGAACTGTTGCAATCTATGAATGCATGTACCCTGCAATGAATTTAATTTAATCCTTAAAAATAACTTGACTGGAAAATACAGTTCAGAAGGCTATACTATATACTGAATTTCATTTACAATGAAACAAAATGACTCACAGTACAACTATAATCTCTTAACATACATTGCTATGATGTTACGATTTTGTATAATACCATTTTCTACCCTTGTAGTGAATACAATTTTAGAGTTGTCAAAAATGTTTTAGATAGACTTGAAATACATATAATCTCCGTGACAAATATTTCACATCATATTAAAAAGTTACTCTTCGGTAGTTTGGGTTCCTTCCTCCCTCCCCCACACCCATTTTACTTATATGAAGTAAGCAAAGATTTCACATTGTAGACAACAACAACTACTACAGAATTTCTGAGTCTTTTAATCAGGATTTATAATAACTGGAGTTGCCAACTGCTATAGGTGACTTCACTTTAGGACTGCTTCCCATTAAAGCTAGCCTATGATTCTAGCACTCTCTTCAAAAGTAACCTTAAAAATCGACCAAATTCTGGCCCCTGTGTGTTGTCCAAGGAACGCACAGGGGCTGTAAAGTAGCCATAACAGCCAAGAGGAGAATTCACCAGATGCAGGACTAGCCCTATGCAGCATATATGGCCTTATGTTGTCCCCTCTCTTTACTCCCAGAGTAGGGAGCATGCCAGAGGTGGGAGGAGGAGCAGCCAAAAGCCTTTATGGGCTGGGAGTCGCTGATGTGGCAGCCATTGAGGGGGCTGCAGTAAGGGAATTCAAAGCTACATTTCCTTTTCCTTATCACCTGTACCTCCTGTACTAACTGTTGGCTGCAACACAGAATCTAGCACTATATATTGTGTACTGTTAATGTGCTGAATATCCTGTTCCTCAGCTAACCAGATGAAGAAGGTCATTTATATTTCAAAATAGATCTTTGTTTTTTTTCCTTGAAGACCAGATCCCACTTGGTGTAATGTACAACCTGTACTCTGTTGATGACATCATATCCACAAAAGAAGCATGGAGCCAATTTATAAGAGTATGATCAATTGGTTTTGCTTGCAGTACTGCCTGGTTTTGTCAAACATTAATACAATTTTTTTTTCAGATTTTAGAAAATCATGTACTATTATATGAGATAAACGAAATTTAATCTACCCCTATAAACAGGAGCCAAGATTTAAAGTGATTCAGTGAGAGTGATACACTAACAGTAGAAAGTATGGTAGGGGAACACCATCAACTGGGAACTGGTGATCCATAGCAGGTCTGGATTTCACAGATCTCCAACTGAATGAAAACTATGTGCTGAATACCTATTTTATCCTGTTGTTTAGGGGCATTCGGAACATAGCCTAACTTTGTTTGACTTTTTTCTTTGTGGACATACAGAAGAAGTTATTAAGAAGTAACATTTGTTGGTAAAAATCCATTAGCTGAGCTGCTGAAGTCCAAAAGTGGCAGGAACAGTGGTCTCCCTGATCCTTCCAACCTGGGAAACAAACCAAAAAGGGCTGTAAAACCCAGAAGATGTTGGAATAGGGCCTGTGTTTCTCCTAATTTTGTCTTTTTTTCCCCCGTCTCTACTCAGTGGATTTTTTAATCTATTAAATTCCACATAGGAGAGAGAAATCAATCTGGCAAGATGACGATCCACGAAGGGCTTGACCCTGAAAGGTGCTGAACACTCTAACCCTGACCCAATTAAGGCACTTAAACACACGCTTTAAGAGTCTTTAAAGAAACTACTCACTTGCATTTTTGGATCTAGAGTGTTCAATACCTTGCCAGATCAAGCTTTAATGGAGCTCCACTGCCACAGTCTACACATATGCCAGTTTAAAATGACTTAGAGACCCAGGAGACTTTGATAACCCAACTAACAAATGTCTGGAGATTCCCAAATCCCAGATGCCTGCACAGAAATGCAATTCTGTAATTAAGAATTTTTTTACAAGATGTTAAAGAGAAGCAGCTTGATTCATTGCAGAGGTCCCTATAGGCCAATAATCCAACTGCAAACAACATACAATGGTGAAAGACTGGATTGTGCCTGCCACAAAGGCATACATTAGAGAAGTATTGCTTGAAATAAATATCAACGAAAATTGGGATGTAAACCTCCTTCAAGGAATTAATAAAAGATCCAGACAAACATGCTGAGTAACTGAAATCAAGGCAACCTTAAATGAATATTCAGATATGCTAACTGATATATATGGTTAAAAGCAAGAACCTTGAGATGGAATTAAAAATAGATGATTAAGACCAGATTCTGCAATCCTTACTAACAGTGGGCAAAACATTTCTCCATTAATAGACCCATTGAAGTCATTGGAAGTAGGCAGAAACTGGCCCTTGGAGAACAGGGCAGAAGAAACAACGTAAGAATGAAAGAACCCCTAGATGTGACAGAAGAGGGTAAACCTAAAATATATGAAAACCCCACTAAGAGAATTATTGTGGAAAGAGGCAGAAGTTTCCATGTACATACACTGAGCACACTGCAAAGTCTCCAGTGTGTACTTTATTCGCTTTAAGAAAGGCAAGACAATTCAGCAGAATTACCGGACACCTGCATCAGGCTACACTTTAACCCCATTCAAGAGCTGAAGCCAGTGCAAAATATAGATGCCTCTTTAGGGTGAATCTTCCCAGGAGTTCACTACAACAGTGGTTCAGGATTTGTACTGGTTGTCTATTAGCGTCTGGGTTGAGTTTAAGGTTTTACTTTTGACCCTAATTGGCCTCGGTCCTGCCTACCTGGGCTGGCTGCCTCTCCCCCTTTGCCATACTGTTACACATGTAGTTAGAATAAAACAGATGCGCTTCTAGCAGGATATTTTCACTGAGAGTTCCTTGGCTCTGGAACTTGCTCATAATTTTCATCTAGAAAAGCTTAAATCTACCAAATGTATTGCATGCTCCAATGACCATCTTCTTGTCATTCACGAAAGTACCAGATAGTCTCATGATAAAAAAGTGACCGACCCAAGGCCCTAGTCACCTGGGAAATTTAGCTGTTTTGTTTACTGTAAAATAGTTATAGTTAAGCCTCTGCTCTTGTAATAGACAAAATTAATTAAAGTTAAACTTCTGCTCCTGCATTAGCTCTCATTCCTAAAATGTAACTGTGTAGTAATTTAATATATATAACAGATTTTTCCCTATATCAGCTTAATACCTGCAAAATGTAAACAAGCAAAAAATATACAATAAACAAAACATCAAATAATGAGAACATAAATAAGAATTTGCCAACTTTTACTGAAAGTCACCTCTTATTTCATGCATAAAAATCTGTAATAAATGCAAGCTGCACTGTTGACTAATGCTAACATACAATAATCAAAGCATCATCTTTACCCTATTTTCAGTAAAGATGACACCTGTCAACATTTAGTCAAAACAATAATTTTAAATAAAAATCAATAAATAATTAATAACAAATTAATAATAAAGTAATAAATTAATGTGTTACCTTTAATAGCCCATTCCCTGAGGAGTCTGAGAACTGTACAGAAAGTAAGCAAGTCTAGAAAATCTCTCAAAAAAAAATCACATGTTGCCTAAAGGGCCTACAGCAATTTAGACAATCTTCTTAATCAGCTGCCCTAAAAAAGGAGACTGGAGACAGGTCACCAATTGGCTAAGTCTTCAATGTTAAGAAATGGTTTCCTGAGCAGAAATTAAACATAAGCATCATTCTGCTGGTATGGCACTCATTCTCTCATCTGCCCAGGAAAGGATTAATAAATGACCACTTCGTCATTGACTTTCATAAACCCAGGCAGGCAATCAACTTTGTCCACATGTCAGGGACCTGCCCTCATGTAGGGCCCTCCATACATCATGAGTAAATACTGTCAAAATTAACTGGATAGCAGATGTTTTTATTGCTTTCCTGCCTAACTCTACAGAAGGTGGCCCTAATAACTGAAGAGGAGGCAGGAGTTGTTTTTAGGAAGGTGTTCTTCCTAGTGGCTCACAGCACTCTATTGATCAGCCTCCTTCAGAAGACAGCTGGTTTGGATGAACAAATTTGACAAGCAAAACAAATCATTTCTCATCTGCTCTCTACAGTGCTCGAGTATGCCAGCACCCAAGATTGGTGGAGTTTTCTGTCCTCTTCAAGACTAGCCCTTCAAGGAAACTCCAGCCTCCTTCACTGTTATTCCAGAGTTCTGTTTTTGGTGGAAAACATGAATGTCAGAAACAAAAAGATGAGTCTCTTGATCGAGAGAATGTCGATAGCCAAGGCAAGTCAGTAATCATAGCTCCTCATCCTTATGGCTGTATGGTTGGTTTATTTGCTCACAGATTCTTCAAGAAGAAATTGATCCAGGAGCCTTCAACGATGAACCCAAGCATCCATGATTATTTTACTAACTTGTAATCAGGTTGAATGACCTTGAATTGCACTAGATGAATATCTGAGCATGGCACTGGTGTGACCCTAAATTCCTCTATATTCAGATTTATGACAACCCTAGATCCAACATACTTATATTTTCCAAGGAGTCAAAGTGCAATGAAGAAATCAGCTTGTCATATCTCAGAGAATAATTTCAGGTTTATGTAGGCTGCTTGTATATCAGATTTCTCAGACACAGCACTTTCTCAGCTTAACGAATCGGGGGAAAGACGTTCAAAGGATCAACTAACCTTGGTTAGCTACTTGGCACTACAAACTGATGCAACACACACAGTCACGTTGTTCCCCTAACATTCCTATAATGTGGGAATTCAATTGTGCTCCTCCATTCACTCTCTCTCTGTGATCTCTTCAGAATTAAAAATATAAATAAGAACTAAAAATCTTAAGGATTTCTAAAATGTTTAATAATAACAGTCTCAAAATACTTAGCTCTTCTATAGCACACTTCATCCATATATCTCAAAGTGCTTTACAAAAGAGGTATCATTATTGCCATTGCAGAGATGGGGTAAAGGAGTCACAGATATATGAAGTGACCTGCCTAAGGTTACCCACCAGGCTTGCAATAGAGCTGGAAATAGAACTCGAGTCTCCTCAGTTCTAGTCCAGTCCTCAAGGAGGCAGATCATACTGCCTCACAGGATAAGAGTAGAACAAACAGCTGGGACAAATAATTGTTTTCTTTTTTATAATGATTTTTCTACTACTGAAGCCATATGTGCCAAATGTAATCTAATATGAAATTATAACCAGATTTCATCAGAAATAAGATGCAGCACAATGAGCATCCAGCATTTTACTGGGTATTTTAATTGCACAGATCCACTTTCTATAGTGAACTGATATTGAGTAAGTTTGGATATTTGAATATTACTCTTTTTATTTACTTCCTTACTTTTCCTCACTATGTAAGGTAGCAAGTTTAACATCTCATTACCTTCTGTCATCTGAAAGCAGGAAGGGTAAGAGAGGAAATGATAGTTATGGAGTTGATACGTAAAAGCTGCAAAGAATCCTGTGGCACCTTATCAACTAACAGACGTTTTGGAGCATGAGCTTTCGTGTGAGATGATAGGGTTGTCTTATTCAAGGTCATTACTGGGATAACATCCTGATAGCAGAGCCAACAGCAAAACTGCTTGGCTAGCTCAAAACAGCTGCCATTATCAGGTAAGCCAGAGTAGAGAGAAGGGTATCACAATCTTAATTAAAAGCTCTCAAGCCCAGATAATTTTTTTGGAGAAAGATTCGTTCTGCTACACTGGAACAAAACTCAAAATGTCACTCTGTGGTCTTCTTCTTCTAAGGGCAAAAGGCAAAAATCTGCCACCATCTCCTACAAGCTGCTGAAGTTAATGGGTTCAAATCCAGCAAACAGATAGAACTTCAAGTATATCTTTATAAAGCAAAATGAAATAAAAGACAATGGCAAAGCAAACTGAACATCTAAAAAAATGATGAAATATCATTTGAGTTTCATTTTTAAATAGTTACATAGCTCCATACACACCTTTTATGTTCAGGTCCAACTGCTTCTCTATTGTGTTTAGGTATTTAATTTAATTTTTGTTGTAATAAATAGAACATAATACTAGCATAGGGAAACACATATACAACTCTCATGCTCAGGCCTATATAGATATGTAATTTATGATTTTGGCTTCTATGTACTGCTCCATTAATTTTCTAGGTCTCTGTTGTCTGCAGAATCAGCTGCCAATCTATGATACATGCTGTGCATGCTCGCTCGCTCTCTCTTTTATTCTTTTTTGTTTTGTTGGTTTAAGATAAAATTAATTCACATGGAAAGTGTGGGTTTGCATTTTGTGTATGAGAAACTGATATTACCATTTATCTTATCGAAGCACCCGAAATGTTCAAAGAAATTTCCAAACATACAGGAAGATACAATCTATACCTGAAAGAACATGTTATCTATAAAGACAGACAGATGAAGGGTGAGGAAAAGAAATATTCCATACGTGAAAAATGGCCAGGATGACAATAGACACCTGTAAGACAGGTTTCTCTTAGGTTTATGTTATAAAATCAGAGGAAAATTCTTCTCTTCTGAGGGTTGGCTCTGCACTTAAAAGGGGCTCCCCCGGCCACTTTTCTTTCTTTCTTTCTTTCTTTTTTTTCCCATTTATCACACACAATTATCTAGTAAAATTCCTATTGCATTGCAATGATTTTTCAGATGACGATATGCATCATGCAGTTTAATTTCATATATATAAATAATTTAAAATAAGGGCAACAAATATTTCTATGTCCTGGAATAAAGCTTTTTCCCTAAATTTAAAACTAATATTTTATAACTAGCATAATCAGAAAACAATACATGGTGCAAGATGTCACTAGTAGATGGTAATTTTAGAGAAAAATAGATCTCTATGAGCACAGGAAACATGTGAAATATGAGGTTTCTGTTTACATTTCACTGTACTGTTTAGAATCTAAAAGCTTGTTCTTTAAAAAAAAATTTGTATAGTCCTCTTAGTACCAAAGACATTCTTTATTCTGTAAATCAAAACACTATTGTCATTTTTGTTGTGCAAACACTGAAACATTTTAGGGGCATTCATTTTAATGGGGTGCAAATTCAAAGCGTCAGATTCTCAGATGTGTCTAGAGCTCAGCTGAGGTGGGAGGGAGGCACAAAGGAGCCATTTGGGGGTTCCCAACCCTACTGCCAGCCACAGACTGGAACAGCCTCAGACATGGTTTGAAGCAGACTCTTACGGCTGCCTGAACTATATTAGCTGCCAAAGCCCCCCACAGCAGCCTTTGTGGCATCTGAGGATTTTCTGATAGGATTCTGGCCACACCATCTATGTCAGGAACCAGAAGGATTATGTTATCTCTGTACCACTGTGGATCCACATGTCAACTGTATCCTCAGATGTCCAGCTCATTCAGTTGCACAGCATGTACCTGAACTACGTCCGGTTAAGGCTGCTAGTCCTTCATAAACACTAAATTCACTCATAACTTAAAAAAAAGTAATAGAAGTAGTAAATACCATTCTGCTTGCTTTTCTATCTCCCATTGTAAATATCTATCTACTCTAACCACAAAGAGTGAACGATCAGAAATTGACAATCTGAGGGTCTGATCCATTGCCTACTGAAGTTTATGGGAGCTTTTCCATTAACATCACTGGGCTTTGGATCAGGCTCTAAAAAATTTTGGGTAAAATTTTCAAAAGTGTCTATGTCCCATTTTCCAAAGCTATCTAAGTTAGTTATAAAATCAGTAGAATTTAAGGAGCCTAAATAGCATAGATATCTTTGAAAATTTTACCATTCACAGATTCCAAGGTTGAATATGCCATTAAGAGATGGTTCCTCACCTTCTTGTAACTACTGCTCTATGAAATATATTGCTTATGCCTGAAAAGCTGATCAAGAAACTAGACAATCTTCCATTAAGACAGACTGGAACTGTTCCCTAAAGCTCTAAAGGCATGAGGCTGGTACAGTATCAGAGGGGAACCAGTTGTGCCCAGACCAGGCTTCCTAGTCTCTGGATGTGCTTTGACAGAGCATCTTCTGTGACAGCAAGAACAGGAGACTCAAGAACCCCCTTCAGACTGACAAGAAATAAAAATACAGCAAAGCCAATTTGGTGCAGTACCAGAAGGAGTCCTCAGAGACCAAGACTGGAATTTGCGTCAAGACTGTAGTACAGGAGGCAGCATCAAAGCCTTCCTGGAGACTGGTGCCATGAGGTGAGGTGAAGCTGGACATCACTGAGGAGGCTGATGAATGCAGTACTGGCTCTCAGACACATGGGGCCATAACAGACCCTAATATCGGTGCTGATGAGCATGACACACGTAACCATGCCAGTACAGGACCTTTACCCTGAATCAGTGACAATGGCATTAGTGAAACATACAATAGGTTCATCACAGCTGTTTAGGCCTCTGGTGCTGTAAACATCTAAATGGATGGTTGCCATGCCATAATCACCAATGATGAATCTACTTCCATCACCAGCGAGGTAGCCAGTCTCAATAGTCCTGGGATAGGTAGCAGGGTCAATGGTTCAGCCCTGTGAGAGTCACTGTGACTCGGTACCATGGAGTGGCAAGCTAAAAGGCATGCTCTACCTTCAGTACCAGACTGGTCTTCTGCTGCAGAGAAGTCCTGTAAGAAAGACTTTGAAGAAGCCAATGTCATCTTTTTCTTACACTTCAGATACTGGGAGTTGTCTGAGTTCTTATGCCTTGAGGAGGAGCACCCCAGTGAAGGGGATCTCTTACATCTCTGTCTGTTGGCAAGACCAGGGTGGCACTCCTAGGAGTGGCTGATGAGCTCCCTTATGACAACTGAAGGATTCTGATATGTGCGAAGAGCAGCATCCATCAAAATATATCTAAGATGCTCTTCTCTCTGTGTCTTCATTATGGATTTGAAGCAATGGCAGACTGGATGTCTGTCTTTAACATGAACCAGACTCAAGTACTTTGAAGAGCAAGAGAGAATGTCACTAACAGTCATCAGCTTATGACAGCCTAAGCAGGATTTAAAAACCAAGGGACCTTGGCACAGGCTCCCCCAGTACCAGGCAGGGCCTGGAGGCCCTCAGGATCTGGAAAACTAAAAGAAAAAGAAAAAGAAAAAAGGACAAAGCAATGAGTACTGATAGATAAAATTATTTAACTATAAGCAACCTTGTTCACAGAAGAAAGAAGCTGTAAAGCACAGAAATGCTCTCACTACTGACCACAGTTTATTTTTACTGTTTGAAGGACATGTGGGATGGCTCTGCTCTTTACATACTCAGTTTGGAGCTCAAGGAAGCCAGGGGACATGTAGGGCTGCCCCTAAGGATATTGCTAGAGAAAACTTGCCAGCACTGGTGCATGTGACACGCACACACCTACAATCTAATGAAGATATGCAAACATTTGAAAACTAATTTGTCTTACTATCCGTATGTTTCCATGCATTTTTATTTTTACTGAACCTTTTAACGTATCTATGGTTTTAACAGTAGAATGTATGACACTTAAATGTAAGTTATGGCAAGATTGCAGATTTGAAATATTATGGTTCACATCACTTTTTCAGAGTCCTTATTCGCTTCCACCATTCTCGCTGAAATTTTGAAAAATGTTAGAAGAGTGAATTCCACTGATTTATTACTATTTTAGCTAGTCAGTTAGAAATTTCTCAGTGTGTACAACATATCAAAATATGTTAGTAGCTTTTATTATGCAGCAACATAAAATAAACAGAGAAGCATATTCAAAAAGTTTATGTTCCACTCTACTACAGTAAAAATTCACTAATCACCACCCATTTTGGAAGCAGCAAGTCTTTTCCCAGAGACAGGAGGACTACAATACAAGTTTGAGAATTGATATCACATCTATTCTCTCCACAGTTCAGTAATTATAGAATCATGAGATATCTTCAGCATTTAGAGCATTATAACTTTTACTCATGGCATTTTTATTGGTTTAATTTTCTAGGTAGATTATTTAGTACATAATCTTCTGAAGGGTACGCAACATGTCATGCAAAAGTACCTTAGATATCTCTGAAGTATAGGATCAGATCAAATTTAGTTGGACCTACCAACTTAAGGTATATAATATCCTCTTGTAACAGAGTACTTCTTAATTTAAATATTAGATTAACAAAAGTTTGCATATCCATTTCAACTGTTCAGAATAAATTGTCTAACATCTTCTCATGTTTATAGCATTTACCTTGACCAAATGCTCAAAGCAAATGAGCCTAACATAGCATCAAAACTTTCATAAACTATGTTTCTTAATGATGCCTAAACAGTCTTCATCTAACTGCGGAGGTTCTTCCTGAGATCTTTAGGAGAAAATGGAATGGACAAGGGTAATTAAATATTTTTTAAAAATGAAATAGTTGTAACTGTCTCCCTCTGTACAAATATACACACTAAAAAATAACCAAAGGTTAAAATATCTTTATTACTAAAACATTTTGTACTAATAAAACAGGTGCCACTCATTATCCTGACTGCCTTGTTTACATATTGCATCTCCTTCTCCCACACTTCTTTGTCTTTTTAGATTGCAAGATCTTTGAGACTGATTTCTCATATTTGTTTGAACAACACCAGCATCTAAGGGCAATACCAGAATATAAGTGAGACTATAAATAACACTCAGTCCAAAGCCAGGATGTTAACACTTAACCTGATGAAGTTCAATCTTTATCATTGGCTCAGTCAACTTCTGCATGTAGTTCTGTAAAAAACTATCAGACAAATTTTGGTATCATGCTGGTATGCGCACCTGATGTCTGTTTCTTGTGAATTTATTTTGACTGTACTGAGCCAACCAGTGTCTCAGAAGATGCTGGTGTCAATTCTGATTGCTGATTTTCTGGGAAAGGTGTTATTTGCTGCTCCTGGGAGTCTTCTGATTTAGATATCTGTTGTGTATCTGCTATTGGCATTGAATAGTCAGGTATTAGTTGCTTTCTATTAAGTCTGTACCTTTCTCCTGTAAGTGTTTTGATGCAATTTGATTGTGGCTCTGGATGTGTAGCTACCACCCTTGCTGGTTATCAAACTTGTGTTCTTTCCATGTATACTGGATATTGAGGATGGAACACAAATAGTGGCTGAGCTGTCTGTATTTCTTCTGTCAGTTCTGTAGCCATTTGAATCTGGTGTGAGCCCTCCAAGGCATTTTGGATGGTAGCAGCACATGTAAGGATGGAAGAGTTGTTCTCAACATCTTCTCCACCAACAACTGTCCATACTCATCAGTGATGTGTTTTGCAACTTCAAAAGCACTAAGCTGAGATCTCTACTTGATTCAGCAGTTTTGTGAAACACTGATTTTATTGGCTGAAAGGTTTTTTCAGCCATTCCATTAAACAGTGAGTATCCAAGACCGGAATGAGTAAGTTTCATTCCCCAAGATCTTATAAAGTTACCCATGTCTCCGACTGCAAATGGAACACAGTCACTCGCTAACTCTTTAACAAGTCCATGTCTTGCAAATACAGCTCTCAGTTTAGCAATAATATGTGCTGACTTGTCTGGCAGACACAATAGCTTCTGGAAATTTGGAAAAGTAGCCCACTCTGGTTCCTGAAGTACAGAGACTACAGCATGCAGAAGATACACTAGGCTACCTGACTGTGCTAGAAAGCATGACATGGTGTCAAAAGTTACCACATTCTGCATGAAGTGGCTGTTTTTGTCAGGAGCACAGCGCATCAGTAAATGGTGCAAACTACTACACACAGTCAATATACTGGTTCTTGATGGTCTGTGAATTGCAAACAGAAAGTACAGAGTTTTGAGGTACAGTGAGAACACACAAGCGAAATCAAAAGTGAAGCAGTTAAACTAGAAAATTGTATTTTAAAAAAATCCAAACATGGAATGCTGCAAGCCATCCACACCTTTATATTTCTAGTAATCTGTATGAGAACTGGAGTAGAAAGAAATAACACTTTTGCAACTATATGAAAGCCTCAGGAGCAGATAAAAACAAAGAGGACATAAAAATAGTGATTTCACTGTACAAAGTGGGAGAGGAGTCTGTGGACATTTATAACATATTGACCCAGCAGTTCACTGAAAATGCTCCCAGTTGGATGTCTTAACAATGCTGAGAAACTATTGCAATCCTAAGAATATATGGCATGTGAATGATACCAATTCTGGTCTCACCCACACCTAGGTGAACAGATATACAAGTACATCATAAGCAAAAAGAAAGAAATTTTAAGTTTGGAAACAGTGAAGATGGCATGCTCACAAAACTGTGTTCCTTGTTACTGATAAAGGACTAGAGGGAAGGTTGCTGAAGGACCCTGATTTAGGCTTGCAAAAAGAAATAGACATTTGCAGAGTCTCACAAATTACAAAGATACAAATAGAGATCATGTTTGGGCCACACACTGACAAGTTCATACAAATCTTGCACAAAAGAGAACTCAGAGCAACATGAGCAGGGCCCAAACACCTGAGAGTCACAGCAAAGTAGACACACCAGCAGCTCACACAAAGAAATTGCACATGCTGTGATAAGACACACCCCACTCATAGTCTTCCCAGCCTTTGGATAAATGTCTCAAAGTGGAAAATTAAATCACTATTCTTCTATGTGCAGAGTGACAAACTTCTCCAAACTTACCCAAAATACAAAGTGACAAATCTCTGGCTAAACCAGAATGTGAGCAATCTCTTGTAGATACAGTATTGTAGGGTAATAGAAATCCTATAATGCACTCAGGAGAACATTGGTGTTCTACAGAGTACATAAGGAATATTCCTACAAAGGTCAAGCTTGGTCCTGGGGCTGAAGCCATTGATAGCCATTGATGAACCTATCCTCCATGAACTTACCTAATTCTTCAGCTATGCTTTTGGTCTTCACAACATCACCTGACAACAGGTTCCACAAGTTGACTGTGCATTGTGTGAAGAAGTAGCTCATTTTGTTTTAAGCTTGCTGCCTATTAATTTCATGAGGTGACCCCTAGGTCTTGTGTTATTTGAAGGTCAAGCTTGGTACTGGGGCTGAAGCTAATGTTTTACCAGTTTACCTTTTGAAAAAGATAGCAGGTTCCATCCAGACAAAAGCAGTCTGATGTGCTTGTCTTATAGTATAGGCAGATGCAGAATAGCCTCTGAAGGAGATGTCACCTTAACAGCAGCAACTGTCAAGTTCTCCATCATGACGTCATCTTCAACACCTCTGTTAGGCAGAGAAGCTCGCACACAGCTAAACCTAATACACAGAAAAGGTATACTGCACACCAAGCTGCAGCATTTTTTTTCAGGAACTAGGAGATTCCATGGGAAGTACTGCATATATAGGAATCCATCAGTCACCCTTACCATACACGGTTGCAGAAATATGCCTTTTGCAATGACCAACAGACTCGAAGCAAGCAGTTAGAAGAGGAAAGGATTATAGCCAAAATGAATACATCCACTCCATGAAGTAATAGGTTGATCATAATTGGGAAGACAAAAGGTAAGATTAAGATTTGTTTGGATTCCAGAGATCTTAATAAGGCTATTCTGAAGGAGCATTTTATTCCATCCTCACACCAGCAGGTGTTCAGTGCTGACTAGCTAGTAAAAGCATAATTCACTATTCTACATGAGAAAGATGGATATTGAAAAGTGACCTTACATAAGGAGTTGTTTAAGCTGCGCACTTTCAGTACACTCTGGGGCTGATAAATGTTTCTCAGTCTACTTTTCAGAATAAAGTCATCTACTGTTTAAAAAGTCAGGGACTGTTCAATTTAGAAAAGAGATGATTAAAGGGGGATATTATGAATGGTGTGGAGAAAGTGACTAGAGAAGTCTTATTTGCTCTTTCAAATAACACAAGACCTAGGGGTCACCTCATGAAATTAATAGGCAGCAAGCTTAAAACAAAATGAGCTACTTCTTCACACAATGCACAGTCAACTTGTGGAACCTGTTGTCAGGTGATGTTGTGAAGACCAAAAGCGTAGCTGAAGAATTAGGTAAGTTCATGGAGGATAGGTTCATCAATGGCTATTAGCCAAGATGGTCAGAGACAGAACCAAATGCTTTGCGTATCCCTAAACCTTCAAATGCCATAAGCTAGGAGTGGACAACATGCAATGGATCACTTGAGATTGCCCTGTTCATTTCCTCTGAAGCATTGGGCACTCACTGGTCAGTCTGAAGACAGGTTAGATTGACCATTGATCTGATCCAGCATGGCTGTTCTTATGTTCTTGGCGAAGTATTTCAAAAGAAAAATAAAACATTTGCTGATATGGCAAGTGTCCATATAATAGCAGATGACATTATAATAGTGGCTTCAACTCAGGCAGAACATGATCGGATACTGAATAAAATGATGGCAAGGGCTCAAACTGAGAATATCAAGGTTAAAACAGACAAAATTTGGTTCATGGTAAAAGAAATCAAATGCTTAATTTGTGCAGAGCTTGCCAGGGCTGAGCCCTGGCACCTCTAGGCTTAGCAGTTCATTGCCCTGGCACCTCTGGGCTTGCTTCATTCGTTATGAATGTAAAAAAGTAAAAAAGTAAAAAAGCATCTAATTGTTTGAGCTCCGGAACCTCTTTCATTACAAATTAATGACTCCATGGCATGTATATTCTCATCAAAGGAATCAGGCCAAATGACAGTGAGGTTGAAGCTGTAGCTAACATGAAATCTCCACAGGACAGGAAGGCATTACAGAAGATGCCTTGGAGATACCTGGGATGATTTGATTCCTTGCACAGCACACCACCACGCGAAACATCTTTAACTACTTACCCTGTCCTCACTGGCTAAAAAGAATTAGTCCCTCTCCTTTTCCTAGCATATTTAGGCATAACTATTAAATCAAATTTACTTTTATTTCCATTTATATGTGCTGATTAACAACTTCAAGCTTTCTTCAGAATGTTTGCTTTCTTCTTCTGAATTTTCATGAGATGCTAACTTCTTAATTCTCTCCGATTTCACTTTGTCTTTCTATAAATGTGATACTCTAAACTGAACAGTATTCCAACAGAGACTTAATTAATCACTGCCAAGTGGAGCAGAATAATTACCTTGCATGTTTTAAGCATAATATTCCCTTAATACAAATGAACATATCATTTGCCTTATGTTGCTAGAGTGTTGTCCTGTTGACTTATATTCAATCTTCCATAACAACTCCCATCTCTTTCTCTGTCGTCCTAATCTGCCTAGTATTCTCCATTTATTTGATTTTCTTTAAGGAACCATTATACATTTGGGTTTTTAAAACTCATTTTATAGATTTTAGCCCTTTCCTCCAATTTAGCAAGTTTATACTTTATTTCTAGAGGGCTGATATAAGACTAGGAAGTGAGGGACATGATATGGAGATTGCACTTCCTGATTCCCTTGCATTGAACTATTGTTAACATTTCATTTTATTCATGAAAGTAGAGAAAACATGCAGGCCTCACCTAATCCTCCAATCCATTATTATACTGAACAGCTTTAGAATCAAAATAGACTATTATAGGACACCACTCATCACTTCCTGACTTGATAGTGAACCAATGGTGGTAATTTCCATCTTATTATTTTAGCAATTTTTGTATCTATATCTAATGGACATTTCTTTAGTTCCACATGATGTTCTCATAAACTGTATTACACGTCTTAGTAATGTCAAGATATGCCAACCATTTCCTTTAGCTACTAAGCTTGTTGTCTAATAAAAAAAAAAATTAAAATGCTGACACTCAGTACTTGCAAGTAATGAACACCATGAATAATGCAACAACATTAATTGCAAGCAGTAAACGTCAACGTTTTAATACTGACCATTGTACTGTGGAATGATTTCTTTTTGATTAATTACTGTTGTTTATTCTTTATCATATTTTGCCTAGCTTCTTAAAAATAATTTTTATTTTTAGTAGTATAATGCTGTGATGGTCTGTATCCCTATGCTCACCCCTTTCACAGGATAATGATTAAGGCTAAGATTTAGTCATAGATATTTTTGGTAAAAATACCCTTGACTAAATCTCTACTTCTGAAGTCCTGCTGTGACTTCCGTGATCTCCAGGAAAGAATCACAGCCTTAATTATGATACATTTCATACAAATTATGCCTTGTGAGGTATCATTTGAAAAAAGACGGTTACTCACCTTTGTAACTGTTGTTCTTCGAGATGTGTTGCTCATATCCATTCCAGTTAGGTGTGCGCGCTGCACGTGCACATCTGCCGGAAACTTTTTACCATAGCAACTCCAGTGGGCCGGCAGGTCGCCCCTTAGAGTGGCACCGCCATGGCGCTTGATATATACACCTGCCGGCCCGCCCGCTCCTCAGTTCCTTCTTGCCGGCTACTCCGACAGTGGGGAAGGAGGGCGGATGTGGAATGGATATGAGCAACACATCTCGAAGAACAACAGTTACAAAGGTGAGTAATCGTCTTTTCTTCTTCGAGTGATTGCTCATATCCATTCCAGTTAGGTGAATCCCAAGCCTTACCTAGGGGGTGGGGTCGGAGTGAGAAGTTGCGGCATGGAGCACTGCTGAGCCGAAGGCCGCGTCATCTCTGGACTGCTGGACCAGGGCGTAATGGGAAGCGAAAGTGTGGACCGATGACCAGGTCGCCGCCCTACAGATCTCTTGGATTGGCACTCGGGCAAGGAAAGCCAGCGATGACGCCTGCGCCCTGGTAGAGTGCGCAGTCACACGGCCCATAGGGATGTGAGCCCAGTCATAACAGGTCCTGATACAGGACGGTACACACGAGGATATCCTCTGCGAGGAAATAGGAAGGCCCTTGACACGGTCTGCTATCGCCATGAAGAGCTGGGGGGACTTGCAGAACGGTTTGGTCCTCTCCACATAAAACGCTAGTGCCCGACGGACATCCAGCGAGTGGAGTTGTTGCTCCCTGCGGGACGAATGGGGCTTCGGGAAAAAGACGGGAAGAAAGATCTCCTGGTTAATGTGAAAGGCTGAGACCACCTTAGGGAGAAAGGCAGGATGCGGTCTCAGCTGCACTTTGTCCTTATGGAAGACCGTATACGGGGGGTCTACCGTGAGGGCCCAAAGTTCCGACACCCGTCTAGCTGAGGTGATGGCCACTAGAAAGGCAGTCTTCCAGGAGAGGTAGAGCAAGGAGCAAGTCGCTAACGGCTCAAATGGAGGGCCCATGAGCCGAGCCAGAACGGGGTTGAGATCCCATGAAGGGGCAGGGGGACAGACCTGTGGGTAGAGACGTTCCAGCCCCTTCAGGAATCTCGCCACCATAGGGTGGGAGAAGACAGAACGGCCATCTCCTCCTGGATGAAAGGTGGAGATGGCCACTAGGTGAACCGAAGGGACAATATCGCCAGAACCTGGACCTTGAGGGACCAGATGTAGTCCAGAATATTGGCGATGGAAACCTCCATAGGGAGAAAATCCTTCTCCGAGCACCAACAGGAAAAACGCTTCCACTTGGCTGAATACGTAGCTCTAGTGGAAGGCTTCCTACTGCCCAGGAGAACCTCTCGAACCGGGGTAGAGCAGCGTAACTCGGATCTGGTCAGCCACGCAGGAGCCACGCCGTGAGATGCATGGGCTATACAAAATTCCCAGAGCCGTGTCGCCTCCTGACACAGGGGAGAGGATCTGGTGCCGCCCTTCTTGTTGATATAGTACATGGTCGTCGTGTTGTCGGTGAACACCGCGACACAGCAACCTTGAAGGTGATGGACGAATGCTTGACAAGCAAGACGGACCGCTCTCAACTCCTGTATGTTGATGTGGAGGTCCAGTTCCTGGGGGGACCACAGGCCCTGAGTCCTCAGGGTTCCGCTGTGCGCCCCCAGCCCAGATCTGAGGCGTCCGTCATCAGGGTTGCCGAGGGTCGGGGCGGATGGAATGGGAGCCCTGCACACACGACGGACTGGTCTAGCCACCACCGGAGGGAGTCCAGTACTCCCTGGGGGATGGTGACAACTGTGTCTAACGAATGTCTGGCCGGTCGGTACTGCGCAATGAGCCAAGATTGGAGGGGCCTCATGCGGAGTCGAGCATACGCTGTCACGAACGTACAGGCCGCCATATGGCCCAGGAGGGTCAGACATGTTCTTATGGAGGTCAGGGGGGCCGCCTGCAAGCGCAGAATGATGGCCGATAGCGACTGGAACCTGGGCAATGGTAGCAAGGCCCTGGCCAAGGTGAAATCCAGAACGGCCCTGATGAACTCTATCCTCTGCGTGGGGAGCAGAGTGGACTTGTCCACATTGACAATGAGGTCTAGAGCAGCAAAGAGGTTGCTGATCCTGCGGATGTGGTCGCAGACCTGCAGCTCTGATGTGCCTCGGACCAATCAGTCATCGAGGTAGGGGAACACGTGAATGCGGCTGCGCTGAAGATGTGCGACGATGACTGCCATGCATTTCATGAATACCCTCAGGGCCGTAGAAAGGCCAAATGGGAGGACCGCAAATTGATAATGCTGGCGGTCGACCACGAAGCGAAGGAAACGCCTGTGCTGTGGAAATATGGCGATATGAAAGTAAGCGTCCTGCATGTCGAGGGCGGCGTACCAGTTTCCAGGATCCAGCGATGGGATGATGGTCCCCAGGGATACCACGTGGAACTTCAACTTCACCATATGCTTGTTGAGTTTTCACAGGTCGAGGATAGGTCTGAGGCCTCCCTTGGCCTTGGGGATCAGAAAGTATCGGGAATAAAACCCCTTGCCCTTCTTGCTCTCTGGAACCTCTTCTATGGCTCCCTTGTTGAGGAGCGTCTGTACCTCCTGACGGAGGAATTGCTCGTGAGAGGGGTCCCTGAAGAGGGACGAGGGTCGGGGAGGTGGGAGCCGATGAAAACTGCAGGCGGCAACCGGCCTGTACAGTGCATAAGACCCAGCGGTCTGATGTTATTCGGGTCCACGCCTGGAGGAAAAACGAAAGATGGTTGGAAAACTGTGGGGAAGGATCCGAAGGGGAAACTGGTACTGCACCCTCGGGCGCACCTTCAAAATGAAGGCTTGGGTCCGGGTAGGGCCTTGGAGGAGCCTTGGTTCTGCCCCCCTTGGCCACCCGACTGTCTGCGCCTACTGTTCCTGCCCCGGCGCCTATTAAGGTCCTGTCGTGGGCGGAACTGAGGATACGGCCGGCGTGGTTGCTGTTGGTTCTGCGGCTGGAAGGGTCTGCGCTGCATCATGGGCGCGTGCATCCCCAAAGAGCGCATGATGACGCGATTGTCTTTAAGGTTCTTTAGCCTGAGGTCTGTCTTGTCTGAAAACAGGCCCTGGCCTTCGAAGGGGAGGTCCTGGATGGTATACTGGAGCTCCGGTGGAAGGCCAGAGACCTGAAGCCAGGATATGCGGTGCATCGTAAGCCCTGAGGCAAGGATCCGAGCGGCCAAGTCTGCAGCATCCAATGAGGCCTGCAGCATCCAATGAGGCCTGCAGCGAGGTCCTTGCGACTTTCTTGCCCTCGTCAAGAATCGCCGCAAATTCTTGACGTGCCTCCTGCGGCAACAGCTCCTTAAACTCGTCCGCCGCTACCCAGGAGTTAAAAGAGTAGCGGCTAAGGAGGGCCTGTTGGTTGGAGACCCTGAGCTGTAGCGCCCCCGCTGAATAGACTTTACGGCCTAGGAGGTCCATCCGCCTCGCCTCCTTAGATTTGGGCGCCGGGGCCTCTTGTCCATGGCGCTCCCTCTCGTTCACCGACTGTACCACGAGGGAGCACGGTGTCGGGTGGATGTGCAGGAATTCATAGACCTTGGAGGGGGCCAAGTACTTTCTCTCCACGCCTCGTGCGGTAGGAGGGATGGAGGCCGGTGACAGCCAGATAGTGGTGGTGTTGGCCTGAATGGTCCTAATGAAAGGCAGGGCAACCCTGGTGGGAGCATCTGCGGAGAGGATGCTGACCACCGGATCCTCGATCTCAGCGACCTCCTCCACTTGTAAATTCAAGTTTTGCGCCACGCGCCTGAGGAGGTCCTGATGTGCCCTGAGGTCGAGAGGGGGAGGGCTGGAGGACGAGGTACCTGCCACTGCCTCGTCAGGGGAAGATGACGAGGAGACCCCTGGCAGCAGAGCGTCCACAGGGAGTTCCGTCTGGATCCGGCCCTCCGGCTGTGGAGGGAGCTCTGGGTCCTGGTGGCTGGACCTGCTCTCGCCTTCTGGAGAGGGAGGGGGACGAGACAGCATTGACTCTGGTGGCCTTCGGTCCGCCGCAGGCCGGGGAGAAGTATGTTGCAGACCCTGGGCTTGATGGTACGCCCAGGGAGTCCAAAACCCCCACTGCTGTGGCCCTTGGTCTTGAGGCGGAGGGTCCTGAAAGAGGGCCGCGTGTCTGTCTGGGCCCAGCGTATAAACGCTGTCCGCCTGAGAGGAGACCAATTACTGCCTCGAAGGCCATGGAGGTGCCAAACTCGGCTGATAAGCCTCTCTCAGTCCCGATGCCGACGAACCTCTCGGTGCCGAGGATTGGTACCGGGAGCCATACCGGTGCCAGGACCAGGACCAGGATCGGTCTGGTACTCAGTGCCGGGATCCGGACCGGGACCTACCTCCAGCTCAGTGCCGGGATCGGAACCGTGATCTACATCCAATGCGGTGCCGGGATGGCGCTGGGGATTGGGACCTGCCACCGACGCGGTGCCGGGAGGTCGACCGGGACCTGCCACCGGCTCGGTGCCGGGAGGTCGACCGGGGAGTTGATTGCCGACGTGAACGGCTCCTAGAGTCCCGGTGCCGGTATGGAGAAGAGCCAGACCGGGACTGTACCGACGTTGACCTGTGCCGCGAGTGCGACTGGTACCACCTAGGAGAGCGGTGCCGGGACTGCGTGCGGCACCGAGAGCGCGAGCGTCCACGTTGTCAGGGCCTCGAAGGCGATCGATGCCTGGATTCCAGAGATGGCACTCTCAATGTTGGCTTGCCTCTGGAGATGACCCGCACCGGGGGTACCGGGGGTTGAGGCTGGGATGGCTCAGTCAGAGCTATCAAGTCCTGCGCCGAAGCGAAGGTCTCCGGCGTGGATGGGACTAACAGCTCAACCCCAGATCTTAAGGGGGAGCTAGGAGGTGCCGGACTCGACGGACCTTCCAGGCCTGGAGTCGACGGCAACCCTGCAGGCGGTGCTGCGGCAGAGGTAGGTGCCGGGCGCTCCACTCGAGCCTGCCGAGATGTCGCAGACGTCGAGGGTCTCTGATCGGATCCCGGTGCCGGGGATGGGCGGTGCCGGGGTGTCTTTCCGGTGCCGGCACGGTCCGGTGCCAGTGTAGAGGTGGCCGGCTGTGCTGACGGTACCGGATTCAGTGCCGCTTCCATCAAGAGAGTCTGCAGTCTTTGATCTCTCTCTTTCTTTGTTCGAGGCTTAAAGGCCTTGCAGATGCGACACTTGCAGATGCGATATGCGATTCCCCGAGGCACTTCAGGCACGCGTCATGGGGATCGCTATGGCATCGGCCTCTTGCAGGCCAAGCAATGCTTGTAGCCCGGTGAACCAGGCATGGGCCCGGTGCCGAGCGCCAGGAAGGGCAACGGCCCAACCCGTTAATAAGTTCTATAGACTATATACAATAACTACTAATTACTATACAACTCTAAACTGTATTTTTAAACTATTTACAACTATAACTATTGACAGTAACGAAGAAGAGCTAGGGACGTGGAGAACAGCAAGCCGCACTCCACAGTTCCAGCAACCGACACGGCGGTAAGAAGGAACTGAGGAGCGGGAAGGCTGGCAGGGGTATATATCAAGCGCCATGGCAGCGCCACTCTAGGGGGCAACCTGCTGGCCCATTGGAGTTGCTAGGGTAAAAAGTTTCCAGCAGACGTGCACGCACGGCGCGCACACCTAACTGGAATGGATAGGAGCAATTACTTGAAGAAGAAGAGGACTGATCACCAGCAACAATAAAGAAATGATCAGAGAGGCAGGAGAATGTGGACAGGATCTAGGGCCCAATCCAAAGCCTAGTGAAATCAATGGAAAGTCCCAAATTGATTTCAGACACCAGTGTCATGAAAATTAAGATAGAAAAAAGATGTTAAGAATGGCCTACTCAAACTGTTAAAAGCAGCTGAATAATCACAGAGGATAAGGACAGAATAGGGGCACTGATATGTAATTAAGAAGTCCTGAAGATTTTTAGTAAGCGCAGTTTCAGTGGAGTAGAGAGAGAAAGATTGGATGGGAACAAAGGGTTGGAAAGGAGAGGAGCTTGATGCAGCAGTTGCAGACTGTGTGCCAGAAACTCATCATCTTTCTTCTGTCATTAAAATAGTTTTGGATTGATTTTCTGACTACATATTTCATTTCCTCCCCCTAGTCAAACTAGGATCTCCAGATCCTCAACTAGATTTAAAATGTAAAAGCTTCAGCAAGTAAAAGTTCAGACTTCAGTGTCTCTAATCTCCAGTCATTTCTGCAGAGCATGTGGAAAACGGATGCTACAGAGTTAGATACACACATAATGTATTCAGATAACCTCCACTGACATCACTTAGCATACTCTGGAAATCAATTTTTATTACTTTAAGTCAACCATAGACAGTTATGCCAAGTCACTGACACACTAATGAGACTCAAAATGTTTCAATAAGAAACAAAAGCAGGAAATAGTGATGTTTTAAATTTAAAATGCACTTGCATTAAGTATTGCAATTTGCATGAAATAAACTTCATATAAGAATTATCTGTATTTTGTTAATTAGCTGTTTAATTATGTTTAAAACACATATCTGATACTTTTATCTAACTCTTATATCACTTACATTGTCCTCAAATCTGAGTGAATTTTTATTTTCACTAACAAAAATGAGCTATTTTTATATATTCCAAATGTTCTCCTATAATTTAATTTTAACACAATTTTATTGTTTAATAACCTTCCTATAGAAAATGTTCTTTACAGGATTGGACTCTGTCCTGAGCTTTATTCAAAGGGAATACTATTTCCTTTAGTTTAAAAAAAAGACTCCCATGTCACTGCTCCGACTGTTTTAACAAAAATCTGTGTCTTGCCTATGACTTCCTATGGAAATTCATCTTTTGTATGCAACTCAGAAGTCCCATTTAAGACCTCAGTATAGGGATATCTCCATCTCTGACCTAATGTGAATCTGTATCTGCTGTGCTGTATTCCTCTTTGCCTTTCCATAACTAAAAACTTTTCAAAATGGCTGCCATGGTACTTCTGCACAAAACTGTGTGTGAGAGAATCAGTGAAATCACAGAACTTTGCATAAAGATTGGATTTTGCAAGCTGACCTGCAGAAAGGTAATGTACCTCAACATTATGAAAGTGAAGAGAAGTGTTTTTACCCTGCTTGTAACCAAATGAATAGGGGGCTTGTTTTCTTAGTTTTTCTATTTTGTTTTTTGTTTATTTTTAATTTCTTTTCTAGGTGCTAGAATTTCAGTGTGTGACTCGGTTGCCTCTGCAGTGTTCCCCTGTGGTCTGTCAGAACACAACTCACCCAGCTGTCAGGTTGTGCTGGTTGACTGCTGTCCAAGGTAGTGGGGCTTTGGCCCTCCAGCCAAAGCACGTCAGTCTTACCATTTCCAGGGTGTTAAGGTCCAAAGGAAATCAGGAACAAAAAAACCCAAGTCAAAACAGGGTCATGTGACAAACCTTCAGTGGGATCGCATCCTTCGATTCAGGACTTGTCTCCAAACAGCCAGCTTTTACTGATCCCCCAGGCCGCAGTCATTCCTTCAGACATGGGCTTTGACCCAGTTTCTCTCCTAATAAAAGAATCAGAGCTCTGATTTCCTTTCTGGTCAGCCTTGAACTGTGCTAGATCTCCTCCTTCAAATGCCCTTCTCCATACCTGAGGTTTGCTGCAGGCATAGCTGGGCGAGACACATTTTTTCATTACCAGTGTGGGGAATATTTCCCCTATTACACTGTTATAGCTGTTGATGGAGAAGAGAGCTTTTACCAGAATGATTAAGCAATTTACTCTTCATCATGTATGAGAAAATTATGGCCTGAAATAATAAATTAAAAAGTTGCTTAATGATAACCAGGTAAAGATAAATTCTCAATAGTGCCTTACATGTTCTGGGACCAGCAGAGGAAAGAGAGCCATTTGAAATCCACTGAGCCTGCAGATCATTTCTAGATTGTACCTGTCCCTTTTGTACTTTAGACTAGCCCCAGGACTGCTCTCAACTATGCCAACTAGTTATGGGCCCAAAGGGCTGATATGCCCACTGTACATCACTAGAGCACATCAGCACTCTGGTCACTCCCCTTCTAACACCTTGTCCCCTACATTGGTGGTGAGGAAGAACTGGCATTACTCTATGCCACTCAGAGGCTCTGCTATTTTGGAAAGAGTCCCCAATTGGCCATTGGCTTTCTTTATGGCAGTGCACTACCAAAGCAGATGGATCAGTGTCCAAGGACCTAGTCAAAATATTTCTGTAGTTGTCAGGAGGATGTTAAACTAAGAACAAAATGAAAGCACAAAAAGAGGAACAAATAAGCACAAAACACACATACAGACCATAAGTAAATCATTTAGCACAAAATCAAAATGCTGAAAGCAAAATTAATCAAGAAACAACAGCAATTCTTTAATTACTTATACACCAATGCAAGAAGCCTAGATAACAAACAAGAGGAATTGCAATTGCTCATTTAAGAGCATAAATTTGATCTAATTGGTTTTTCTGAAGCCTGGTAAAATGATTTGCATTATTAGAGTATTAAAATCAATTATTATTACCTATTGAGTAAGGATTGAGTAGGCAAAGGGGAGCAAGAGTGGTCCTGTGACAAAAGTGGTAATACTAGTTTCTGAGTCATGGACTACTCAGAAGAAAATACTCTTGAATGCCTATGAAATAATATCCTAACAGATAAGCACAAGATTGGGTCTTAGCTGGTGTCTGCAACACACCACCAAATCTCATCAGGGAATAGGATGACCAACTCCTTAAGTACCTATCTATAACATGGAGGAAGAAAGCTGCTTGATCACTTGTCAGTCCAAATGACATATGCTAGCGGTCTCATACTACCCATATTAAACATTGTCAGAATTTCTAAACATTATATATTACACTTTCCTAACATGGGAGAATTCTATATTAGACCTCATACTACAGATAGAGCTGATCACAAAACTAAAAATGAGTGATAGCTTAGATACAAGTTGTCATGATGTGATCACTTTTTATAAGAAAACAGTATAAAGTCCAAACCAGCAAAATATAAATAAATAAATAAATATAGATTTAGATCAGACGTGGGCAAACTACGGTCCGCAGGCCATATCCAGCCCACGGGATCATCCTGCCAGGCCCCTGAGCTCCCGGCCGGGGACACTGGTCCCTGGCCCCTCCCCCACTGTTCCACCTCCCCCGCAGCTGGGCCATGCTTTGGCCCGCCGCTCCCGTTGGGCAGCATGGGGAGTGTAGCTGGCTCTGGCTGGGTGTCACAGCTGCGAGCTCCAGCTCCTGGCAAGGGGGCAGGGAGTGGGGGGGGTGGGTAAGGGAGAGGGGGGTTCTGCGGAGCAGGGCAGGGAGGCCGAGGCAGTTGGATGGGGTGGAGATTCTGGGGGTGGGGGTCAAGGGATAGGGGACAGAGAGTTGGTAGTGGGAGTCCCGGGGGGCCTATCAGGGGGCATGGAAGTAGTTAGGGATCAGGAAGGAAGTCAGGGGATGGGAGGGGCGGTCAGATGACAAGGAGCAGGAGGGTTGGATGGGTTGGGGATTCTGAGGGGGGCAGTGACGGGGCAGATAGGGTGCAGGGGCCAGGTTATTTGAGGAGGCACAACGTACCCAGCTCTCCATACAGTTGTGCAACCCCAATGTGGCCCTCAGGCCAAAAAGTTTGCCCTCCACTGATATAGATAGATAGCTATAGATAGAATATAGATAGATAGATATATGGTGCTTTGGGAGGAAATTTAAACAGAAAAATATGAATGAAAATTAGAAATAGTTTATGAACATTTTACGAGATGTCCAAATGACCATGATCCCACAACTGAGAAAGAAGTCCATATTAGTTAGAAAAATCAACCTATCTATAAAAAATAAAATAACAAATAACAAATAGAAGAAAGGGAAAGTTGATAGTGGATGAACATAAATCAGAAGCTAGGAAAAGTAGAAAATTGATAAGTGAGGCAAAAAGATACAAGGGAAAATTTGTGGCCTGCAGAGTTAAGGATGATAAGAAATGTTTAAAAGTTTATTAGGAACAAAAAGAATCCAAATAATGGTATTGGTCCATTTGGAAATGTTAGAATTATCAGCAGTAATGTAGAAGAGGCAGAAGTGTTTGATAAATATTTCTACACAGATCATATAATGATGAAACACTTTCTGTTCCAATAGCAACTTAGGTGAATGTTAAATAGCAGCTATTAAAATTAAACATTTTTAAATCAGCAGGTCCAGATAACTTGCAATCAAGAGCTTTAAAAGAGCTAGGTAAGGAGCGTACCGAATAGTTAATGTTGATTTTCAGTAAGTCTGAGAAGGCTTGAGAATTTCCTTGAGAAGGAGGTCTGCTCCAAGGCAAACCAAACAATTATCATGCTGTGATCACATCTAGGGATCTTTTGAAGCCGCCTGTGTTTTGCACGAGAAACAGAAGGAAAAACAACACAGGAGAAACCACCAACAAAACACAGCACAAAATAAAAAGAAGCTCTAGAGATTTTAAGACCTTGATGGACCTTGCCACAAGCAACATTTATAAAATAAAAATCCAAACAGGTGAGAAGGGAAACAAAATAGTGAATAGGTCTTAGAAAGACCTTTCTCAAAGACAAATAAGAAAGGAAGCACCACTGAAAGGAGCTCCTCATTCATCTTCACAGAAAGAAAACTGTCATTTAACACACTTGCCAACCACCATTATGCCTACTTCCTGTTGAGACTATTTAAAGATTCAAAACTTTGAACTAAGTATTTTCCACATCATCTTCAGGGGGGAGAAATCTAAGAGTTGAGATTCATCATCACTAATTATTTTTGTATGTTAAAAACAGTGAATAAAGGATATTTGAAGCAACCAGTGTGAAATATAACTTTTCTAAACGCAACCAATTCTTAGATTATACTCAATATATGGATAATTCTCCTCCTTTTCTTTTTTCATTCCCCACAATGTATTTTCTTCAGTTTCATATTTTGGTAGTACATGCACAAATTACTTCAACAGGTTATATAGGGGGAAAGTTATATTGATAAATATATGCACCATTTATTCCATCAAAATCTTCAGGAAGTATAATACAAAGATTTACAGGTGGCATTAATAGTAAAGGTAATTCTTTAATGTTAGAGTCTCTTCTTGTTCTTGGCGAATTAGTAAACCAGTTGATACTAATTTGGCTTCCAGACTTTTCTTTCATGTCAAAGATTCAAAACAAGTACACCGTGTATACTAAGAATTCTTGTTCCTGTTGAATTCTTCTAATATAATCTAGTTTCCCCAAAGTATATGTTGTAATGAGAACTGCTTTTTAAAGCTTATTTTTTTATTTTTTAAAAGATTTATAATAATGCTTATTTTTCCCCAAAGTTACACCTACTCTGCCCTTGACCCTGCAAAGACTTACACATGCCTACCTTCACAAATTGTGAGTAGTTCTATAATTGCAAGATCAGGGCTCCTGGGTACTATTAAAAGCAACTAAATATCAAAGTCCCCAAACTGAGACACTCCACAACATGCATTCACAGGAAAATTTCTAATGAAGTTTCTTTATAATGATTCACAAACAAAGCTGGACTTTGAATGAAAAACCCCATGCTTAGAGAAGATAAGAAATGCTGACATTAAAGAATCATCATGTTTTCCGTAGTTCCTCCTCCCTTTTCTAATAGATTAAAAAAGGAGCACAAGATAACAACTACTGATTTATAAACACTGAAATATAAATGAAAAATTGTTAATGGCAAGATTGCAAGCTTTGACAGCTATATTTTAATTATTTATAATTATGGATAGTCAATGAGTACAGAAGAGGTAACACTTAGGCCAAGTCCTTGCCAGCATAAGTGTGGTTTTGCCAATTCTTCTTTTACATAGAATTGCTAATCTGCTTAAAATGATATTGCTGACAGAACAAAGTTAATGAATTGTATTGGAAGATGTAGTGATACATAAACATGGAATGATAAATAAAAGCCCCCTTTTTCTAGGAAGACCCAGGGCAGGGTAACATAAAATGACATGACCCAGAAACTGTAAAGCCAGCAGGAAAAAACAGAAGTTGAGTAACAGAAGCCTGTGCATGTGAAATGTATGGGTTACCCAAAATTGAAAGGGCTGATGTGTTAAAAGTCAACTGGATAAAGATTAAGTAATCTGTAATGTAGAATTGTATAACAAGGGCCCAAACTGGAGAAACACAGACCCAAAAATGAAGGACAGGATTGAAGGATCAAACTAGGAGATCAGGAAGGGAAACAATTATCATGGAAGATGGTAACTTAGGCCCATTTACCAGTTCCATCTCATCCAATATTATTTGTCTGCCAATGTATGTACAGATACTACAAGTATAATAATTTTGTCTGAAATTATATTAAATAAAGACAAAAATTTAGGCTTAATGTGACTCTCAGTTTCCCAACTTTCACCCTCAATAGGGCCTAACAGCTGTAACATATACAAATTTGCCCTCCAAATTAGTATCACTCCCATCAAGATCCCTTTTATCTAGTGGGCAAAGAATATAGATGACAATAGTCTATATGCAGAGGTTCTGAAACTGTGATCCGCAGACCACCAGTGGTCTGAATGCTCCATTCAGGTGGTCCATGGATAGTTCCCTCTAAAGTTCACATCTGGGTGGCCACACACAAGAGAATGAAGGGCCACTCACCTAATTAGTCAAGCCATGCAGGTGTGGCTCCATTAATTAGGTGTGTGGACCCTGGAGAAGATGCACATGTAAGGTGAGGTGGTGGCTTTGGGGGGGAATAAGGGGTAGGTAGAAGAGGGAAGTGGGGTGAGAAGAGGGGGTGGGGGGAATTTGGGGCATACAGGGCCGTGACAGCCAGAGAAAGAGGTACTTTCTCCAGCTCCAAGGCTGTGGCTGGCAGGGAGAGATGGCCCTCCTCCCCAGCTCCTGGGCTGCCGTGATGGGAGAGAGAGGGCACATCCATTGCATTCGAAAGGTAAGACTATTGATATTAAAATACGAGTTGTGTGCTTTTATTTGTAGAAACAAAAAACTTTAATTATTATTAAGGGTTTTTTTAATATAGCACTTTTATCCAAAGCGCTGTACAATACTTAGCTAACAATACAAACAACATTCAGAAAGATCGTTAAGTGGTCTGCCGAGACCCTCAGCAATTTTCAAGTGGAAAAAAGTTTGAGAACCACTGGTCTATAGGAATCAACAACATGTGTACACTACCTGCCAGTTTAAAGAAACAGAACCAACAAATCCTACAGTAGACGCTGACTGATTTTGTTTGTACTGCGATCAAGTAGAACCATTCTATTTATTTTCACAAATATACTGTGCTAATCTGCAGTTCATTTCAATATTCAAGCAGTATATTTTAATTGAAGAAAAGACATTGCATCTAATCCTGTTCCACCAGTAAAAATCCAGAGTAATTCCAAGCAAAGTAACAAAGACCATATTTTATTCTAATGGGAATGTTGCTTAAGCAAGTACTAATTACCATAAATAAAAGATCAATATAAGTTTTAGGATCTGAGCTACTGACATACCGCAATAACCTGAAAGCTCAGCTGTGTTTTAGAAACTTCATACTATTTCCGAGTACATAATATTACAAGCCAACAAGCAAATAGAAGAAATAATTAGTTTTCACACGACAGTGACTTTTATATCAAAGGTATTGCTTCTGGTCACTAAAAAATGGACAAAGCTACCTTCATGCGATATGTTTAATTAATGTTAAAGATAAATTCTATTTGTTACCTAAAGTAATTTCCTGTTGGAATGTGCCTAGAAACACAATTCATAGATTTTTGGACTGGAAGGGACCACGAGAGGTCATCGAGTCCAGTCCCCTGCCCTCATGGCAGGACCAAATACTGTCTAGACCATCCCTGATAGATATTTATCTAACCTACTTTTAAATATCTCCAGAGATGGAGATTCTACAACCTCCCTAGGTAATTTATTCCAGTGTTTAACTACCCTGACAGTTAGGAACTTTTTCCTAATGTCCAACCTAAACCTCCTTTAAGCTCATTGTTTCTTGTTCTATCCTTAGAGGCTAAGGTGAACAAGTTTTCTCCCTTCTCCTTATGATACCCTTTTAGATACCTGAAAACTGCTATCATGTCCCCTCTCAGTCTTCTCTTTTCCAAACTAAACAAACCCAATTCTTTCAGCCTTCCTTCATAGGTCATGATCTCTAGACCTTTAATCATTCTTGTTCCTCTTCTCTGGACCTTCCCCAGTTTCTTCACATCTTTCTTGAAATGCGGTGCACAGAACTGGACACAATTCTCCAGCTGAGGCCTAACTAGCGCAGAGTAGAGCAGAAGAATGACTTCTCGTGTCTTGCTCACAACACATCTGTTAATGCATCCCAGAATCACGTTTGCATTTTTTTTTGCAACAGTATCACATTGTTGACTCATATTTAGCTTGTGGTCCACTATAACCCCTAGATCCCTTTCTGCCGTACTCCTTCCTAGACAGTCTCTTCCCATTCTGTATTTGTGAAACTGATTGTTCCTTCCTAAGTGGAGCACTTTGCATTTGTTTTTGTTAAACTTCATCCTGTTTACCTCAGACCATTTCTTCAATTTGTCCAGATCATTTTGAATTGTGACCCTGTCCTCCAAAGCAGTTGCAATCCCTCCCAGTTTGGTATCGTCTGCAAACTTAATAAGCATGCTTTCTATGCCAATATCTAAGTCGTTGATGAAGATATTAAACAGAGCCGGTCCCAAAACAGACCCCTGCAGAACCCCACTTGTTATACCTTTCAAGCAGGATTGGGAACCATTAATAACTACTGTCTGAGTACGGTTATCCAGCCAGTTATGCACCCACCTTATAGTAGCCCCATCCAAATTGTATTTGCCTAGTTTATCGATAAGAATATCATGGGAGACCGTGTCAGATGCCTTACTAAAGTCTAGGTATACCACATCCACCGCTTCTCCCTTACCCACAAGACTCATTATCCTATCAAAGAAAGCTATCAGATTGGTTTGACATGATTTGTTCTTTACAAATCCATGCTGGCTATTCCCTATCACCTTACCACCTTCCAAGTGTTTGCAGATGATTTCCTTAATTACTTGCTCCAATATCTTCCCTGGCACAGAAGTTAAACTAACTGGTCTGCAGTTTCCTGGGTTATTTTTATTTCCCTTTTTATAGATGGGCACTATATCTGCCCTTCTCCAGTCTTCTGGAATCTCTCTCCCATCTCCCATGATTTTCCAAAGATAATAGCTAGAGGCTCAGATACCTTCTCTATTAGCTCCTTGAGTATTCTAGGGTTTTGGGGACGATTCAAATATTTTCCCTATGAAGGAGATGCTTTTTAGTGGAACATACTGTTCCATGTTATAATTGTTGATTATTTATTAAGCATCTGCAATGTACTTGGCACTGTACAAAACATATCTACCAAATTGCAAAATATTTCAGGTAAAGACTGAGGCCTAATACTAAGTCTTACTAAGTCTTAACTCAATGATTTTTCCAGGTTTATTTTAATTTTTGCCTATATTTCTATCTCTAAATTTTATTAACAGCAAATAAACACAAATGGCCAAGTTCTACCCTCTTCAACAATGGAGTAAACCTGCAGTAGATCCTTTGTAAGTTTAAGTAATTTTTCTGCATTTCATTTCAAGTGAGGCTCCCTCATAAAGCCATTTACAAAGCTTTAAAGGAAAACTTGTTATATAAAAGAAGATTGCTTTATAATGTGATTCACATCATTTGATAATTTTTTCATTAAATAAATTCAAATACATTTTTATATTAGATTACAAGAATTTTAATGGAATACAGATGAATGGTCACTATGACACAATGTTCCTAATTTAATTGTGCTTAATGAGGTTGTTTTATACCTTTTTAAAAAAATCTAGCTAAAAACTAGATTATAAACATTGTGGATCTGGATATTGACTCAGGTTTCAGTACAGCAAAACAATAATTTAAATCACTGTATAAACAAATATACTACATTTAAAATAGTTCTGATATTTAGTGCAATAAACACAGAGCTGCAGATGTTCTCTCTTGTGACAAGAGATTCATCTTCTGAACAGAAATGCATCACAAAAATTTATTTCCCACATCTCCTGGGGGAACATATAAAAACCTACACCTCAAAGTCACCTTCTGAAATGATTCTTTTTTAATCACCTATCTCCAAGAAACAGTATCATTTTCTGTTTAAAATGTTTTATTTCACAAAAGAATTGAACACTAGTGTATAACATGTACACAAAGAGCCATTTATATCTATAGTAATAGATTCCCTCTGGCAACCAAAAAGGGGGAAATTACTTTGCATCAAGCAAATTGTGTTTAATTATATATATTTTAAATATTTATCTGAACCAAATCAATAGTATTACATATGTGATGTTTCATTCCATATTTTTTATTAAAATATGCTTTTGATATGAATATGATATAACAGGTATATTTTATGCACAATGGGTCTTGTAAGATATCATTGGAAAGGTTATAATTTACTGAATGTAATTATCCAATGTGCATGCCTGTATCATTTCTGTATCTGAAGTTAGGAATATTGACTATGTATCTGTATTTCAACTATGCTACTTTCGGTGATGCCCACTGCTAACACTTCAGGTACAACAACGGAAAAGCCAGACAGGGAGGATGGCCCATCAGCAAGGACTAGGCCTTTCTATGGATGCTCCATACTGCCACTTCCTCTTCTTGTGCAGGGCATCTGGGACTGTGGCAGACCCATCCCTAAATTTATCCCCTCACTGTCGGATGTTCTGCAAACACACACATGCACCCTCGCTTCCTGCACCCTTGCCCCTCAGCTGCAAGAGGAGGAATCCATGTACAGGGAGCTGCTCCCTCATCTGCCCAAGCCCATGCATCCAGACCCCCTCATACCCAGACCATCTGGCCAAGCCTCACTCTCCTGCACTCAGAACCCCTGCAACAAGCCCCACCCCCCATAAACCTGGACCACCCTGACCAGCCACCCTCACCCGGATCCCCTCCCCACTGAGCTCCCCTGCCGAGCCCTATTCCCCCACACCCAGACCTCCCCCTGCTGAGTCTTAAACATCTTCACCTGGATCCCACTAAAGAGTCCCATTATCGTTTCACCCAGAACCCCCCAACAAGCCCCTGTGCATCCATATTCCCCCCACATGCAGATTCCCCACTGAGCCATCCTGTCTCAAATGCCCCACACAGAACCCTCCCAACCCATACCTGGATCCCCCCACACACTAAGCCCCCCACACTTGGATCCTGCCTTGCTGAGCCTGCCTGCCCACACCTGGTGCATATGGCACTGAAGGGCAGGGCTCTGGAGTGTTTCTGGCAGGTCCAGTCCTTGCACTGTGTCAGGGTTGTGTGCAGCCTCACCGCTGAGTCCATGTCCCAGGCACAGGACAGGAACTACACAGTGATCTACCACCTCTGTGCAGCCAGTGGCCTCCCCAGTGCCATACTGGAGCCTCCATATTGATTTGACAAATAAAATTTGAAGAATTTTAAAATATTTCACACAGAATTTTTAAGTTTTTGGTGCAGACATTTTTATTTTTTGGCACAGAATGCCATCAGGAGTACTACTGCTTCTAAGGACATCAGCACCACTACCTACTAAATGGTCTGATTCTATTGCTTGTTCCAGATCCTACGCATCCTGGCTTCAGCTCTGTAAATTAGTTATCTGAATACAACTGAAAAGGAGTTATGGTTAAAAGGGACCGTGACAAAAAAGTTGAAAACCCTTCTAGTCACCACTTCTCTGTTTAAGGGTTAAAAGAGACTGAGCACATCACTTTCCAGTGATTGGGAGGGGTGGGATCCCCCTCAATACTATTTATCAATCTGGAATGAGAGAGGACTCTCTTTTCCTGTAGCATTCTCCAGTGAACAAAAGCTCTTTCAGAATCCTAGGTAAATTAAAAAAAAAACAACAATCAGGAAACCTCATCCAACTGACAGCACACTTCCTTCATCTCTGCCTTACTCCAACCTATGGAGCTGGAATAACCTCCCATTCTTGTCCTTCTTTTTCCTGTCCTCCTTCCTGCTCTAATTCCTTAATCCTGTTAAGAAGTCACTAGAGGGAAATAAAGAACAGGATTCAAAGGGCAGAGAGCTTAACTTCATGCATCTGGGACTGCAGCCAAAGAAAAAAGTAGGCGATAGTGGAGGAGTCCGTCTTACATTTGGGGTCTTTTGTTATTCTTCACCTCTATTTCCCTGGTAGATGGCTTTATAATGCTTGTAGTCTGGAATGTTCCTCAGGATGAGAGAAAAGAGGGATTAATCACACAGAGTCTGACATACAATGTTTTCTGATATCTATTTACAAAGACTACCAGGTTAGTAAAATGTTGCCAATCTTCATCATGTCCCTTTAAGTTCAACATGGGGGGGAGGGGGAAATCACACGGCATTCTTTTATTGCATCACATATTGTACTACATTAAACCTACTTTCCTCTGGTCCTCCTCATTTATATGCTTCAGGAATATGCAATTACAAATGAGAAGAAAGCTAACAAAAAGAGCACTCATTTAATGCACATTTTCACACACCTTCCCTCCAGTGATTCCAGCATTGTTTTTACATCTCACTGCTACCACGAGCTACTTTTTGAAGTTCCATTTCTTTGTAATGTACCAATTTAATTTTTGATCAGCGTGCTTTGAAAGCAAATATTACAGGCCAGGAGTAACCTTTACAAGCAGCTTCACAGACACCATGTAACCTAAAATTTTATATATTATGCTACACAGAGAATAAAATACTAGAGCTGGTCAAAATGTACTCAATTAATGTTCACATTTTTCAACCAAAATATATTCAGTGAATACCACTTCAGTTCTACTTCTGATCAATTGTTATACAAGACTACACGAAACAAAATCCCCCTCAAAACAGCAGATAAATATAAAATGCACATTATCCCTGTCTAAATTTAGTCCAGACAGAATTACTAAAAATCTCAAACTGAAAAGGTAACAATATCCAAACAGAAAAGAACTAGTTCTACAATCACTTAGAAACAGCACTATGTATGACCGAGATTCAAGCAAAAGTCTATAAACATGCTGTGGTTTCTCATCAGCTATCATTTCTGGATCCTAGTAAACCAAATCCAAGCAAGTGTTCACTTTGGAGTTGCCATGGTAATTTTTTTAAGTTATCAGCTGCTCTTTCTTTCTTCTCTAATTGCTCTGAGAGAGCTCTAATATAACCTCTTTTTCTAGGAAGAAAATGGTTGCTTTTGAACATGACAGAATGCTTTTCCTCCTTATTGTTAACCTGACTGAACAGTACTATAAGCCAAAATTCAACACACTGGTGTTTATGATGTTATCTGTTGCGATCTGCATTTACAAATGCTGTTGAACAGCCAAACTCCCTTTTCAGAATCAGAAAGACCAACCGATATTTGGACCAATTAAAAATTGTTTCCATCTTGGTCTAATTATTCCATTCTCCCATGTATGCCCTAAGTTTGCAGTCTTAGGTGTTCCTAACTTGCATTTTTCAGCTTTTACAGCCAGGTCTTCATGTTGATTGTGTCCTTTATGAATCATAAGTGGTTGCCCCATTTTGGCTTTCCAAGCTCTGGGAGTAGGGCAGCACCAGTGGTAATCTCAGGATTGGTTTTCTCAGGTTTAACAGCAGTTAAAGCAAAAGTGAATTCACTCAGTCCCTCCAGCACTTTGCTTACCATTCCCTGGAAAGTTGTACCTACATTGATTGTGCAAAAGGATAGTTTAGGGATCTCAAACAACCTAGAAGGGTACTGAAGGCTGACACCACCAGTCAAAGATATTTGCTCATAATATTTCTTCAAATCAATCCTAGAAACAAACTAGGCGAGTACTAACCTGTCTAATTAATTACCTGGTCTGGGTTCAACCTGCAGTATTTATGGAAACATGTGGGACAAGTCCTTTAAGCTATAAATAATATTAGAAATTCAGAACTTTCTGAAAGCCTGCTTACACATATCCATTTCATGTTATCTATTTCCCTCTTAGTCTCCTGATCTATTATCTTGCCAGCTCCAAAGGTCACTCTCTCCAATGGGATCTATGTCCATCCCATTCTTGGCCAAGCCTCCGTGTGAATCAGTGCATGTGTGCAGCTGGGGGTATTACGATACTGAGACATGCTACAGAAAGAGAAGTGTTTTAGGTTTCTGGACTCTGAGTGACAGGCACTAGGAAAGCATTTCTTAGCCAGGAGAAGAAGATAGGATACATGTCTGGGATCAGACGGAAGCAAATACCAGAGGTGTGTCTGGGTTTGAGAGTGGGGAAAGGTATAAAATCATACTGGGAATGCTGTACTTCAGAGATGCAGAAGAAAGGAGAGAGGCAATGGTTGTCTGGGGAAGGATGGAGTAGTATCAATTTTTAATGGCATCCCTCTTTTCTTGTGTGTGAGTGAGCATCCTAGTATTTTAATTGCTTTTCTGAATGTAGCTTCACATTAATTAAAACATTTTTTCCCTAGAACAGACATGGCCTGTGGAAGGGAATAGGAAACCCAAAAGGAGTTTCAGTATGTTTAGCAGTTTCATGACAGAGTACCATCTAATGAGCCCCATACTCAGTCAAGGTCTCTCCTTGTGCAGAAATTCAGAAGCATACCATGAAACTAATATTTGGGAAGGCCTAATATCTTCCAAAGTCCCTGGTCAGCACCATCCCTGGATTCTAAATAACTCAACAAAATATGGAGGCTCATTTGTCAGCTATATTAGTTAACATTTCTCCTCATTATCAATGCAGGTACAAAGACCACTGGAGTTTCATATCCTTCCTAGCAATGTTGTTGCTTACAAGTGCTGTAAGTAATGTTTCATGATCAACTCAGGAAACACACAAGTTACATACAATTTTTGCATCTTTAGTAATGTACTTTTATAAAAAAATCTTTCTACAGCCTTTTTATTTCCTTTATCAGCTTGAAAAGGTAGTAATTACCTGACTACATGTTCTAGCATTTTTTTTACCTTCTTTTCCAGTTTCTTTACATTCTGAAAAAATACTTCCTTTTTCAGGATATGACCTTCACCTTTTTTTTTTTTTCAATAAAAAGACAAAAGCAATCATCAACTTCATTTACCCTAACTTTGTATTCATGTCAGTAAAAGGCGCCAGTGATACCTTGGTCAGGCTGTTTGCTTCTGTTGTATACAGTTGGTGACCTACAAACATACCAACTAGTCAAACAAGCTTTAGAATTATGTACTGAATGCCCCAAGTAAACAATATAAGAAGGCAATGAAGTAAATTTGTAATTCAGAACTACTTTCCCCCTTTTGCAGGAATGTTGACATCCAGATTTGTCATAGCCCCGTTGCTCCTGTTGGCATGAGGGCCCACCATTCAGTCTACTGGTGACATCAAACCCACCTCTGATTGAATTCTCCTAGAGGCTTAAGAGTTTGCCTGTAAGCTCCTATATTTTCTCCTGTTTCTTTGACCCTCTCTTCCTCATCTACCCCTCTCCTCCGCAAAAAAAGGAAAGTGGGCTAGCTACTTTAATTTTACCCTGATTATTGACGCATACTACATGTAATTTTAAAGTTGTTGGAACTTACTTTCACACTGTTATATATAGAAACTGCCAGTAACTGCTATAGCTGAATATCTAAAACTACACAGCAAATTATTTTTGCTAAGCCAAATGCAGCAATTACTAGTGCTACCTGTTAAGGAAAAAAGCACAAGTACAAATCATTACTGTTAATCCACAAACCAAATAATGGTATTATGGGAGAAAGCAGCAACTTTTTCTACGGTTTATTTTGACCCCTTCCATTTGAAAAAGGTTAGCAGATTGAAACTTAAGAGACTGAAAATCCTCTATATAGCCATCCAATAAATATACCATGGACAATGTCAGTGCAAGCTCTCTCTTATTGCCCCATCATAGTGCCTCAAACAGGTTCATTAATTCTGTCTCCCAGCAATCCTTCGCTCTCTGTGGAGACTACCACCAAAGGTGCTGTTTATTGACAATTCTGGTGATGGTTTTGTGATGTGGATTCCTGCTCACTGGGAAATGTCTGGCCTCGGACAGTCAGTTCATTTCACACAGATGAATACAACTTTCAATTTATTACCAGTCTGGGCTTGATTTGCAGAAGCAACCCGAACGTGAAAGTCTCTATAAACTCATTATCAATACCATTATAAATTTATGATTTAATACTAGAATTGTTATTGAAACATTAATTTCAAAATTTGTCAGAATAACTTGAAAAACTCCGGAAAGAGGTTTCAAAATAACAGCTAATGAAGGCGACAAAATAAAGTGGATCCTCATGTCAGCACTATGGCTAACATTCTTGAAAGACCGGGACCTCACTGAATTTTGCCTCTATGTTTTGTAGTTTATTGGATAGCCTGTATTTGTCTGTTTTTGTTTTTTAATAAACCTTAATATAAACTATTTCTATCCCAAGGTTATTATTCTGAGATTCCAGAACAAACACAGACTTTCTGGCTGTTTACTGACAATACATTTCTAGGACACCTTTAAAGAATTTCTTACTATTTATTCTACTTTTCTTTCATGTTTTGAAATTGTATTTGATACCTCAAACTTCCTTAAAACCCACAGACTCTTTGAATTATAGTTCTGTTTTCTCACAGTTTGTGAGGTAAGGTATCACATGTCAAACAGAAACCTGGCAACCAGAATACAATGGCTAGCAACAGTGTGACAATTTGCAAAACATCAACTTAATGGCTAGGAAACCTGATTGTATCTGCAAGGATAAAAGGAGAGTGTACATAGGGACAGGCCCCTCCTTCCCCTGAGTGCCCTGTTGCCCAACCAGAGAGATGTGAGATGATTAGCTCTTGCTCCCAAATCATTTATTTAAAGCCCAGCCAAGGGTTTCTCAGGCCTCTTGCACCAATCATGGAGACACAATTATGATAGGATCTAGGAATAGTATTTAGGAATTTAATATTAGGAATTTGTATGAATGTTAGTTTGTCGCAACTTGCAGCTGGGGTTCAGTGTGAATATAATGCCAAAAAGCCAGCAAACAGAAAACAAGAGACATGAGATTTCACTGGTAAACCCTAGGTCTATAGGAAAAGTCCTGAAGTCCTTGCAGACTGGGGTCCCTCTTCGGTACCTTCTGACTTTGCCACAGGGTAAGGCAAGAGGATTTAGCCAAGCAAGTTGAACCCTTGGGTTAGGCAGTGGAGAGCTACCCTGAGATATGGGCTATATGAGAGATACCCAGTAAACCCCACACTGAACTCAAGTGAATGCCTGGTTTGTGAAGACAGGCAGATAGTGACCCTCTCCAATTTTAAAAAAAGATGCAGCTTGCTGCTTAAAATCCAACCCTGTCTGTCCTCATTAATTTGTGTCCCCTGATCTACGATTTATTATATAATAAGGCAGAGACGGATATACAAGCACTTTTGCAATGATTTCCGAGACTTAAATTACAAAAAAAAATTTTCACTGCAAGTTATTCACTGGAAGATGAGAATATATTTCTATTTTCCTATGTAACTTTATCTTAATGAGCAAATATGTAGCATTCTCATACCCAATCAGTAGTAAGTCAACAGTTTGAAAAGCAAATCAAACCCGACTCATATGCCGTAAACAAGGTCTATATTTTTAAATGGGAACAAACGTCTTTATATTAACAAGGTTCAAAGTCACCATGCAGAATGAAATATAAAGTAGGCATATGGTTTGCCCACTTATCAATTTGATCGGCTTTCTTAAAACGTAACACTCTGCTTTCTTCCCCAAACCTGAAGAAGAGCTCTGTGTAGCTCAAAAGCTTGTACCTTCCACCAACAGAAGTTTGTCCAATAAAAGATATTCCCTCACTTACCTTGTCTCTCTCATATCTTGGAAAAATCATAGCTACAGCAATACCACAAACAATTTTTTCTTAAAATGCAGTGATATTGGTTATTTCATTCCTTAAACAATTTCAATTTAACCAGCAAAATTAGTCATCAGATAGCCTCAGATTAATCCCCTCAGGGATGAAGAAGTGGCTTAATTCAATAAAGTATTTTTAACAGGTGTTGATTCTTTGCTTTCTATTTTACTTACTGGTCGCTAAATTGGAGGATTGGCATTAAGGCTCAGATTTGCATCCCATGGGACACGGATGTTTAACTTCCCTATGCTCCTTTGAAAATCCCAATCTAAAATCACTTGTCTCAAATGACTTAACACTAACATTTTGGAATGGTTCTCAAGAAAGAGAATAATATTTTAGCTGTTTAAGTTAAAGTTTTATTAGGAAAGAAAGTAATAAACTTACCTGGTACATCTTTGTCAGTGTTGTATATATTTTTTCTAGGTGTGGCACTGAGAAAAGAGGTATGCTTTCTTTTAGCCAGTGTGGTTCTGGGAGGCATATAGTGGCTTTTATTATGTGATTTCTCAAATGATTTTTGAACCTCATAGGAGCCTGGTGGTGGAATTTCCTATAGTATTAAAGAAAATAAGAAAAGTGTCAACTGAAATAACCAAGAATTCAGTCAGTGTGGTAAGCCATTACAACACCTCTGTACCACAAATTGCAGAAAAGCACCACATACTTAATTTAAAAAAACAAACAAACATTGTTTATCTTATGTCTGCTACAGATAGATTTCAATATCATAATACTAGTTTTATTGCAACACTAGGCCTTTAGTTTAATAAAAGGAATAATTTATTATGGGAGGAAAGCCAAAGCTTTATTAATCACACAAGTACAGAACAGGCATAAGATTGTTACAATTATTTATTAAATTCTCCCAAATGCCTGGAAGTATGTTAAGACACTGAGATTCCACTACAGAGTCTACTAGAAAACTGTGCAGCACTTTGAGCTCAGGAAAGGAATAGCCAATGTCCTTTCAGAACTAGAGCTGGGCGAATTCCTCTCTCCCACCAAATATTAAATTGTATGTAACTAATTAAATAGTCATTGGATCAGGAACTTGAAGTTGAGTCTCTCATATTGCAGAAGAATACCCTAGAGTAATCAGCAGTGTGTCTATCTCAGTTTCTCCTGTTGAAGCTGTTCCACCCTGGGCCAGAGACAGCTATTGAGAATGATGCTATAGCCTGGTGGTTAGGGCACTCATCTAGGTAGTGGGAGACAAGTTTATGTCCTTACACCAATTATTCATTTTCTTTTTTTTATACACAGTGGGACAGCTTCCACAGGAGAGACAGAGACACTTACACCAGGATATCCCATAGCCCAGTGGTTAGGATGCTCCCTTAAAATGTGGGAGACCCAAATTAAAAGAATTGAACCTGGATCATAACTAGAGTAAACAGACAGACCAAACATAAGGATTCAATATGGAAATCCTGTAATATGGGAAACAGAGTGCTCATTCATATGACTGCTCCTCCTCCTCTTGAATAGGATTGACATGGGAGAGACTGGTAATCTATGTTCAATGGTACCTGCATCTACAAGCTTCAGGGGTGAAATCCTGGCCACATTGAAAGGAGTGGGAGGTTTGCCACTGACTCTGATGGAGTTAGGACTTCACCTCTGAAGTTTATATCACTGAGGAAGCTATAGGCACAAGCTGCTGCATTAGGTTAAAAATCTCCATTTCCCCAAAAGAACCTTTTTAATAGGCTCAGATGAAAGTGAAACTGAAAAAATATATCATTCAGATGCAGAATTTCCTGTAAATAGATAAACAATGTTTTTCTAAGATTTCACTGATATATCAGCAACTCTTTAGGAATTCCAAAAAAACACAAAACTTGTATCTTTGATGATTTCATGTTTCTTTTTTTTAAACACATGCATGAATGTGAAGTACATTACAGCAAAAAGTATTATAAAACAAGGATTGCTATATTTAAGCATGTGAATTCTTCCATTATTTCTACTGAAATTGTGATTATGCAAGATATATCATTTATTTTTGTTTGTTTCCATTTGCATCTCTCAAAACACTCTAGGCTCAGTACTGAAGTTAAAAAACACAAGCATTAGTCAATCATATGTCAAAAGGCATTGAAAGACAATTAGCAAATTAGATATATTGTATATATCGTAAAATTAAGTTTGTTTTTTATCTACTGGGTAATTTTCAACATCTTACAAATCAGGAACAGTGACTGACAGTGCATCTTTTGCTTGGAAATAATTAACTATGCAAATTGCACTTCGAAGAATTCAATCTTTTTTGCCTCTGGTAATTTCTTTGCTTTATGTGAATGTTCTCAAATGTCACCTTCTATCTATAATTATATCTAACACAATGTGGCAGGCCAAACAAAAAAAGGATCACACTCTTGGTGGGGGTTTTTTGCGTTTTTGTTGTTGTTTCTGGTAACAGAACTAATTTCCCAGGACACTGGCTTTCTTTCCCAGTCATTGTCTTAAATTGGCTTGGCCCCTCCTCAGACTAAACTAAGTCTTTCTTAAATTATACACAGTTGCATATAACAGAAAAAGCACACAAACAAGTGGGTTACTTGCCTGTTCTTCTATGAGAGATCAATGACTCTTACAGCTTTCCCCAGTTCTTTCCCCATTCTGTGGGAGAGGAGTTTTTTAAATACCCAGCCCCTGTTCCCAACAGACTTTGCTAGAGCCAGAGACTATGATCCTGTTTGCCATAGGAACTACAGCTCCCACTCCGCCATGCTCTCCTGGTCTAGTGAGAGAGAGGCTGTCTGGAAACACACAGCACCAGCTTAATTCCTTACCGCTATGAGGTGAGGGAAGATCAAATTCACCCTGCTCATAGGCCCTAAACCATTAGCAGAGTGGGTTTCTCCATAGCCCAAAAAGACCATTTCTTCTGCCTCACAAACTACATCACCAGTCCCTCAAGTAAGTTTTAGGAAAACTTTAAGAGGACAATACTAGCCTATCCAAAACTGTATAGGGCAGGTACACTCAGTCACCCACACGTTCTGAGCACACATTTTAACATTTAGCTTAATTCAGACATACAACAACGAAAGCCCCCAATTTAAGATATATCTTTAAAATATTAATTATGCAACATCAACCAAGAGAGACAGAAAGGCAGTATACACTCATGCTACTTACATGCTGGAAGTTATCATCTTGAGTTCATACTCATTTGAGAGGACTCACCACATGCTAAAATCATGGAATGGGGAAAAAGTGGAAATAACTAGGATGTCCTAAGCCACCCAGCAGCACCACAGAATTCCAACTAAAACAAACCAATTTCTTGTCCAATCTACCACTGCAGTCACCCAGGATTATTGTTCTAGGTGACTTTAATGTCCATGTAGGCAAGGGCTCTTTTAGGTTGCCTTTGGATCTCATGGTCACCATAACAACCATGAATTTATCCCTGGCCCTCATGTATACCTGGGCACACGTCTGTTTTTCATTTCAAGTTGAACTGGGTATTGAGTGTAATTTTTAAATATTCATTAGGATCAGATCATCACTAAATTGAGTTTGAGGTATAGTTTCATCTTTGTTTCCATCCAGATAGAGAACTTATTTCATTAGTTTAATCATGAAGACCGCAGGATCCAAATGATTTCAGATTTCTCCAGGGGAGAAGACCATGAAGACAGCAACCCAGTCCATTGCTAGTGTGATTGTTAATCAATAATCCTTCTATGCATCCTATTATTTGTCATCACCTGTCATCATTCATGCATACAAAATCATCTACAACTGACCAAACATGTGCAGCCAAGTCAAATTGATATTTTTTTTAATTCAGTTCTGTGATGGTAGCAATGTGGAGGTGAAGAAAGTTCTCTCTTCACCACAGCATTTGCAAAATCACATCCAGCAAAAAACTGTCTCAAATGATTGGATACCCAGGTAAATCCTGATGGTCTCTTTTCAGAGAGTCAACATTTCTCTTCCACAAGGAATTTTCCACTTCACTTACTTCTTCAGAATCAGGCACAGAAAAGATTTGAATCCACATCTCCTGAACGTGTTAGTCACCAGGCAAAACAGCCATTCTTGTTCTTACTCTCTGTGGCCCAAGGAATACAAAATGGAACTGTATCAAGAGAAGAGATTAAGTGGAGAATAGCCAATAGCCTGGTGGACAGGGCACCCACCTGACAGGAGAGAGAGCAGAGTTCAAGACTCTGCTCTAATGACGAATTAGATATTTATACGAAGTGAAAAGCTTCAACAGGAGAGACTGAGAGCAATGCATCTGAGAACAGCCTACAGTCTGGTGCAGAAGATGATCACCTGGATGGGGAGAGATCTGAGTGCAAGCCCCTGCTTTAGAATGGGGATTCAAATCTGGGAGCCACCCAGCCAAGTGCCCTAACCGCTGGGCTAAATGTTATTGTGGGTGGGGTGCACACATGCAAAGTTTTTTGAGCTGGCCCTGAAAAATCTTTTCCCAGCCCAAATTAATTGGTCAATTCACAATTTCAGATCAACTGAGGCTGAATTTTTTGGCAAATAAACATTTTGTCTGAAAAATGTCACTCCGGTTTAGTCATTAGATCCTTATTCAAGAAGCTATCATTGCACACCAAAAGAAGGGTTCAGAAGTCAAATTTGGCACTGGTGATCATGGTAGTAGATAGAAAGCAGAAAGAAAAGCGAGTTTAAAAGCAGGAGAAACCAAAGGAAAAATAAGAGCATTATGGGTGGGAGAAAGCTGTAAATTAAGTCACATTTCTGGTAACTCACAAGCCCGGTATCCAGGGGTAGGGATAATGGGGAAGAAAAGAGACAGACAGCCTCTCAAGAGAACCTTAGGTGCTGTGCAGATTTTACCTTGCAGTGAGACCAGATTCTGCCACCTTTATATGTTGAATGGCATCTTTGTGAGTAATTCCACTGATTTCAATAAGCTACCTCTGAAGTAAGCTGCTGCTCAACAGGAAAAAGGATATCAGAATATGACACAATGTGTGCAGTGAATGAAGCAAAGGGTCTTGCTAAATCCTGCTTCTTTCAAGCAGGATGGAGGGAAATGTACTTGACCTCTAGTCAACTAAAATGCATATGAGCAAAGATAGCCTGGATAACCCTTCTATTCCAGCAAATGCAACTGCCCTCGATGGAAGCAAAGAATTCCTTCTGAAAAAAGTTCTTTGATAGATCATAACTGTGAATGACATACCAAGACATCCCCTCCAGCAACTCCACACAGCCTAAAACAGTTTTGAAGACCAAATTATTTTCAATGACTATCACACTCTGTCTGTCTGTCTCTCTCTCACACACACACACACACAGAACCTTCAGAAGGAAATATCAATATAACAATATAAAAGTAACAGAGACCAAAACTGGAACTAATTCATCCCTGGTCTCATTGAGAATTACATAGAGATTTAATTTGGCACTCTTTCTAGAGATCTGTCTAATGAAAGTACATTTAATGTAGCTGTGCATTCAGGCACTGGTATGGAAAACTGGCTTTCTAGCAGTAACAATACTAATAAAGATTATTATTTTTCCAGTACATGTTCTTGACAGTTTACAGACCAAAGACAATAGTTCTGAATCTTTTGCATCAGTTTAAATCAGATATAATTCCACTCAAATCAGTAGATTTACGCCACTCTAAAACCAGTATAACTGAGATCAGATTCATATTTATTGTCTCTGCCCCCAAGAGTTTACAATCGAAGTTACAATATAACATGACGACGGCAGAAAAAAACAATGGGGATAGAAGGTGCAAGTGGGAAGGAAGGAAATGGACCAAAACACTCAACATTCCCCAAATGTCAAATCTTTAATGTTACTGAGTTTTCTTAAGTTATTAACAAAAATTGACATAGATTAAAACTATTAAAAATCAAACCTTTCTGCCACACTGAGGACCTTTAACTAAATAACAATATATTCAGAGATTAAGATTTACTAATAGCAAAGAAATTCATTTTCACCTTCCTGATATTGCTTTCAGAGAGCTCCACTGTAGGACACTATTTAGCTGTGACCACTTTGAGAAGGTGAGCTCAACAGCTCTGAGGCATTACTCTCCCCAAACCAGCATCAGCTCCTGATGCCATGTGGAGAGAACATGAACTGTCAAGGTGTATAACAAACTCCACGTAGCATCTCTACATATTTCAGATATGGGCACATTGCAGATGTAGGTCATTAAAGTTGGCATAGGACAGCAAGCCAATCCAGCTCTGCAGATGCATGAACATTAACCAGTTCATAAAAAGATTGGTTCATAGTATTATACACTTAAGACAGCCTTTGAGACTAGATGGTTTGACCACAGAATATTCTCCAATATCATATATTCTGTTCAACTTTCTGAATTTCTTATTTCAGTTTAAGTTGTAAGCTAATTTCTTTTTTGACATCCAGTGTGCAAACTCACTTCCCCAGAACAATTATGAGGCTAGCCTTTGGGGAGTATGGAGTGCAAGTGAGGTTGATAAAGCTCAACTCCAATAATATTTTTGTCAGCAATTTGGGATAAGGCCCAGTATCATCTTGCCTTTATGGAATATAATATAAAATGGCTTAGCCATCAAAGTCTGCAACCCAAGACCCTCTTGCCAAGGTGATGGCCACAAAAAATAAGATCTCTAATACTGAGAGCAAAATCCCAAAGCCCTACTAGCATCCAGATTCAAAAGATATTTTTAAAAGTATTTTGCTAGGAAACTAAGTAAACCAAAGTTACCAGAGATAGCTTTGAAGACACCAGGACAGAAAAAAAAATGTAATATAACTGGAGCTGAATAGCAAACCAGTCAAGACCTTACCTTGAACAGACTTTTTTAAATAGTTCTATTTGACAGTGTAACATTTCCTGGTATAAGGCTTTCTAGACATCAACAATACTCTGCTTTGATCTCCTCAGGTGTGTATTAAATTCTCCTACTCCTACTACACAGTAGCTATGTTCTCAGATTAAAGGGTATGATATTTTGATAAGCTTCCCTGACGCTTTGCTAATATAAGAGATCTTTTCTCCAGATGAGAGTGAATGGATGTTCTTTGGACAGAACTATAAGCTCTGAGATCCAAGCCTGCCATAACCTTGCAGATGCAACTAAAAATACTCAGTCAGTCTTGCCACATCTTCCTCAGTACTATGGGAAAGAAAAGAAAACAAGGAAAGACATGAAGGAGCCCCTTCTTCAGTGTATAAGAAAGGCATTTGATAGATATGGTGGATCTCTACCCAGTTTTCAGCAAAATGTTACTTGTTCACACCTGCAGAAAAAAATCCCTATTCAAATGACACCTCCTGACGCCAGCAAATATCTGGCAAGCCACAGAGAGTCTGAGTGACCAACTTTTCAACTCTGTTTCTCAGCTCTGGACTCACTTTTTCTTTCCTGCCAGGTGCAAAGCACATTTCTGGGAGAATCGGCATCAGTTGCCCTCTGATTTATAAAAGAAGATATGAGAGTCATTCTTAAGGTGCTCAGTTCTAACCAAGTTTACATGGAATCTTCACTCCTGGGGCTTCCAAAGTTCATAGACAAAGATTTTTGCTAGCACATATTGGATGTGTTTAGACCTAGCATTATCTGAGGAGCAGGATGAGAGAAGACCATCTCTTCAAGACATTCTCTGGCAGTGTCCACCAAATTAGAGTTTTTGGCCTTCTGAGATAGAAACATTAAGTTAAAGCTGTAAACATTCGGTTTGTATACTAAAATCAATTGCCCATGCAAAAATCACACTGTAGTTTTTGTAAATGAAATGACAGATGTTGGCTGACATCAGGCCTAAGCCTCATGAATAAAATATCCCCTCCCCTCACCCTTGCTATGTCCATTGCTTGGATGAAATTTTAGAACCAGTGCTCTGGTCGGGATGCCAAAGCTCTTGTGGGATCTAAGATGCCCACTGTGACTAGTAGAACACACATTGGGACCAAGATTTGTTTTAATTTACCCTCAAACAGAGATCTGCAGAGGGAATAAATAGCCCAGAGAATGTTAACCAACCCCTGTAACATTTGGCTCATGTGAGCCAGTCATTAAGATACAGGTTCACTTGTAAGACTTGATGATATAGATGAGCTGCATCCACTTTCAAAGTTTTTGATGAATATCTTAGGAACTGTCCACTAGCCCAAAGAGCAATAGCTTAAACTGTTAGTGGTCACCCACCATGAGCCAGAGATACTTACTATGCTTTGTCTTATGGAGATATGCAAATAATCATCTCAAAGGTTCAGGGCTTTGAAACACTCCTGAGATTCTAAAGCATGAGTTATACTTTTCAGTTAAACCATCAGAATTTTATTTTCAGTTTTCTATTTTCAGTTCCAGAGCAGGGCATAGATCATAGCTGTAGGAATGAGTAAATGTGAGGGCTAAAATTCTTTCCACTTGTTAAGCTCTGATACCAGCTCTATGACTCCATTATCTGCAGTACCAATACTTCTTCTGGCAGCAGTTTCTCATGAGGGGGCTCTTCGGCAATGAGTTTTGGGATGGCTTTGAAATGGAGCAAGTACCCCTGTTGATGAGCTCCAAGGCTCAGTGGTCTCAAGAAATGACTTGCCAGCCCTGCAAAAGTGAGGATAAATGGTCCTCATAAAGGATGCATTAGAAAAGCAAGAAGAATAAGGATGTGGGCACTCCAAGACTAGCTTTAAGTCCTTTGGGCCTTGGGCGAGCAGTGATGCCAGGTGGCCCAGGCAAACCCTGCACGGTGTCCCATTTTATCTTTGGGAAATATGATCACTCTATGCATAGATCACTTTTAAAATGGGATGTAGTCTCCTACATCACTTAGCTATTTTTAACAAATTTACCCCGTGCCACAGTCCATATGAACAAGGGGATAGAATTAAGATTTTATTTTCCTTTTTTCAAACTGAAATAACATTAACCATTAAAATAGTAAAAATAGAACATGATCAGATAATTAAAGACTGTGTCATAATACATATACACAAGGGAGCTGAATTAAGGCTGCACAAGCATATGTACAGACCCAGTTCTCCCCACAAACCTCAGCTCTTGTGAGAGCTGTCTCCCCTTCCTCCCACCCATTGGTTCCTAGTCCTAGTTTCCTTGTCCAGCCATTCCCAGTTCCCCTCTCCCCATCTCCTTGTCCAATCTCAGTGTTCTTCATTGGCCAACTGGCTCCCATTTTCCCCCATCCCCCATTTCACTCATCAGCTGCCAGTCCAAGTCTCTTTGCCCAACCAACCCTAGTTTTCTACTCCTCAACACTCAGTAAAAAAATTTCTCTCTTCCCCTCCCCTCAGTCCCAGTCTCATCAGACTCCTTATCCCAATCAACACTTTTTCCTCCCCCTAATCTGGCAATTGTCCTCTCTGCATGTTAATCAGTCAGTTTCTACTTCCATACTGCCTGGACACCTGCAGGGCTATTTCTGAAAGCACAAGAGAGGCAGGCTCTCTGCTTTCAGTTCTGGTGGCTTACCTCTTTCTGGCACACAGCAGCATATTCACAGAAAGTTCACCTTTGCCTCGATAGCCTTAGGCCAGCTAGAGCATGCTCATTCACTCTTTAGGGATGGCATATATGCAGTCCTGGCAGACACAGGAACTGTGAGGGAATTGGAGCATTCTTAGTCACTGTGTATGGATGGAGCATGTGCAGTCTGGTCAGCACAAGGGCCTGTGAGGGGGTTATGCATGCTCAACGAGGACAGAAACTTGGGAGATTTTATCTGCTAAAAATCTCAGGAGTGTTTTCTGAGCATGTTTCAACTTTTCAAAGGCTTATAACTAGTCCAAATTTGGGCAAATTTACATACAAACAATAAAAGGCAAATCAATGACACAAAGGTCACATGGGCCATATTTTGAGTCCTTGAACAAAGCAAGCAGGTGGTAGAGTACTCAAAGAAAAGGTCAACAGAACTTTAACATTACAAAACAACATATGTTTCTCTACCCTCATTCTTAGAAGTGGCTGAACTATTTTGGCCAAAAATTTCCAAAAAATATCATTCTGAGGCAGACACTCAGCCCAAACTGCTAAGTTTGGCAAAGTTATAAGTAACTAAGAAGAGGGTCTTATAATAGAAGTTTCAAGTAACCTTAATAATAGATGGTATTACCAGTCATCTCTATAATAATATTTCACACGTCACCAGTTCTTACATACAAGTACTGTGAAAACTCTACATTAAATTTAACATTTTGTTTTATTTAGAAACTGTTTGTCCCCTTTGATTGTAAGTTCCCTGGAGCAGGACTGTCCCTAAGTATGTGGAAATGGCACAGTAGGTAATGGACACCAACCCAAATAAACATTAATACTAATATTAATAATATATTAAGGCCAGACTTTCAAGACATGCTTAAAATCCAACATTAAGACATAGAAGGTGAAATTCTGGCCTTCCTTCAATGACTTCAATAGAACTAGGATTTCACCTAGTCTATTTTCCAGCTCCAACAAAAGGAAGCCCCAAACAGGATGCAAGTCCGCTATTAATATATCAGATGGCAACAGCCAAACCTTGCAAAAAGTGGGAAAGAGTTGGCAGAACAATAATTCTAGTCACACAACTTAATTCCAACCTGGATGACAAGTGCCAAAATTAGTATTTTAAGTCTTTTAATATCCCTATATAAAAGGTATTATACAAGTGAAAAGTTTATTATTTGGTTCCGGCACCAGAACTGAGCTGACTGTAATACTTTGTGACAATGGACATAGAACATTCCTCATTCACTTCTATTAGCATAATAAATACAGCTGATTTAACAAACTTCAGCATGACAAGATGAAACATCCCTAATCCCTATCCCCCTAACCGTATGTATGCTGCTTCTGAACCATCTGCAAACACGCCACATGACACAGGGTTAAGAAAAAAAATCATCCAAGTACATAAGTTAAAAAGACCTCTCTCTCTTTTCACTGTTCTCTTTTGATCTCATGTCCATGTTTCTCTGTTTTATTCTTATTTATGCTAAATATGTAGTGCTGCTCACACCCGACAAGTCCAATTGCAGGCCATGTTTTCTGTTTTTTCTTTTAATAATTTCTTTGTGTACCAAGCACCTTACATTTAATTATTCTATATCCTTGGCAAAGTGAGTATCTGATCATGTCTCAGCTATTTTGATGGTAGTTAAGCAACTTGCATATTTCAAGCCAACCTCTAATTTCTAGATAAACTACCTTTCTCATGATATGCAGTTTCTATTAAAGGAAAAAGATTCTTCAGGGCAAGAACTTTAAAAATCTAATCATAGTCTTTGTTATTTTCAAAGTCAGTTTCAAATATCCAAATACATAGGAACTGACATGTAATTGTAACTCAATTTTATTCAGAATATAATGTAATTTTACTAATATCTATATTAGACATAAAAAGATGAGGTGTCTTATAAAGGACTCTATCATTCATTAATACTATTGAGGAACTGTCATGCTAAAAGTTATTTCTAACTTTCTTCATGTATTTTATAGGATTAAACTAAATTGTATTTTGCATTATTTATTGCCTAATTTTTAAATGTCTCTATCATAGTCATTGTGAATCTACAGCTTAATATATCAGAGGAAAATATAAAATTTCTGGATACAGTATTCCAGCCTAAGAATATTGTTAATTCCATCAAATCTGCAGATTCCATCCAACAATGGCTACTTAGTATAGCTGTGATATTTTTTAATATTTTGAAAAGCAAATACCTTTGTATCCTGCAAAAAAATGTCATACCTTAAAGATAGAGGACCCAATTCTACTCTCAGTTGCAGAAGCTTCATTACCACTGAATTCATCTGTGAACACCTCATAAGTAAATGCAGAATTTAGCTCAGAGTGTGTGTGTGTGTGTGTGTGCGCGTGCGTGTTAGAATTACTTGAGCTTTCTAATTACAAATGGAAACACCCTCTGTGCTCTTTTCTTGGAGTGCAGGAGTGAAAGTCTGTGAAAAACAGGCAGTCTGGAAATATGTACACCTGGCAGACTAATGACCTGAAACCACAACACCACATCCTATTTTTGGCAACCCTTGCAACCTTTGCTTTTGCTCCATTTGATCAGCTATGTGATACTTTTGATTGACACGTTTTTGTAATTTGGGGGTTATAAAAGGGAATTGGGACTTTGTGGACACATCAAGATCTCCAGCCACAGATGGACAGCTGGCCACTGAAACGCTATGGCTGAAATCACCCAAAGACCACTCCAAGCTCCTGAGGGGAAAGCCTAAAGGGTATTTTGCAGTTTGGGGTGCTCTATAACCTATTGTATTTGTGCGTGCTTGAGACTAGATAAAGCAGTGACTAAGTAGAGGCATTCTGTTGGGAGTGCAGGGAATTAAAAAGTACTGGCTTTAAGTGAACGCACGTGGTTTTGATTTGTTTGTCTCAGCCACATAGCAGATAGAAGTGCTACATCTCCCTTGGTTTGTCCTGATAGCGACTCGCAAAAAGTAAAGTTACCAAGAGCTTCAGGTTCACTGTAACCCAGGTACCAAGAGCTTTGGGTTCACTGGAACCTCAGGTAACAGTTCTTGTTATGCCTTTCTCCACTAGATTAAGAGCCCCTTGCTACCTGGTATTTTCTTTTCCTGTGAAAGTACTCACACTCTGTAATCAAGTTGGCTCTAAATCTTCTTGTTGATAAGCTAAACAGACTGACCTGTTGAAGTGTCTCATTGTAAAGCATTTTCTCCAACTCTCAAATTACTTTTCTGGCTCTTTTCTGCACCCTCTCCAGCTTCTCAATTATTTTTTTTTAAATATAGACACCAAAACTGTACACAGTCTTCTAGTATCAGCCTCACCAATACCATATACAGTGGTAAATTCATCTCCCTACTCATACACACTACTTCCCTGTTTATACAATTAAGGATTACATTAGCCCTTTTTGCCGCAGCACCACACTAAGAACTCATGGTCAGCTGCTTATTCACTATGACCCCTAGAACTTTTTCAGGATCACTATTTTTCAGGATATAGCCCCCCATTCTGTAGGTATGGCCTGTACTCCTTCTCCCTAGATGTATAACTGTGCATTTGACTATTTTAAAATACATTTTCCTTGAATGGGCTCAGATTACCATGCAATCCAGATCATTCTGTTTGGCTGCCTTGTTCTCAACATTATTTACATTTCACCCAGCGCTGAGATACTGCACTGTTTTCAGTCCCAGGGAATTTCTTTACTTCCATGTTAATGTTTCAGACCAATTATGCACTTTATGGCAAAGGCCAGGAAACTTAGGGTGGCTTTAGACCTAGTATTCTCAAAGAAAAGAAGAACAGGAAGAATAGTAAAACACCAATATGGCTTCATCAAGAGCTCTATAATTACCTGAAAAATAAAAAAGGAATACTACAAAAAGTGGAAACATGGCAGAAATGCTAAGGAGGAGTATAAAAGAATAGCAAAAGCATGTAGGGACAAGATCAGAAAAGCTAAGACACAAAATGAATTACACCTAGCAAGGGACATAAAAGGCAGTAAGAAGAGGTTCTTTACCTATGTTAGGAGCAAGAAAAAGATGACAGAAAATATAGGTCTTCTAGTTAGCAGGGAAGAAGAGCCAATAACAGGTGATATCAAGAAGGATGAATTTTTAATGCCTATTTTGCTTCACTCTTCACTAAAAAGGTTAATGATACTCAACACAATTAATATTAACAATAGGGGAGAAGGAACACAAGCCAAAATAGGGAAAGAATAGTTTAAAGAATATTTCAATAAGTTAAATGTATTCAAGTCAGCAGGGCACGATGAAATTCACCTAGAGTACTTAAGGAACTAGCTGATGCAATCTCCAAACTGTCAGCAAATATCTTCAAGAGGACAGACGAGGTCTCAGAAGACTGAAGAAGGGCAAAAACAGCACTTATCTTTAAAGAGGGGAACAATGAGGATCCAGGGAAACACGTCCTTTTTTTTTAAAACCCTTTGCTCTTATATCAGGTTTTCTAAACGTTTTATAATTTTTGTTGCTTTCCTTTGGACGCTCTCCAATTTGTCCACGTCTTTCCTAAAGGAGGACACCCAAAACTGGACACAGTACTTCAGTGCCACGTAAAACTGGACAATTATTTCCCATGTTTTACGCAGAACACTCCTGTTAATATACACTATAATAATGTTAGCATTTTTCCACAATTGTATCACATTGTTGACTCATAATTAAGTTGTGATCAATCATACTATTACCTAGCTAGTTATTCCCCATTTTGTAGTTGTGCATTTGATTTTTCCTTCCTAAGTGAAGTACTTTGCACTTGTCTTTATTTAATTTCATCTTATTGGTTTAAGACCATTTCTCCAATTTGTCCCAGTTGTTTGAAATTCTAATCCTGTCCTCCAAAATGCTTGCAACTCCTTTCGACTTGGTGTCACCTACAAATTTTGAGGCATACTGTCCACTCCATTATCCAAGTCATTAATGAAAATATTGAATAGTACTGGACCCAGGACTGACCCATGTGGAACCCCATGAGATACACTCTCTCAGTTTGACAGTAAACCATTGATAACTACTCTCCGAGTACAATCTTTAACCCAGTTCTGTACCCAACATATAATAATTTAATCTAAACCACATTTCCCTCCTTTGCCTATGAGAATGTTGTGTGGGACTGTGTCACAAACTTTACTAAAGTTAAAATATATCACATTTATTGCTTCCCCCATCCACTAGACTGGTAACCATGCTAGAGAAGGAAATTAAGTCAGAATATGTTCTTGATGAATCCATGATGGCTATACCTTATAACAATATTATCCTTGAGATGGTTACAAACTGAGTGTTTAATAGTTTGTTCCATTGTTTTTTCAGGACTGTCTTGTTAAAGGCAGTTATAAAGAGGACCAGGATCAATTGTTCTCCATATCCACTGAAGATAGGACAAGAAGTTATGGGCTTTATCTGGAACAAAGGAGATTTATCTTAAATATTAGGCAAAAACTAACTAACTATCAGTGTAGTTAAGCCCAGGAATAGGCTCTCAAGGGAGGTTGTGGAATCCCCATCATTGAAGGCTTTTAAGTACAAGTTGGCAAACACCTATCATAGATTATCTAAGTTTACTTGGTCATACCACAGCACAGAGGGCTGGACTTGATGACTCCTGCAGGTCTCTTTCAGCCCTACATATCTATGATTTCACTGTCAACCAAATCTTTACCTTCAAACAACTTTTTGAAAAGATGGCTGAATTTAATAAATATGTGCAGCATTCTTTTATAGACTTCCATGAGGCCTTTGGTTCAGTGCACTGACTAAGTTTCTGGGATCTGATGTGGCAACTCTAGGTCCCTGAGAATACAGTGTAATTGACAGAAGAGCTCTACAGTAGAATGGAAAGGTGTATTCAACTCAATGGCACACACATAATAAATTCCCAAGGAATTTGGCTAGGCTCTGTTTTGTCGCCATTGTTGTTCAGTATCAGCACTGATTGGTTAGTAGGTAAGCCTGAGATATTGGTGGTGTTGAGCTAAATATCATTTTGCTTTTGGATCTTCAATATTCTCAGGACATTGTCTGGCCAGGTCTGTTTGGTGAACTGCTGCAGCTAATGGCTGATCTAGTCAGGCATAGATTCATGCATTGCAAGAACACAATAATTCCCTTTAAACTAGAACCTATATTTGAAAAAAAAACAACAACACATCCATGAAGTAGTAGGCATTGATCTGGTTATTAATCTGCTAAAATGAATTTCCTGGCCATTACTATCAAGCAGCCTCCAAATTCAGATTACAACAAGCTCAGTATTAACCTGTCCAGCAGGTGGCAACTGAGCCAGCCCTCTGTCATGCCAGCTCCAATTAAGGGAGATAAATTGGAGCTGCCTAGAGAAACCTGCACCTGATTAGTGAATGGGAAACAGCTACCAGCCTAATTAGCCTGGACCCCAAGGAAGGAAGCCAGGAGGGGAGCCATAGAGTGAAAGGAGAGCAGTAGCTCTTCCCTTCTGGGTGCAGAAGCTGAGAAATCCTTAAGTCTGAAAACCCAAGCTGTATATGGTGAGAAGGTGGTGGAAGCATACGCTGTAAACAAACTACACAGGTGACTGCTGAGCTCCAAGGGTCTCTGAGTGGTTTGTGAACTCAGCAGAAGCAGGAGCAAGGGGAGCCCTGCTACACTCTGCTATATGGACACTACTATATCAAGAGATGCTGCTAAATTTCATGCCCTTGTGGGGACATGATGACATACTTGCTTCAAAGAGGCAACTCTATAGAACCACAGTTATACTAATTATATGGTAGAGCAGCGAAACATGGGCGCAGAGTGGTGGACTGATGTTTTCAATTCTCATCATCTTTGACAGCAAGATAACTGGCAGGATAAGATCAGAAATGAGGATATTCATAACCAAATCCAGCAATTGCCTCCATCAGCACTGGTTCAGTTTTGGTGGCTGACTTGGTATAGACATGTTATTAGGATGGAAGACCAATGAATTACAAAGTGTGTTTATTAAGGGATGCACCTACATAACCAGCAATCAAGTGGTCACCAAAAGTTTCAGTGGTCCAGTAAGGTCCCAATGCTGGACATAAGCTGACTATCCAGCCAGATCATCTTAAAGACCTAACTAGAGATTGATTTGGGTAGCACTTGATGGGCAAGGGGATACATCCCTTGGGTTTTGCCATGATTATGATGATGAATTGTTGTTATCCATAAATTTTATCAGCATATATTGAATAGCACCAGACCAAGTACCAGTCCAAGTGGAACCCCACTACAAACACCCTAATCACTTCCAGTCCAGTGATTAATTCATATTTATCTGCCATAATGAGCTCCAAATGAGAGCTTCTTCACATTAAGTGCAATGCCATGGTCTCAAAAAAATCATTCAATGGATTCTCTATTAACAACTACTTTTTTTAAGATGTTAGTTAGCCATTTCTTAATTCGTTTAATGTGTGTGAGAGAGATGGGGTGATATCCTGTCCAGAGCAAGAGACTGCTAAAGACCATACTTGGATTCTCATAGCCACACTCACTGCACCTGTCCTGGGTTTGGTCTTAAAACGGGGGAAGTCTGGCAGTTCGGCTGGAGGCTGGCTGGGTTGCCAAGAGATGGAAGATTTTCTGACCCCAAATGAAACCATTCTGGAAACTGAAGAAATATCTCTTAGTGATAGAGAATGGATACAAAGTAGAAAATAAAGAGAGAAAAGTAGAATCAGAATCAGATGACGATGAGATCATCAAAATAGCAGCACTGAGGAAGGAAACAAACCAAAATGTCATAATTATAAGATCCCTAGACAAAGAAAGAAGATTGGTGATGTTAACCCTGTGAAAGTAGCTAATTGGGTTAAAAAGAAGCATAGAGGATATAGTAAGAGCCATGAGGCTGTGAGATGGGGATATTTCAGTAGAATGTAAAAGCACTGAGCAAGTTGATACACTGCTAAAAATTAAAATGCTGAGGAAAGTTAAAATAAGTTTCCAGCTACCAAAGTATTTGACTGAAACAAAAAAAGGGTAATATATTGAGTGGCATTAGAACTGACCAATGATGAACTAACTGAAAACACATTTCCTCCCCAACTCTTGCAATTTTAATATACAAAACAGACATAGGAGGGGGGAAAATTGAGTGTATTTAAATGATGGATTTCCAACTGTGCACTTTTGGAAACTGATGCATAGCTGTGACATCATCAGAAAGGCCCAGTCAAAGTCCCCAGACATTGTCTAATAAAGATTTTGTAGCTGCACTGGGGCTCGACATGATCACTCTTGAGGTCCCTTCAAACCGTACAATAATACGATTCTATAAGAAGAATGACTACTTTTTATGTCTAAACCAGAGATGCACATACATATAATTTTGTTGTTGCTCTACCTGTCTGATATCAATCCTAGCTCAAAGTGATACCAAAAACTAGAAAATGTGCATCTGGAAAATCTGATATTTCACACTAAAGATCAATTTTCAATAATCTCTTAAAATTTGCTATTTTGACTTTTGTATATGTTGCAATTTGTCTGAGACAACATTAAGTTTGGGTTGGAGAATGCTGAGTAATTAAGGATTATTTGCCAACGGAGAATTGAACAGACTCTTATCTGCTCATGTCCAGACTTTCTAAGGTTGGGGGTTTTAAAAGGTGTGCAAATTTTGTAAATAAAATATAATAATGTTTTCTGGGTATTAGCTGAATTCCATTGAATCACACTTACAACTTTAACTCTTTTTTAAACTATTCTATTCCTGATTATAAGATTTCATTATACTGACTACATATCTATTGTGTGCTGAATTGTAGCCTTTTCTTAAGATCATTAAAAATATAATTTTCCTCTTTTTCATTTATCCTAGACATGAGAGGAAGACCCAGATTCTACTCTTATATCTGGCCTTTTCCGCTTTCTCGAGAAATCAGACACTGATATCCCTAACATACAGAGAAAAATGCACTAAAATCACAACTGAACACTCCTTATGAAATGGTACAAAGGGAGACAAACTTTGTTTTTATTTTTACAAAATCATTACCGCTCCTGGTTTAAAAAAACTGAGGAAGTGGATGTGAAAATTTTTATCTCAACTGGAAGACATTTAAGAGTATTTTCTTCCAGTCATGACTTATGAAGTGGAGACATGAAAGCAAAAACTAAAAACACTGAAGGACACAGTCTTTTTTCTCAAGTAAATAATGAGCAGTTTATTTTATTATTTGTTGTTTTATGGCCCCACTGTAGCAGCCTTATACCATAGTGTCAGCTGTATAAGCATTTTCATTCTATGCTAGTATGTTCAGGTGCTTCTAACTTCCTTGAAAAATTACACCTTGGGATTCAAACTTATAAAGACTATGCCCAACCAAACTGTGATTTAAAAAAAAAAAACTGAGTTATTCAAATACGAAAAAAATGGTTTACTTTATGTTACATAATAGTTTGGTTTTTTTGTTCATAGAAGGGATAGACAGTTACTCTTAAGTGGTTCCATTTCTCTCTCTAAAGTGAACCAAAGGGTAGGACCAGGCAATTTCTGATCTACTTAGAGGGTTTTCTCATGTTGCAGTGTATCACAGGGCTATATTCCTTCTTTCCTGTTCAACATTTATATGAGGATGTAAGGAGAGATAGGAAGTATATTATGGAATTAGGTATCTTCCGTACGTAGTGAAGATACTCCCCCATCAGATAGAACAGTGCAGGTTATCAGGCAAAATCAGAGCTTTGATGCAAGTTAGCTGAAGAGAAGTCAGGTTGTGAAAAACCCTGGGTTTTGGGGTGGAGGAGAAATTTGAACTTTAGATCACAGAAGTATTTATAGTAAAACATATCTGAACTTTAATACTAGAAACATTAGGCCTTAATTTCAGACTGTGAATGAAAGTTTCAACTATTGTAAAATGTTAAAAGGGGACTGATGTGAACATCATGGTTCTGTTTACACCTATTACACAACAATATTTAAAAAAAATATAAACTGCTCTGTATATGCACCTAGAGTCTGCCCTGCAATATGGAATACGTAAACAGGAGAAAACAGTTGCCAGGCTGCAATACAAATCCAGCACCCAGCATTTGGTGTATCATTGTCAAACATTTAAAAAATAATACGTAAAAGATTGGCTATGCAGCCAATCATAAGTAAATGTCACAGGACCTGATACTAATCTGACTAAGTCAAAGAAATGACTCCCATTGACTTCAATGGGTTTTAAATCAGACCCTTAAGCCGGAGAACAATAACTATTTCCAGGTTCCGATTCTCTCTTGAATTACTTCTCTATTAAGGGTTCTTCTATTATTAAACAATACAGATACAAAAGACATTTTTATAAAATAGAGTACACACTTATCCTCAGTAATTTGTAAAATTAAATAAAATATTTTATAAGTTTAATGGTGGTAACTATTTGAATTAGGTTGTTCCACAGAGTAAGAAAACTGTTTAGCTTCTCCTTGGGGGCTTTACCTCCATAAGGCTCATTAGACAAAATCAAGCATAATAAGTACATCCTCCTCCCCACTACTAGATATCCATCTACTATTACAATGCAGGTACTGGAAGAACTGAAAACTGAAATGTAAAATTAGTGTATACAAGAATAACTAAGGTGAGAAATGTAAAAGTCTAACAGTAGTAGAGCTATTGCAAGTCCTAGACAGTAACAGAATGGAGGCCTAAACAAGTGACATTGCTTTCAGGGTAAAGCCAAGCAGAGAAGAAATGTTTTAATTGTGTTATTTTCGCTATTGTCCAATGAACATTATGAAATATTAAACTACCTGAATCTGATGCAAATTTGTATCTGATGAAGTCCCACACATCTACATCCAGGAACTTTGTAGGTACATATGGAAATAGAGAATGCTCTGAGCATGGAATTAAACAAAATGGGATATACACACACCAAAAAATGGGATAGTTAGGGGGAATTGTATTTAATGGTAACCTGAAATTGTGCTTTAAAACATCTCATTTTAGAGTACATTTATTTCTATGGCGTTTTGAGGTTATTTCAATATTTAGCTGTCATTTACTGCTTGAATATAGGGATTGAATCACTCAATTGTGCTTTGAAGTCCTGAAGCCCAACATACTTATAATATAAAGAGAAATAATCCTGGAACAAGGTATAAATTTATACATAAAAAGACTCTTATTTTAATCCATTGATTACTGTATGATTAATAATGTGCTTCATGATAAATAACAGAGCCATAACATATTAAATGTTTACTTTTCTGTCACACTGATATGCACACCAAAATTTTTGATTAAAGCTATTTTTCAAATTCTTTGTGATGCAAAAAGTGTCAGGTGACAACCTCTTCATTGTACATTGCAATAATCTCTGTAGACTCAAACAATATGTTCATAGTTGCTTGTGTTATGGGGCTTTAATGACATTCGTCTGGCTTGATTTATGTTGCCTCCAGTCTGGAGTGAAACAAAGTTTCTTTTGATGACAGCCAGTACACCTTAAATCAGACCAAGAAATCAGAGCAGCACATCCATCAACATGAACAATTAACTTCAAAATCAATTGCTTACTAATGGATAACACAGAATATATTGCACCCAAAGAAGTGACAACTGAGGTCCAATTCCCTCAAGCTGTAATAAATCTTCTGCTAAATAAAAATAACAAATGAAAACAGGTAACGTCTAACTGACTTGTACAAGACATTTACATCTATAAACAAGAATATGCTTGATATTTCTTTATTTCAGTTAGCTTTATCTACAACACAGCATTACTATAGTGTAATTATAGTAACAGAAGTGCTATGAATGACCTGAAATATGTAGCATTCCAAAAAAAACCTCAGTGAAGATGTAATGTTAATGTTACAAAACCGAGAAATTAAAAAGTCTATAAATGCAGAATTGAAGATGAAAGCCCTCTAACTCCATAACAATGGGAAAGACTTCAATACGCACTAAATCAGATCTACAGAGACCTTCAATTTTTAAGATCTTGTATTGATTTATTCAGACAGTAAAGCGTAAAGAATTCAATTTATCTACCTAGAGAATGATAAACTGAGGCATGCCTGCCTAGACTGGAACTTGTAATTCCAGGACTCTCTGGACTTCAGCATGAGCAGAAAGCTGCTCCATGCCTTCTTACACTTACAAAAATGTTGCAACTCTAATCCTATTTTCAAGTCAGATCCTCTACAAAAAAAAAAAAAATAAAAAAATGTGCCTTTCTGGGTGAAATTCTGGCCTCACTGAAGTCAATAGGAGTTTTGCATTGACTTAAATGAGGCCAGGATTTCAAATCCTAGTTTTCAAAATTAGAATGATTTCTTCAGACTACTTCACAGACCTTCTCTCCCTAATCAGCTCCCAGGTCCTAGCAGCTTTATTTCTTTTCACACAAACATGTTGTTGCTAGTACAGGAGCTTTCTCAACTGCTGTTCCTGTCATTAGGAACAGCTGATCTGTATCTTTTCAGAGATCATCAGAATTCCATTTGGTTTGATTTTCTCCTTTGCTTAAGCCTCCTTTTATTACTGCTTTCTGTAATTTTTTTTTTTGGGGGGGCATACATGGCTGAATTTTCAAAGAACACACACACAATCAGCACTTTACATATGTAACCCTTCTGCCAGGCCGAAGTGATAGCAGCAAGGGCCAGGTTCAATACATAGGGGTCCCTTCCCTACAACGTAATGCAAAACCAGCTCGAGCCCCCACCCAGTGACCTGGGAAAATCTTACACACACCCCTGGGTGCCTCAAAGAGGCAATACTTCCCCTCTCGCAAGCACAGAGTCTCGGTGTAGCAGAAAAGGTTTAATTACATGAGATAAACAACAAACATTAAATTGGGAAAACACCTCAACTAGAGTTCATAGATCAAACCGTGAGCAAAGACCCACCCCAGGAAATTGGGCCGTGTCCTTTTCCCTGGGCTCTTGAGTCCAGCAACTCCCAGATCACCCACAGTCCCAAAAGTCCCACAGTCCAAAAGTCTCTGTCCTGGGTCAGTGCAACCCCAGAGTTCGAGAGTCTATCTGCAGAGGTTCCCCCCGCCAGCCTAGGTAGAAAGGGGCACCTTACGTGGTCCGGGGCCAACTGTTCTGCCTCTCCGTAGGGTTCTGCTTCTGTCTTCTCCACAAACTGCTCCGCTCTACCAGCCACTCCACTCTGCTCCTCCAGCCGTCCTCACAAACTGCTCTGCTCCACTCTGCCAGCCGCTCTGCTCCACCAGCTGTCCCCGCAAACTGCTTGGCTCCCTCGCTCCGTGGGCTGCTCAATCCGTCCCACAGCTGCTCTGCTCTGCCAGCTGCTCTGCTGCACCAGCTGTCCCGTGATCCGCTCCATCCGTTCCCACAAACTGCTCCACTCCACTCTGCCAGCTGCTCTGTTCCGCAGTATAGCTTCAGGCTCCCCCACTAGTTAGCACAGTACTCGGTGCTCTCAGGTCAGTAATTCCAGCTCTTTAGTGATTTCAGCTCATAGTAGGGGAGCCCCAGTGCTAGTGCACCATTAGCCCAAAGTGAGTTCAGCTCAGTAATCTGTATCTAGATTCTTAAGGGAATAAAAAAAATCAACTCTGATATTCCACAGTGGAGAGAGGAGCCGGTGGAATTGGTGCTTCTGGCTCACACAAGGTGTCTACACCACCAGGCACAGATACCTGTCCCCAGCCTCTCTCAATTCACTGGGTTTTGGAACCCATGTCCCTTGTCTAGCAAGTGTCACTTAATTGATATTGAGACATCTCTGTCATAAAGCAGTCTCGTAGTTCCTCATTCACATAATCAGGGTGACAACACTTTATTCCTCCTTCCCCATTAACAAAGAAATTGGGGATCCCAGAGCTGTCAAAATAACCATCCCAGGCTGCCATGGGCTATGCTAGGTGAGGTGGGTGTGCCAATGCAAATACCTAAAATTCCTTTCCACACTCCCCATAATTCACCGCCAGATGTCAGGGTAGGGCTCATCCTGACTCTGCTTACACATACACACATATACAAAAGCAACTACTGCAAATAGTTGTACACAACACTCAATTACACAATAGCAAACTGCAGACAAGCATTTCTGCACACAACAGAAGCAAATATTTCTGAAAACTTAAATAATACAGGACGTGGTCTAACTCAGTATGGCTCTTCAGTCAAGAGTATTCAGAGGATGATCTCTGGCTTATTTTCCATTTGATTTAAAGCTCAGGTCTTATCTGATCTCACACACTCATACCAGTGTAATTCCACAGACTTCATTGGAGTTACTCCTGATTTATACCAGTGTAAGTGAGAAGAAGCAAGCCTTTTATGTGTTAAAGTCCTAATGAAGGTGCCAGTTGTGTTGTGTTTTTTTTAAATCGGGAAAGCATATTTGATTTTTGATTCAAGACTCACAGGCTGCATCAAATTCAAGGCTCTGATAAAAGAGAAAGGAAGGGTCAAGAGAAGTATTACTCTACCTCTCTTTGTCCCACTTTAAGCATCTGTTTTACAAAAAAACTATCCCATTTTTCAGCAAGATGGAGCTGCAATGACTCCAACTCTAATGTAGAATGTGTGCAGCTGTCTTTACCACTGTGACAACTTGGCAATAAAAACTCCTGTACTCAGTGTACACTGGAGTATACTCCAGTGGTAGCACTGTTGCAGCTGAACTGTTGCTGAAAAATGGAAAATTAAAAAAAACCTCTCTCCTCTCCCTCACCGTTTTTTCTATTGTTAGGCTTCAACTGTATTGCCACTAAAATTACTTTAGCTGTTTGGAACATCCTCGGCCCCTTCAATAACACTATGAAAACACAAAGTACTGCTGCATACTAAACACTGTCAAAGCTTTCTCTCACACTAGATAATAAATAACCCAAGATGGTACTTACAGAGGAAAAACAATATTGCTTCTATGCTATCATAAAATAAGGTACTGGTAGCACAAAAGTCTAAAAGATTTAGGGAGAAATGAAAAGGACACATATTCCTATATCTATCAAACATTAGGGTACAAAAATGAGTCCCTATGCTGTGCTGTATTTATCTTCAAATAGCTTTTTTTAATTCTCTAGCGTGGTCCATCCCTGCTTTTTTTCCCCACACACGAGGAGGTTACTCACCCTGTGCAGTAACTGAGTTTCTTTGAGATGGTTATCCCTTTGGGTGCTTCACTTAAGGAGACTGCATGCCCCTGCGCTTGTTATCAGAGATTTGTAGCAGCAGTGCCTGGCTGGATCGCACATGTGCTGTCCCTATCTCATGCCACCTCAAGTAGTTACATAGCACCATGCCACTAACCAACCCCACCTCAGTTCCTTCTCCACCGCAGAGTCTCTAGCATGAAAATTCCAAAGTAGAAGGGAAGGTAGTGGAGCAGCCACAGGAATAACCACCTCAAAGAACCTCAGTAAAAGCAGCAAAGAGTCCTGTGGCACCTTATAGACTAACGGACATTTTGGAGCATGAGCTTTCATGGGTGAATACCCACTTTGTCTGTTAGTCTATAAGGTGCCACAGGACTCTTTGCTGCTTTTACAGATCCAGACTAACATGGCTACCCCTCTGATACTAAACCTCAGTTACTGCACAGAGTGAGTAACCTTCTCTTCTTTGGAGGAGTGTCCTGTGGGTGCTCCACTTTAGGTGACAGTAGAGCCGTGCCCCTCAGTAGAAGAGAAGGGCTTCGGAGTTGCAGTCGTGGTGAATGAGAAAACTGCAAGTCTCAATAGAGAATCTGATAATAAATGCTGCTGCTCTATGGCATAATATGTGAATGTATTGGCTGCCACCCAGGTTGCTGTTCTTTGGATATCCATAGTGGGGACATGGTTGAGGAAGGCTATTGAAGCAGACAGTACTCTGGTGTACGGGTCCTCGGTGGTAGTTGTACCTGTTGGTGGTGGTAACAAAAGTCAGAGCAACTGGAGATCCATTTTGATAGCCTCTGTTTAGATATGGTGGACCCTTTAGCCCATTCCATGATGGAAAGAAATAATTGTTGTGATTTTCTAAAAGTCTTTGTTCTCTCAATGTAAAAGGCTAGTGCCCTTCGGACATCCAGGGTATGGAGTGCTGCTTTTTGTTTATTCTCATGGAGGTTTGGAAATAACAATGGGAGATGAATTGGCCGATTCAGATAGACTGAAGACACAACCTTATGTAAGAACTTGGGATGTGGGCTTAAGGTAACTTTGTTCTTGAAAAATATTGTATATGGGGATGCACCATGAAGCTCCTAGTTCCTCTACCCATCTGGTAGACATGATGGAGGCAAGAAAGGCCACCTTCTTCGAAAGGTGGAGTAGCGAACAGGTCACTAGTGGTTCAAATGTGGTACAGTAAGGCTCCGTAACAGCAGTCCCATGATAGAGTAGGGGCTCATATTTTCAGGTAAATGTTACAAAGGTTCTTGTGAAAATACTTGCTGGTTGGGTGAGCGACGATCGAGAACTCATCCACTTTGTGGTGGAATACTGAGATAGTTGTGAGGTGTACTCTGATCAAGCTCATGGAAAGGCCCAATTTCTTAAGTTCAAATATGTAGTCTAGTATCAGTGGTAGAAAAGAGGAAACTGCCATGATTTCTCTATTTTGGCACAATGTATTGAATCATCCCTCATTTGTTTGGGTATGTATGTCATGTAGTTGGTCTACAACTGTTCAAAAGAATGTTCCTTACTTCCTCTGAATAGGTCATTTCAATTTCTCAGAGCAGGGGAGTAGCCACACCTTGAGGTGGAGTTTTGCCAGATTCAGGTGGTGGACCACATCCTGAGAGATGAGATGAAGTAGAAGAGGAAGAGTGCATGGTGAGCACATGGTCATCTTTAGGAGGTAAGGAAACCACATTTGTCTGGGTCACATGGGGGTTATCAAGATTATTCTGGAGTTGTCTGTTCTGATCTTACATATGACTCTAGAAAAGGGGTCGAAAGAAAGGTGTATAGCAGGGATGCATCCCATTTGATAAGAAAAACATTGCTAAGGGAATAGGGCACCAGATCCAATCTAGAACAGAATTGCGTGCACTTGGCGGTTTGGGTCATCGGAAAAAGGCCTATTGTTGGGAATCCCCCACTGTTTGAATATATTCCATATATATAATGAACTGGGGTTCATTTCCCACCCATAGTCCTGGAAAAGCTTTCTGCTTAGTGCTTCTGCAGTGATTTTTTGGCAACCTCTAGGTAGGAGTCTGAGATGTCAACATTGTGATTGATGCACCAATTCCACAGTAGTATGGTTTCCATGCATAAAGAGTGTGACCATTCTCCTCATTGTCAGTTTATATAAAACATGCAAGCAATGTTGTCTGTGAGGATCTTTATTGTTCTGTCTTTGATCATAGGCAGGAAATTGAAGTATGCATTGCGAACTGCCCGTAGCTCCAGCAGGTTTGTATGTAGAATGGTTTCCAATAGGGACCAGCAGCCTTGAAGTGCGTGATTGCACAAGTGAGCTCCACAACCTAGTAGGGAAGCATCCATAGTCATTATCATCGTTGGAAGGCTCTATACAAAAGGAACTTCTGTGCCGAGATTGTTTGGTTGTGTCCACCAATGTAGAGAGGGTTTTTTTTGTTGTTTTGTTTTTTTACTTTGGTTGGCATCGTGAGACATTTGTTTATGCTGTGTCTGTGTGGAACATACAATGTTCAGAGCCAGGCTTGCAGGTATCACATGTGGAGACTGACACATTTGACAACAAATATCATTGTGAACATGTGGCCCAACAGTTGAAGGCAGGTCCTGGCCAATGTTTGGGGACTGTCCAGTGTTGTGGAGATTACATTTAGTAAAGTCATAAATCAGTGTCAGGGCAGCGAGGCTGTAGCCTCCAGAAGGTGAAGGTAGCACCGATGAACTTCAGTCTCTGCACAGGTATGCATGTTGATTTCTGTGCATTTATTTGTAGGCCTAAATGTGTGAAAAGAACTACTATGTTTTGAGCAGCTTATAGTGCCCCTTGTTGAGTCAAAGCTTTGAGTAAGCAATCATCCAAATAGGGAAAATTACGACCTCTTGTCTGCAGAGGTGAACCACTACCACTGCAAGAACTTTCAAAAATACCCTTGGGGCAGTGGACAGTCCAAAGTGCAGTACTTTGTACTGAACCTCCTGCATGAGGGATGTATTGTTGTAAGAAAATAATGTGTCCTAGAGGTTGAGGGCTGAGAGACAGTCCCCTCTTTCCAGTTCTGGAATTATGGTTGCTAACATGACCATACTGAAGCGTTGGGTCTTCACAAAATTGTTGAGGCTTCTTAAATTGAGAATAGGTCTCTATCCTCCAGTTTTTTTCCATGTTAGAAAATAATGTGAGTAGAAACCCCTCCCTCCTTCTACTGCACCTAGGCATATGAGATAGTTTACCTTCTGTCACAGTACATGTTTGTGAGAGGGGTCCCTGAAGAGGGACAGGAAGGGTGGGTAGAGGAAATGGAGGTAAATGGGATGGAATAGCCAACCTTGATGATCTCTAATACCCATTTGGCTGATGTGATGGTCTGCCAGGCTGGGTAGAATGGGGTCAGATGGTCTCGGAAAGGATGGGAGGTAGTGGATGTTTCCACCACTGGAAAATGTGGGTATCTTGGGCCCTCAACCAAATTGTTGTCCTGAAGGAAGTTGCGGGAACATCAAAGGCTGGGACTAGAGTTGTTGTCATCTTGCGGGTCTCTACTTATATCTTGTCGTCATTTTGTCTCTGGGGTTGTATATAAGGCACAGACTGGAACCTTTGCACTGCGTAACACTTGCCCTGGTTTTTTTTTTCCTTATTTGTAGCTGTATATATGCACAAGGATTTCAGAATCTCTCTGGAGTCCTTCAGTGTGTGGAAGGACTCATCCATTTCAGATGTGAACAGCTTCAGGCCTTCAAACAGTAGATCGTCAATTGTTGATTGTACCTCTTTGGAAATCTGGAGAGATGGAGCCAGAAAGCAGATCACATGATTACAGCTGTGGTAATGGAATGTGCGGCCATGTCTTCTGAGTACAGTGAGGCTCTCAAAGCTGTTCGAGTGAGAAGACGGCCCTTCAAGATGATTACTTTGAATTGCTCCTTTTAGTCTTCAGGCAGAAACTCAGTAAATTCCAAAATCTTCTGGTAGTTGGTATAATTACATTGGCCATTAATGCTTTGCCTAAACTGTAGGGTCGCCAGTGAGTAGGCCTTGCAACTAAAAAGGTCAAGTCTCTTCCAGTCCCTGCCATACTGAATGATGCTGTCTCCCCCTTTCATTCAGAGCCACCACCACAAGGGAGTTTGGTGTGGGGTGTGAAAAAAATTCCATTCCCTCAAAAAGAACATAATATTTTTATCTGCCCTTTTGCAAGTGGGTGGGACTGTTGTTGGGGTCTGCAAGATGATTTTGGTGAGGTCCATCAGAGCATCATTGATTGGTAGGGAGATTCTGGAGCAAGTTGACATCTGTAATGTGTCCAGCAACTTGTGCAGGCACTCGGCCATTTCCTGTAATGGTATGTCTAGGGAAGCTTCCACCCTCTAATGAATTCCAAGAACTGTTTGGAATCGTCCCTCGTAGTAGGAGGTGGTGGCATGATGGCTTCATCCAAAGAAGAGGATGAGAAGTTGGTTGCTGGTGCAGCTTCCTGGTCTGAAGCCTCCTCCAGTTCCTCAACTGCCTCTTCTGGGGGTTCAGAGGGTCCGGCTACAGAGGATAAAGAGGAATGTCTTGACTTCACCTTGGGTGGGTTGGGAGGCTTGTGGTATTGTGCGTAGTATGCTGTCTATGGGTCCCAGTAAGGCCACTGTGATGGAGAAGGCATGAGTGGTGGCATCCATGGGAGTCCATACCAGCTCTGAGTTTCGGGTCCTGGGTGATAATCCCATTATTGTGATGGACCTGATCTAGTATATGTATGGAAAACTGAGGAGTGATGGGAGGAGGAAATTTCTCCTTCATCCTCATCATCCTCGTCACTCAATAAGGGAGGAGCTGATCTGAGAGGTGTGGTAAATTGACACGATACCGAGAGTGCCAGGGTGAGGTCAGTATCGAGAAAAGGAGATTCCGGCATCAGGAAGATGAGGAGATCCTTGTGGCAGAGAAATTGCTGCAGTATCAACAGCATCAGTACTGAGGAAGGTGTTGTCGATGGTACTGATTGCCAAGGATCACACACTATGTGCTGTGAAGGCAGAAGGTGGCACCACAGCCTGAAGCTGTGCCAAACTGCTCAGCACCATATGCCTCATTGGCTCCGATGGTGGATGGTACCAAGGTGGAGGGCTTGAGTTTCCCTCTGCTGCCTTTGTCCAAGACAGCCAGCTTAGGGTCCTTTGCTCATGCAGTATTCATGTCACTAGATAGTCCCACTACCTCAGAGGTGGAAGGTCCTGGTGCGGTGGGTACCGATGGGGTCTGCCAAGTTGGGGAACACCGCTTCCTGGTTCTGAGGAAGGGAAGTTGGATCCCGCTTTTTAGTCACCCTCTTGAGTGCTCTTTTGCCTGAGTATGTGGAGGGGAATGTCTGTCAGAGACCGGTGTGGGAAACTGGTGTCCAGGGGGAGTCCGTGATCCAGGATCAGATGCCTGGCATAGACATTTCTCCATCATAAGTTTCAGTTGCAGGTCTCTCGCCTTCCTGGTACAGGCTTTCAAATTATGGCAATGTGAGCACTTCTGAGGTATGTGTCTCTCTCCAAGGCAGTGGACACAGTGCAAATGCCCATCAGAAATTGAGATAGAGAGTCTGCACAAAAGACAGTGTTTAAAAACCAGGGAGCCAGACATGTCCCTCAAAGAAGAGTTCTCTCCCATAAGGAAGGGTAACTGAGCTATTCTAAAGGGGATTTAACAACTAGAATTTAATTTCCTAATATAAGAGAAAAAAAGTTTTTTTTTAAGGTAAGAAGAAAATAAACAGTGAAGGATAAATAATTATAAAACTAGCTAACAACTAACTATTAACTAAATAACTAGAGGAAATATTCTAAGGTACAGAGGCACTGCTAAGTGCTCCGTCTCAAACCAAGGGCGGTAGAGAAGGAAATGCAGGGGGGGGGTTGGTTGCATGGCACTGTAACCACCTGAGGCAGCACAAGATGCAGAGAGCAAATGTGCGGCCCAACCAGGCACTGCTATTACAAATCTCCAATTCCAAGCACAGGGGCATGCAATCACTTAAAGCTGAGCACCCACAGAGATAATCCTCGAAGAAGAACCTACAATTCTTCATATTGGAACAAATTTTATATTCTTTAACAAGGAAGAGATTTTAGCCACAACCCTTGTAACTGTTTTGATTTTTTTCATTCCCTGCTCCTTTCATATAGCCTGTGTTCATTTCCAAAGGTTGTTTGTTTTTTTTTTTACTCCTTTCTCCAACTGTCCCCAACACAACAACATTTCCCAGATATACAGCAACTAGTTTTAATGGGCAGAAGCTGAGAAAGAAGTTGTCACATTTTCTGCCATCCCAAAAGGACCCAGAAAGTAAAGAATTTCATCCAAGAACAAAGTTCCTGATTTGTCAGGCATCAGGAAAGACTAATTTCTAGAATGCAAAGTGAGGCCACTCAGCTCAATTTCAAACTAAAGAGAATTCAGTGAAATGTGGCAAGACATATTTATCCAGTCCAAATTTAAAGTATTGTTACTTTAATTGCCTGAGACATACACTTGCATGTCTGCATCCCAACATTCTTGCACTCAGGGACTCATCTCACTAAATTATGGCTGCCATTTTGAATTTGAATTGGAAAGATTTGAGTCTTTGTGGCTATTTTAAATGTTTGTAAAACAATGCCAGTTAAAAATATGTATTTGAATGTATGCATTTTACTTTAAATCTAAGGCTTTAAAATGCTTTAAAGGACTAGTGGAATTTGCTCCTTCTGAGTATTTGACAGGTACTGCAGTACACCAGAATACCACATGGCAATAGTCTGTGATCCACAAAATTGCCTAAAATTAATCCTACAAAACAATGGGAGGTTTTCGGATGCTGGGAAGATTGGTGGAGGCTTGTGGGTTTTCCTTATGCCAGTTCCACAGTCTCTAGTAGCCCTAGAGTATAACATCATGTGGACATAGGAAAGGGAAGGAAGGACAAGAGCTTCACAGTGATGGTTAGTGGCAGGAGGTGGAATAGCAGGAGCAGAGGGAAACCTATTGTCTCTTTATTCCTCTCCCCTAGCTGCACTGGGCTGTGGCGATTGCTGGATTCTGCCAAATTTTAATTCTCAGTCACGGAGACCCTGCAAGCATCACTTTGTAACCCATTTGAAAGTCTCACTCCAAGAACAGAGAAACAAACCTATAGGTTGGTCACAAATATGTTATGCTTTTCAGTGGAACAGACACAGTGTATTTCTAGCTGTGATTCCCTACATTGTTTTGTCGACAAGTGAGGGGGAAAATAAATCCAATAAACTACAGCACCCATCAGCATCTCTTAAAACCCCTACTGTTTCCTTCACTGAAACTTTCTTCCTTATGCACTTCAAAGTTAGTACTTTACTTAGAGACCAACTGGCCAAGTTTTACCAATATGAATTATTTTGAAATTGGCATAATCTGCTGGAGAATGTACATCTGATTCTACATATTCATATTTAAATAAAAATCTCACACCACATTATGGCTAAACATTTTTTTTAAAACAAAGCCACTAGTGGTTTCTCAGAGCAGAAAGGACTGGGAATACTGTGGAGGTAGTGCACTTGGATCCAGGGGGAGATAGCACCCCTCCAGTTGACCCAGTGGTGGCACTGACAATTAATTGGCGGAAATAGACAGCATCTCCCAGAAGGCACCAAAAGAGCCACTGTCACAATTTCTGTGCTTTGCTATTCCATGCTCTAGGAAGAGATTAGAAACCATGAAGTGTAAAAATAATTAAGTTATAAAAAGTACTTGACAGTTGAATCTTGTATATAACTCCCTTGGAGGTTCTTAGTACCTCAAGCACTATAATACAAATATATTTGATTATTGATCCTAAAACACAATCAAGACACTCAAAAAGGGAAAGCAAAGTATAACATTTTTAAAACAATTCATTTTATATTTTGGATGAAATATTTTCTAGGCTTAAAATGTCACTCTGTCTCATTTATATCCATGGAGATCATTGAATAATGGCATTGATACAAGCATATGTTATTCTTATGCTCATCAAGTAGGATTTCAGAAGGGTCCCTTCAGATTAATAAATATTCACAGTAGGCTGCAAATCAAATCATTACTTCCTGCTCAGAATGCCTTAGAGTAGCTCCATACCGACGCTTATAATGAATAGGGAATAAGACCCCCAAAATTGCTGTTTAGCAATTCCTAGCTCCTTAGGCACTACAACTGTGAACAGGAAAAACAGGGGCACCCTCTGGAGGAGGGAGAATCATCTATAAAGACCTTTGTCAGTTTGTGCCTCACATGAGGGATGTAGAACAGTTAATACTAGTTTATTAGATGCTATTTTAATCTCTCACACCATGAAGCACAAGAAGATGGTAGAGGAATCCAATAGTAGCTGCCACAACATCATGCTGATTTTCATTAAATTTGTTGAAAGGGGACTCAGCATGGAATTATTAAACTACTTCAATGGCAAATGACTAAAATGGCTCATCTATTTATAGCCACCATACTCAATCTTTATTATTTTTATAGTGACACCTGCTAGTGCTGCTATAGTTAAGGTTCTGTCGGCCTCTCTTCTATAATTCATGTTTCTCACAGTCTTCTGTCTCTGTGATAAACTTTCTTTTGGCTGGAATTGCACAATAATAATATTCAGAAAATGTTTTAAGAAAACAAAACTAAAGAAAGCACAGTAAAGGTTACTTTCCTGTATTCCTTGCACATCCAAAACTGACATCAGCCCTCACTGTTTTCAAATTGCTTTTTGTATTTCAATAACTGAGATATGAATGTGCTTTTTAAAATGCAAATTTACAGGCTGGTAGGCTTCATAATATGCTAGAATCTTCTGGGATTTTTAAAATATATTTATAAATAGCTAAGTCATAAACATGGAAGTGTCTATTTTTGCTCAAGTCGTTATCATAACAAATTCAGCTCACCTATATCTGAGTGAGATGGAGATTGTCTGCGATAACAGCACTATCTGAAGAAAAGAAGATTAGTAAGTGCCACTGTGGCACCTTAGTGTATCTGAAAGGTTTGAGTGACTCTAAACATTGATGACATGAAATAGCATCACAGAACTATATACATTCTTAATGCTCTAGTGTCATAGCATCTGCAGTGTGAATATAGATGTAGCCAATATTTTAAAATTACCTGTGGCTCATAAATATATGAGTTATATGGTACCAATCCTAGGCCACATTTTACCCTCAGATGTGCATACACTGCTCCTGTTTACTTCAGTAGGAGTTTCACACATCTGCAGCCCAGGGCAGAATTTGACCTTATATCAGCTTCATACTATATATTTATTTATTGAGATTTTTCATTTATACAACTCCATACCAAGGGGAGCACATCCACAACTCCAGGCACCCTTGGCATACATTTAAAATCATGAGAAAACAGAAGCTACAAAGTAAAAAATCAATCAGGCAACAACACTTCCTTTCCTACCCTAACATGAATCATTTGATCACCAATTCTGTGATCAATACAGTTTAAAACCACCACCACATTTTCCCAGTACACAAATCCCCTTCCCTCAAATACTTAAGCCCTTTGCTCTGGTTGCTCAAACAAATGGGTGTGGCGGCATACCCAGAAGATCAACACATTTGGACTCCTTCAAATCTTGAGAAGCAGAGCATTCCAAAGGAAATGGGCCCTTACAGGAAAAAAAAAATCTACCAGCAGTCCACTTCTTTGTATAAGGGACAGTAAGCTGAAGAGCCTCTAACTGATCACAACTGTGGGCATCTGACATCAGGAGAGAGGTGGTCTTGAGGATAGACAGGTGCGAATCCTTGTTTGGAACATGAAAGAGTTCAAAAATGACTGTTTCCATTTGGAACATGTATAAATCACCATTTCTTTCACAGTTCTCATGGGAAGATTTCAATATCGGAATTCAACTTTGTTTGAACATTTTGCTGATATCTAATCATTAAAAAATAAAAACTTTAAATGAGTTGGAACCGTTCATAGAGTCAATGTCAGGAGGGTCCATTTTATCTTCTAGTCTAACCTCCGGCATAACACAGGCCACTGAACTCCACCTAGTAATTTCTGTATCAAACCCATTAAACTGTACACATGTGGTAGCTAATCTTCACATCCTCCTTCCCCCTCTTCACTCACAGGTCAGATTTTACTTTCAGAGATGCACACATGTATCCAAGAGCAGAAGTTGATTGTATATATAATTTTTTGATACTCCAACTTCTTTTAATTTAGGCACACATGCGCATTTCTATAACTTAATTCATGTGAACAGTCCCTCACATAACTACTGATCCTGACTGGGACCTCAAAGTGCTGCCGTAATATAAATAATATCTACAGCATTCTAGAGTCAAGTTAAAAATTTGCAAGTTAACAGTGAAAAGCAAGTGAAACAATAGGTGTCATTTGAAGAAACTTTAACAAGAATATTTTAGTGGAAAATTTTAAAAGATACGTTGCTAGAAACTTTGAGTGTGAAAAGATTGAAGGATGTGGACCCACCTAGACTGCAGTCCTGCAAATACTTTTAAACTTGCTTAACTGGGGCACTAATGGATTAAATATTTTCCTCAAGATGCTCGATGTCAAACCGGTGAGTGTAACTTAGGAATTTCAGGATGCCATTAAAAGATAGCAAGCCAGATTCTCAACTAATATAAATTAGTGTAGTTCCACTGAAACAGATGGAGTTACACCAATTTACACCAGCTGAGGACATGACCAACTGCATCTTAAAAACAGTCTAAGTATATTTATAACGTCCTTAAACAGAACATAGGGTATGTAACAACCAGGGCTGCCCAGAGGATTCAGGGGGCCTGGGGTAAAGCAATTTCGGGGGCCCCTTCCATAAAAAGAGTTGAAATACTATAGAATACTGTATTCTCATGGGGGCCCCTGCGAGGCCTGGGGCAAATTGCCCCACTTGCCCCTCCCCCCCCCAGGCAGCCCTGGTAACAACTTACTTAACATGTATAGTAAGCAAATTAGTACTTGGGTACATTTCTATGAAACAAGCTCAGCACAGTATCCCAGAGAAAATTGCTATGTAAGAGCAAGACCAGATAGCAGTGTGTATCACAATGTCAGGACTTACATGTCAAAAAAAAAAACCAGTCAAATTCAGTGCACAAGTTATTCTGATGTACAGTATCCTATACATATGAAGCTGGAACACAAGAAAGTAAAGCTTGCCAAAAGGAACACTCTATAATATATTAATACAATACACAGAGATACAGCATGTAACACAAGACATGAGGAGAATCTTTAAAACACAAACGTTCTTAATGTGTGTATAAAAATAACTGTCTGAGTTGGGAGGCAGAAGGCATAACTAAGGATCATAAACTGTTGCCCTCATTTTAATGAAATAAATGGTAGCAGAGATTACTCTTATTCAAGCCATACATAAATCAAGTCAGGAGTTACATATTGGCTAGTCATGACAGCACTGGCTTTGGTTCTCAACCATTACAGTACACTTTGTGCCTTCACCGAAGTCTTTAAACAAAAGGTAGGTTTCACTAGCAGCCTCATCTACAATTAGAAACCCAAAGGTTGGCACTCAAGAGGAGTTCCTAGATCAGAACAAAGGATTCAACAGTTTTACATGCTTAAAAGAAGAGAACAGTTTGCTAAAACAAAAAAGTTTTGCTTGCAAAGATGCTTTTAGACTTTTTATTGAAATGTGAAAATGCAAGAATGTGTGTTAAGTTCCCTTAAAAATAAACTAAATGGTTTCACCTAACATAAATTAGACACCTATAGTGTAGGGACAAAAGCAAAAAGGCTAAGGCACAAAATGAGTTACACTTAGCAAGGAGCATAAAAGGCAATAAGAAGAGGTTCTTTAGGTATAGTAGGAGCAAGAGAAATACAAAGCTAAGAGAAGGAGATCTCATACAAGATGTCATCAAGGCAGATCAGGTTTTTAATACCTATTTTGCTTCACTCTTCAGTAAAAAGGCTAATGGTGACCAGATACTCAACACAATTAATGTTAACAACAAGGGGAAATAAATCCAAGCCAAAATAGGGAAAGAATAATTTAAAGAATATTTAGATAAGTTAGATATATTCAAGTCAGCAGGGCCTGACTCAATTTATCCTAGGATACTTAAGGAACTAGCTGAAGCTATCTCTGAACCATTAGCAATTATCTTTGAGAACTCATGGAGGATGATAGCTGAAGAAGCGCAAACATAGTACCTGTATAAAAAGGAGAATAAAGGGGACCTAGTCAGCCTAACTTCAATACCTGGAAAGATACTGGAATAAATTATTAAACAGTCAATTTGTAAGCACCTAGAGGAAAATAGGGTTATAAGGAATAGCCATCATGGATTTGTCAAGAGCATATCATGCTAAACCAACCTAATTTCCTTCCTTGACATAGTTATTGGCTTAGTGGCTAGAGAGATGCTGTAGGTGTGATATATCTTAATTTTAGTAAGGATTTTGAAACAGTTCCACACAGCATTCTCAAAAGCAAACCAGAGACACATGGTCTAGATGAAATTACTATAAAGTGAGTGCACATTTAGCTGAAAGACCATACTCAAAGAGTAGTTATCAATGGTTTGCTGTTAAAATGGGAGAGCGTATCCAATGGGGTTCCACAGGAGTCAGTCCTGGATCCACATTATTCAATATTTTCATTAATGACTTGGATAATGGAGTGGAGAGGATGCTTAAAAAATCTGCGGATGACACCAAGCTGGGAAGGATTGTAAGCATTTTGGAGGACCGGAGTAGAATTCAAAACAACCTGTCCAAATTGGAGAACTGGTCTGAAATCAGCAAGATGAAATTCAATAAACACAAGTGCAAAGTATTTCACTTAAGAAGGAAAAATCAAATGCACAACTACAAAATGGAGAATAACTGGTTAGTGGTGGTATGACTGAAAGAGACTGGGGTTACAGTGGATCACAAATTAAATATGAGTCAAAAATGTGATGCATCAGGTGTATTAATAGGAGTGTTGTATGTAAGACACAGAAGGTAATTTTCCCAATCTACTCAACACTGGTGAGGCCTCAATTAGAGTAAAGCATCCAATCCTGGATGCCAGACTTTAGGCATGATGTGGACAAACTGGAGAGAGTACAAAGGAGAGCAACAAAAATGATAAAATATTTAGAAAACCTGACCCGTCCAAGGAAAGGTTAAAGAACTTGAGCATACTTAATCTTGAGAAAAGAAGACTGAGAGGAGATCTGATAGTCTTCAAGTATATTAAAGGCTGTTAAAAAGAGGACAATGATACATTGTTTTCCTTGTCCAGTGCAGGTAGGACAAGTAGTAATGGCTTAAACTGCAGCAAGGGAGATTTAAATTAGATATTACAATATCTAACTATAAGAGTAGTTATGTTCTGGAATACGTTTCCAAAGGAGATTGTGGTATTGCCATCACTAGAAAATTTTAAGAACTAGCTGTCCAAAAACCTGTCACGGATTACTTAGGTTTACTTGGTCCTGCCTCAACAGAGACAGCTGGACTTGATGTCTTCTCAAGGTCCCTTCCAGCTCTACATTTTTATGCTTCTATCTTTTGATATCAATGCTTGAATTTGCTTTAAATCTTTACTTATCTACTGTCAAATAGCAATGAACAAAATCTATATACATTAAATACCATGTTGCAATCCCTCTAGACATTCAAATTAATGCCCCTACTTATTGCAATTTACTATCCAATCTTCTTAATTTAATAAATATTAATATTATGTACTCTCTGCTAGAGCATACATACCTTTTTTCTTTGACTTCCATAGGTATAATAGTATGTGAGGGATGGCGGGAGCTTGGGATAGGAGGAGAGGTACTTAATAAAAAGATAAGGTGCTTACCTGAAAAATAAAAAAAGTTCCCAAATGTGGAGTTCAGGACTTTTTGTCCATTACAAATGTCTTTTAACATTTTATGAATCAGAACCATCACAAGTGTTGCATTTAAATGTGTCTAAATGGCAATTAATAGCAGACAACTGCTGAGTTTATATTGATTACTGTGTCTCATTTTGTGATAGTCTCAAATTTATCTGTATAAGAACATAAGTTCTGTAAAAAATAAATTGACTTTCTAAACAGCAAGATGTGAGGAGCTTAAGCAGCTGGATGCTAGAATCACATGCCAAATTTTCAATGCTATAAATGTTTCAACAGATTTTTGCATAAAGACTGGCATTTGTTTAAATACAGAAACATATTATTATTTTTCACTTTCTATTTGCATACTGACATTCAGATCAAAGATACACCCCCCTCTTCTTTTTTTTAAATGGAGATAGGGAGCAATGTCATACCTAGCTACCAAGAAAAGAAAGCATCAGCCAGAAATGAAAAATCATGAAAATGAATTTGACAAAGGAAGATTTTGGAAAACATGGAAACAAATGGAAAAAATTACTTTATAGGTTAATATATTTTATCCATTTTCATTTTAAAAATCCCATTTGCCAAGCTGTAATTTTTTTTGTTTTTAAATTTCTTTTTATATTTAGGCAAAGGGCCCAGAGATCAGCTAATTGTTTCTTCCTCTGACCCTGACCACTTCAGTAATGCTGGAGAAAAGGAAAGAACAATAAAGATTTCAGTATAGCAGGTACATAAAATTTTCACCATGTAATTCGTTATCACTTATTTGCCTGGCTTCTGTCACAGCTGAAATTATATCACAACTACTTCTTGCTAAGAAGGTGCTCCTCAGATCAATCATCCAAGAAAGGGTTCACAAAGGACATCCTGCATCCTACCCCAAGGACAACAACAACAACAAAAAGTCCAGATGCCATGGAACCAGCTTTCCCAAAGGAATGGGAGCAGAACCTGTGGATCTGCTACTATACTGATCTAGCTATGGAGTATCTGAATGGTGTCCTGGGTAGGAGGATTCCTTCCCCAGAGTCACCTGGAACCCACATGCCCAAAGATTTAGTGTAGAAGAGAAGGATGTAGTCCTAAGAGCAGAAGAGTATGCTGTTTCATAATGAACATCAAATATATGTTAATTTATAAGGTCTCTATCATTGCAATAATCACCAGTGTGAGAGGTTATTTTAATTTTACATATATAGTAATTGGAATCCAATCACCTAAAAATATACTTAAGCTTTACCTATTATGCAGCCTACCCTTTGAAGCATTAAGTAGGATTAAACATTTCATTTTCCTTCCCTGCTTTGATTTTCTGATGTATACTACCTAGAAAAAAATTCTCTTATGTAGTTATATCATATTTAAAAACAGGATTTCAGCTAATCAACCCCAAAACTTCTAAGAACTGTACTGCATTTCACCTGACCATAAGTCTGATGCAAAAGAAAGATTGGATTTTCCTGTCAAAATATTAATAACATTCAGTTATTCAGTATTGTACTTATGTCATAAACAGATAGTTAAGGGTTAACGTCTCTTTTACCTGTAAAGGGTTAACAAACAGGGAACCAAACACATGACCAGGGGACCAATCAGGAGACAAGATACTTTCAAATCACGGTGGAAGGAAGCCTTTGTTTGTGTTTTGCTTTGTTCTCTCTGGGTTCTGAGAGTGACCACATGTACCTACAGGCTCTCTAATCTTCTATTCCAATTTTGTAAGTACAAATGTAGAAAGGCAGTATAGTCTTTTTAATTTGTTTTCCTTTATGTGCAAATGTGTAGTTTGCTGAAAGTATTTTAAATTGTATTTCTGTTGGAGGGGGCTTTTTCTCCAGTCTCTAGAAGCTGACAGACCCTGTAATATTCCATCTTAAATTTACAGTAATTTTCTTTATTCTTTTATTAAAAGTTTTGTTTTTTAAGACCTGTCTGATTTTTCCCCTTGTTGAGGCTCAAGGGAATTGAGTCTGTACTTAACAGGGAGTGGGAGAGAAGGTGGGGGAACCCACCTGATTTCTCTATGTTGTGATTCAAGAAGTTTGAATCACGGTGATCTCCTAGTATACCCAGGGCAGGAAAGATCTGGGAGGAAGAAAGGAGAAGGGGGAATCCCTTTGTTTAGATTCACGGAGCTTGAATCTGTATCTCTCTCCAGGAGCCCAGGGAGGGAACACCTGGAGGAGAAGGCTGGGAAAGGCAACGGTGAGAAAAGGGGTTTACTTTCCTTGTGTTAAGATCCAGGGGGTCTGGGTCTTGGGGGTCCCCAGGGAAGGTTTTGGGGGACCAGAGTGTATCAGGCACGGGAATTCCTGATTGGTGGCAGCACTACAGGATGTAAGCTGGTAATTAAGCTTAGGGGAATTCATGCTAGTACCCATATTTTGGACGCTAAGGTTCAGAATTGGGAATTATACTATGACAACTTATGTCTAGGAATTTCTTTTCAAATAAAAAAATAAGAATAATATTCAAGTTAAAGATTATAACCACATACACCCAATTACTTCTCAAGCACTCAGTTCATTTGTATTTTTAAAAAATATTTTAATTGTAAATCTTACACACACACACTTACTTTTATAAAGGTAAGAGACCTAAGCTATCAGCAAGACAGGATGAAACTCCCCAGTTCAAAAGCTTTCTGGTCCTCTGTGATAGTAGTAATTACTGTTAGCCTGTGAGATACCTACACATAAAACTGCTCAGTCACACAACATCACCTCCACTCCCCAATCCGTGTTGCCTCAAGTACCACGGCGTCCTCTTCAGGACACAGCCCTCTGGCACTATCACACTTGGCTGTATCACACACACTTATATCACCCAGCCCTCTGGCTGTATCTCCCTTCCAGGGGAATAGCAGTCCACTGTCCAGCCACTTCTCAGCGGTGATTGGGGGCTACAAAGGGGGACCCAGACCTGCCCACTACTCTAGGTCCTGGCACAGGGACCCTGTAGATGGCAGCCACATGCTGTGTCCCCTCAAACTTCTCAGTCTACTTCCCTGGGCCACTTCCCTGCAGCCCCAGCACCTTCTCTGTCCTTGTCTCAGGGCCTCAGCATGCCAGCCATCAGCCGGGAGCTCACTCTCACTCCCCTGAGCCTGCCCAGCATTGCTCTGTCCAAGGCAGCCAGTCCTCCTCCCTCTCCAAGTGACTGACCTGCTGGATGGATGGCTGAATGAGAATCTTGAGCAGTTATATCTTATGCAGAATCATAAGCAAGAAAGTTTTTTTCTTTAAAGATTCTATCTGCCCAGGATTCTCATTTTGGGAGAGTAATTAGCTTTAGGATGACTCAAAATAAAAATAATTGACCAACATTAAAAACCTTTTTTTAATTAAAGAAGGGATATAGTATCTCCAAAGGATTATAAGAGGCATGGACACAGAAAGCCTCAAATGTGTGTCTTAATAAAAGCAAAATCTTTCACAAATTGACCAGCTCATGTAAGAGACTTCCTAAACTAATCTAAATTTGGGGGACAGGCAGAATTTGGGCTCCCTTATTTCAAAAACAGCTTATTCATAACCTAGAGATTAATATGGGATTCCTCAATAGAAACTAACTCTAAGCAACAGGTTATTTTTAATTTATATATATGGAAGACTCTGGCTGTTTTGCACATATTCTAGATAGAAACGTTATTGCATATGACAACCAAATTTGCCCTGCTGTGGATAGCATGAGCCATGAGAGACTCTTCCGGGTACATGCCTACCAGAACACAGTAGTGAGAGAGCCATTTGATATGGTCACAATAGAGATAGCATTGAGCCCAGAAGATAGACCTTTAATCATCAAGGTTGTGAAGAAGGACTTAACCAAAATAGATATATAGGCATAGAGAAACACTTGCAAATAAAACTAAAAATCTTTCACCACTTTCAAAAACAAACAATCTAGGATGAGTCCATAGTATCTCCTTATCCTTATAAATTTGATTTAAAGTGGATTATCTGGTAGTTTACTCACGCTGAGTTGAAATCACTGACTCCAAGAAAGAAACCTCCTATGTAAATAAAACTTAACTCGTTCACTCTGTAAGCTGAAATCACTGACCCCCCAAAAATAACCTTATGCAAGAAACTTGAGCTTACAAGTACTGAGTGCCTTTAAATGAACTGTCATAAAGTTTGTCAGGACAACATTACTTCCCAGGATGCAAGGGCCTTTGTAATGACGGCCCTTCATCTTTAAGCAGGGGAGTCTTTGGCTGGCTGGCCAAGTAACAGGAACAGAGTTTTATGGCTGGTGGGGGAGGACATGGTGAAGAAGAAAACTGCTGCAGAAGGAGTCAGCATGTGGTCGCTGACTCATCCCCCGGGAATGGTAAACATGGAGCTATCTTCACTGTACACCGTTATCTGCTGGGTAGTCCCAGACATATAATAATAAAGTTGTCGCCTGATTAAACCCATGTCAAATGTTTCCTGTCCTTTCAGCATAGCCAGACAATGAGAGGATTCACGTATGTCAAGCCATGCATTGAACTTGATAAATAAGGGGCTCAGACACAGTTTAGCTTGTTCATGATTGTCTGAAATTATCATCATAAGAACATGGATGAAATTAGTCTTTAGAAGGAGGAGATGGTCTTGCGATTAAAGCACTAGCCCAAGACTCAAGAAATCTGGGTTCAGTTCCCATTTATATTAAAGATTCCGTGTGCCCTTTGATAAATCACTTAATCCCTCTGTGCCTCAATTCCATGTCTGGTAATATTTGGATGATGATAATACTGTCTTCCTCCCACACTCTGTCTTTTCTGTTTAGACTGTACGCTCTTGTAGCAAGGACTGTCTCTTATTACATATTGGTCAATGACTAGAACTCTAATAAATGTTAATACTGTTAATGTTGATTTTCAGTAACTTTCAGAATACATAAGAAGTTCCAGAAGACTAGAAGAAAGCAAATGTGCCAAAGTTTTAAAAGAGCAAATGAAATGACTGGGATAATTATAGGCCTTTCAGCCTGATCTTGATCCCTAGGCAAAATAATGGAACAGCTTATAAAGGACTCAATAAAGGCCTAAAGGATGGTAATATAATTAATGATAATAAACTCAGATTTATGGAAAACACTCCTGCCAAACTAACTTGGTCTCTTTTTTTTAAATGCGATTACAAGTTTGGTAGATAAAGGTAAAATTGTTGATGTTAATATGTATGACGTAATATATCATATGCTAATAAGATGTTATTAGTGTTAATATTTAGTATTAATATTTAATAAGGCACTTGACTTGGTACTGCACAGTATTTTGATTAAGAAACTAGAACGATACAAACTTAAAATGGCATTAAATGTATTAAAGAATAGCTAGGTCTCAAAATATATGTTTAAAACAAAGAATTATCAAGTCTTTGTTAACAGTGGAGTCCAGCATGGAACAGTTCACGGCCCTACGTTATTTAATGTTTTTATCTGTTTTACCTATATGTTTTACCCAGAAGATACCATAAAATCATCACTGATTAAATTTGTGGATAATACAAAGATTGAAGGAGTGGTAAATAATGAAGAGGACAGGCCATTGATTTAGTCTGATCTGGATTGCTTGGGAAGATGGGTGAAAGCAAACCGTATGTATCTTAATACAGCCAAATATATATGTATAATCTTGTAATAAAGACTGCAGACCATACTTTTAGAACTCTATCCTGAGAAGCAGTGACTCTGAAAAAGACAGGGGAGGGGGGTTTCCTGATAGATAATCAGCTGAATATAAGCTCCAAGTATGATACTAATATCAGGAGGTAGCATCTGAAGAAGTGGGTTTTTTACCCATGAAAGCTTATGCCCAAATAAATCTGTACAAGCAGCAAAGAGTCCTGTGGCACCTTATAGACTAAGAGACGTTTTGGAGCATGAGCTTTCGTGGGTGAATACCCACTTTGTCGGATGCATGTAGTGGAAATTTCCAGGGGCAGGTATAGATATGTGAGCAAGAAGCAGGCTAGATATAATGAGGTTAGTTCACTCAGGGAGGACAAGGCCCTCTTCTAGCAGTTGAGGTGTGAAAACCAAGGGAGGAGAAACTAGTTTTGTAGTTGGCAAGCCATTCACAGCCTTTGTTTAATCCTGAGCTGATGGTGTCAAATTTGCAGATGAACTGAAGCTCAGCAGTTTCTGTTTGAAGTCTGGTCCTGAAGTTTTTTTGCTGCAGGATGGCTACCTTTAGATCTGCTATTGTGTGTCCAGGGAGATTGACGTGTTCTCCTACAGGTTTTTGTATATTGCCATTCCTAATATCTGATTTGTGTCCATTTATCCTTTTCCGTAGGTACTGTCCAGTTTGGCCGATGTACATAGCAGAGGGGCATTGTGGCATATGATGGCGTATATTACATTGGTGGATGTGCAAGTGAATGAACCGGTGATGATGTGGCTGATCTGGTGAGGTCCTGTGATGGTGTCGCTGGTGTAGTTACGTAGGCAGAGATGGCATCGAGGTTTGTTGCATGGATTGGTTCCTGAGTTAGATTTACTATGGTGCAGTGTGCAGTTACTGGTGAGAATATGCTTCAGGTTGGCAGGTTGTCTGTGGGCAAGGACTGGCCTGCCACCCAAGGCCTGTGAAAGTGTGGGATCATTGTCCAGGATGGATTGTAGATAAATAAATAAATAAATAAATCTGTTAGCCTTTAAGGTGCCACTGGACTCCTTGTTGTTTTAGTAGGATACTGTAGCCAAAAGAGCTAATGTGATCCTTTGAAGACAGGAATCTCAAGTAGGAGTAGGCAGGTTATATTACCTCTGTATTGGTACTTCTGTGACTACTGCTGGAATACTCTGTCCAGCTCTGGTGTCCACAATTCAGGAAGGTTGATAATAAATTGGGGAGGGTTCAGAGAAGAGCCACAAGAATGATTAACGGATTTGAAAACATGCCTTATGTGGCAGATTTAAGGAGCTCAATCTATTTAGTTTAACAAACAGAAGATTAAGAGTTTATTTGATCACAGTGTGTAAGTACCTACAAGGGGAACAAATAGTTAATAATGGGCTCTTCATGTAGCAGACAAAGGTATAAAAAGATCCAGTGGCTGGAAATTGATGTTAGACAAATTCAAACTGGAAATAAGATGTAAATTTTTAACAAGTCAGGGTCATTAATTATTAGAACAATTTACCAAGGGCTGTGGTTGATTCTCCATCACTGACCATTTTTAAATCAAGACTGGATATTTTACTGAAAAGATATATTCTACTCAAAACAAATTATTTCAGGGAAAACCTATAGCCTGTGTTATACAGGAAGTCAGACTAGAAGATCACAGTCACCCCTTCTGGCCTTAGAATCCTGAACAGTGGAGCCCTGATTTTGGTTGAGGCCTCAAACGGGGGTTGGTAGGTAACTATTCCACTCAACTGAGCACTGGGGAGGATTCCACTGGAGTACTATGTCCAGTTCAGGTTGCCACACTTTAGGAAAGATGTGGATAAACTGGACAAAGAGTCCAGAGGAAAACAACAAAAACTACATTTTTCAGGAACAATTAAGGCACCCCATTTCCAACATCTGGTCCCAAATGTGGAAAAAGTCCAAAATATTTCAATACTAAGATACTGCATACATAAAGCTTTTAGCTTCCCAGAAATATAATTTACTAAAAGAAAGAAAAAAATTTTAAATGTTTCAAGGATCACAGATCTCCACTGCTATATGGTATCACAGCTTAAGATGAGTATTACATATTAGCTACCTATTGTAAAGTTAATGGAGTAAATTTTAAATTCTCATATGTGAAATCATTCAAAAATTTTCAACAGCTAAATACCTTAGTAAGCAGAAAGGATCTAATGAAATTCCAGATGGCACTAACAAAATTTTAGGACTTCAGCAGCTTGCTTAAATTAAATTTGAATGCAATTCCTTTGTCTGAAGGAGCAGAAATATATTTTAAAAGAAGACAGCAGACTTAGATTGGGTAAATGAAATGAAACTGTGGAGACCTGCAACTTAGGAACCCATGCACAGGGCACCAGGGCAGAGTGCCAGAGTAGTAACACAGCAATCTGGCATGGGGCTTTCTCCCCAAGTGGGAAGTGTCAGTACTGCCTAAATCAACAATTTGTTTAAAAAATCCGAAGACAAACCAAAATAACCCATGAGATTTATTTCTAAACTGAAGGGCATATACATTTCATACATACCACTACTCAAAAAACATCCTAACTTATGTCTCATTTTCAGCAGATACAACCAATCCATCAACAAGACAGCACTCTGCCTACTATTGGAGAAACAGACAACAATGGTGGAGGGGAATGCCTCTTTTATATTCAAATGACTAAGATATTAAGCCCATTCTTCTCAGTCAGCTATGATGATTCCTGCATTCATTACCCCTAGGTTAGATCGCTGCAACAGAATCTACTTGCAGACCAAAATAATGGCCAAATGAAAAGCTTCAGCTGGTACAAAATGCAGCAGCCTGCTTCTTAGACATTAAAGACAGGAAAGCACACAATACCAGCAGTGCTCCATACACAATATAAACTGTTTGTTTCCAGATCCAATTTAAGATTCATGGTTTTCATTTTTAAAGCCCTTAAAGGAGCTAAGACCTACCCGTCTTGTAGAAATTTTTTCTTCTAAGTGACTCTGCCCACTTGCCTCTGGGCAATCATCTTTCAGATAGCAGTCTTCAAGCTGCCTACTACTAAGAAAAAACTGTTGCTAAGCATTGTGAACCCACATGCATACCACTCTTTCAGTAAGCAGGCACACAATAAAGAAAAGAAATACAAATAATTAGCATTTATTTTTCTTCACTGAATTTTGTGCAAATATAAAATGTATAGTAATCATTACATATTTTACACTATATACTCTATTTCTTCCACTTTTTATAATCATGAATTGGATTCTTTAAATATATTCTGCTGTCAAATAACATATTGCAAAAGTTTTTTTTAAGTACTGTATATAAGAATCTAAATGTTCAAGGAAAAAATAATGCTTTTGTTACATACTAAAATCGCAGCAGTTAGAATGCTGTTGCCATTGCCGACTGTGATAGGTTTATTATTTTCACATAATATAGCCTACTTTTTAAGCTGTGAAATCAGGCATAGCCTATTGAAAGATATAAATTTCTTAACAAATACCTAGACATGAAACCCCTGTAATGCATATCACCACAAAAATGCAGATTTACAATCTGTAAGATAAAACTTTTAGTCTGCAAACTATAATTATGCAGCACAATATGATTTCAAGGAAACCCTAGCTCTTGAAGTAAATGAGCACTATGGTATGCAGTACTTTTAATATGCTACCAAAGTGATTCTATTAACAATTCAGCATGAAAGCAATAATTGTGACAATATACTAAAAATGATTTAGCCATTAAATAGAAGCCACTTAACTACTTACACAACATATGCTAGCACAGAGAGCAGGGCTAGAAGCAATATAGTTACTAAATCATTCAAACACTATGGATTTTCTTTTTCTGTTTCCTTTTTTTAAATGCTTTTATTTTCTACATTTATTCATATGTCTGAAGAATCAGTCCAAGTTTCACTAGTTACACACTTATCTGGATAAAGCTAGTTCTCTAGTAGTTTGTGAAAATAATAAATAGTAACAGTATTAGAAAGACTTAATTCTCTCCTGTATCTTTCTTCACCACCACCCCTCCCCTTTTATACACACAGTCACACAGAGAATGATTAAGGTGTTCCTATACTTGATCAGAGCAAAAATTTTCAAAAGCACCTAAGTGACTTAGGTGCCTAAATCCCATTTTCAAAAGTCTCTTAGGCACCTAATTCCCATTGACCGGGAAAGCATGAGTTCCCCAAATGGCAAAAATCTTACCTGATCCCTTCATTAACACCACCAATATCCTTCTTTTCTCCCAGGCTTGTAGTGTAATGTCATCTTCAACACTTTGCTCCCCTTTCCCACATACGTAGCCTCTCAATGAGTTCTGTCACTAGTTGTGTCCCCCTTCATTGCCATTGCTCATGCCATAGCCACCTCGTGCCTTGACTACTGTAATATTCTACTTTCTGGCCTACACCACTTCCCTACCAACCACACCCAAAATACTGCTCATATAATCATGTCCTTTCCCACTGCTCTGAACATGTCACTCCTCCTTCATCCACTGGTTTCCTGTCCCTTATCATATCAAAGCCAAGCTCCTCCTTCTGACACTTCAAGGACCTACATGATGCTGCTCCTACCTTTATCTCCTGTCTTTTCTCCCACTCCCCTCTCATTCCTTATTATCCTAAATCCTCCTCATTTCTTTTTCTTTTTTTTTCATTCTTCTAACTTCGTGTTTTCCATTATGCTGCCCCCAAATGCTTGGGGCATTATCCCACTTCCTCACCACCAAGCCCCTTCTCTCTCCTTCTCCTCCAAAACTCACTTCTCTCAGGAATCTTTCCTCACCAATAATCTCTCTTTGTTTTCCTTCTTTCCCAGAATGGTCAACCTGTGACTTGGGTTTGGAAATATATGTCTTACTTGATCTTTGTAGAGCACTGTATACATTTACAATACTACAGTGTTTTTATTAATAAAACATTTTATTTATTTTGCAATTATAGTATCTTTTAACTAAACAGCTCAAATCACTATAAAATATTAATTTTCATACCACTATTGTGAGGTAGGCAAGTACTGTCATCCCCTTTTCACAGATAGGGAAATTGAAGCATTGAGAAGTTTAAGACTTGATCAAGAGCACACACAGCCTGATTCTATTACCCTTTGTTGTGCTGAGTAGCATTTACCTGAGAGGCAATACTCTCATAAGTACTACTCAGCATGAGTAAGGATGGCAGAATCAAGCCTACAGTGACTGATGGAGGGAAGAAGAAGAGAACTCAGAATACCTGACTCCCCATCTTATACTATGACCCTAAGGGTGCTCTCTCAGTATACCTCAATCATTATAATTATTATTTATTATCTGTATCATGCTAGTGGCCTAGGGACCAACTGAGAATGCCCATGTCCGGGGCCACTGTACAAACCTGAGTAGCCCCTTCCCTGAAGAGTTTACAAACTAAACAAATTGTCTTTTACTCTTGTAAATAATCTGCCTGTTTTTTCATTAGAAATACCAGGAATATCAGGTTTAATTTCCTTCCTTTTGCTAGAGGTTTTGACGAATTCAGATACAACAAGAGATTAAAACTTGGAGAGTGATTAAATCATAGGTCTTCCTCTCCACCACACCACTAAATTGACAGTGTTTAAACAATTGATAAACAATGCTGGACATCAACCACGTTATGTTAGAACTTGGTCTGCACTGTGTGGACAGGTGTCAAAATCATGCTAAGAAACACGTTAAAAACAATATTTTACCTCTGGTCTTTACAGAAAGGAGACACCTATATACACAGTAAAACAAACAGAGTTACACATTTTGTAAAAAGAGGAAAACAACATATTAAAAGTAACTTATTGAACAGAAACGTTAAATTGTCTTTATCTACATATATAAGTTGTATCAACCACCTACAAGATAATTTTTGCTATTCTTTTCTGGCATTTTAAGAAATTTTTCATGTTTAACCTCTTAGGGCAGGTCTACGCTAGAAGTGCACCAACGCAGCTGCACCACTGTTGCACATCTGGTAAAAACGCTCTATGCCGACAGGAGAGCACTCTCCCATTGGCACAATTACTCCACCTTTGTGAGAGGTGGAAGCTGAATACATAGGTAAAATTAACATTCTGGTATAAAAAAAAATACTAAAAGTCAGTTTTTCAGTGAGGAGAAAATACTAGACTGCATGCGATTCATAACAAGGCAAGCAGTTAACATTAGAACTGGCCTGAAGACAAGAATTCCATTTCAGGGAAAAAACTGAGGTTTTTACATCGTTTTTTTCCATATCAGAACTACAACTTTTGAAATTATTCATAAAAAACATGAGAGAGCATTCCACCCCAGAATACTAGGGATGTGGGTTCAAGTCTCTGTTCTGCCTGAGTTGGACCAGGGTCTCCCACACCCCAAATGAGTGCCCTAACTACCAGTCTACAGAGTCAGCCTCTCTGATTCTCTATCCCATTTTGTATAAACAAACATTCATTGGGTTACAGAGAGAGGCTGACTCTATAGTCCATGGTTAAGGTATTCACCTGAGAGATGGGAAACTCAGGTTCAAGTCCCTGCTCAGAATTAGCCACAGCAGGGTCTGGAACCCTTCTCCCATGTCCTAGATTAGAGCCAAAACCACTGAGCTCTTGACTATTCTGGGCTGGCTACCCTAGGAGACATTTTCATTGAAACCAGTAAGTTTCCACTAAAAATTTCAGTTTTGATGAATCAGCATTTTCTAACAAAAAATATTTAATCAAAAACTAGTTATGGGCTTGCTTGTTAATATATAAATCTTTCCTACCTCTGAAAAATCCCAGAAGGGAGATTGTGACTTAAGGGCATCAGCCTCACAGGTCAACACCAAAAATGTGCAACTGACTAAACAAAATTACAGGAGAGTGGAAGAAAACCAGAATGGACTTGATCTCTTGGGCCCCCATTAAGCAAAGTACTTAAGTGTGTGCTTAACTTTAACTACTTGAGTAACCCAATTTACTTCAGTGGGACTATCAATAAGTTTAAAATTACACATGTTCTTAAAAAGAACAGGAGTACTTGTGGCACCTTAGAGACTAACAAATTTATTTGAGCATAAGCGTTTGTGGGCTACAGCCCACTTCTTCAGATGCATAGACTAGAACACACAGAAATAAGATATTTATACATACAGAGAACATGAAAAGGTGGAAGTAGCCATGCCAACTGTAAGAGGCCAATCAACTGAGATGAGCTATCATCAGCAGGAGAAAAAAAAACCCTATGAAGTGATAATCGAGATGACCCATAGAAGGTGTGAGGAGAACTTAACATGGGAAAATAGATTCAATTAGTGTAATAGCCCAACCATTCCCAGTCTCTGTTTAAACCTAAGTATCTAATTTGCATATTAATTCAAGTTCAGCAGTTTCTCTTTGGAGTCTGTTTTTGAAGTTTTTTTGTTGCAAAATTGCCACCTTCAAATCTGTCACTGAGTGGTTAGAGAGGCTGAAGTGTTCTCCCACTGGTTTTTGAATGTTATGATTCCTGATGTCAGATTTGTGTTCATTTGTTCTTTTGCACAGAGATTGTCCAGTTTGGCCAATGTATATGGCAGAGGGGCATTGCTGGTACATGATGGCATATATCACGTTGGTAGATATGCAAGTGAACGAGCCCCTGACGGCGTGGCTGATGTGATTATGTCCTATGATGCTGTCCCTTGAATAGATAGGTAGACAGAGTTGGCACCGGGTTTTTTTGCAGGGTTTGGTTCCTGAGTTGGTGTTTTTGTTGTGTAGTGTGCAGTTGCTGGTGAGTATTTGCTTCAGGTTGGAGGGCTGTCTGTAAGCGAGGACTGGCCTTGCAACAAAGCCAAAACAAACTTATTATACCATTGTTAATCAAAATCTCCTTTTTTATGGTTGCTTTGGCTACAGATCCTTATGATTCTGGATTGTTAACGATGAAATTAAGAGGAATCTCTTTCCTAGATATAAATCTTGACCAGAAGATCCAAAAGCTGACACATTTTTCCTTCTGTATCTATTAAGATGTATGATAATATTAGCTTTCATTTTAATTTCAATTTTAAAGGGAGTGCCACATTTTAGTTCCACATTCGGGACCCAATCCTGATGCCATTGTAATGAATCAGATTTCTAAATCTAATATCTATAAGAGCAAGATATGGGCCCAGATATTCTGATGGCCTTTGCTGCTACCTGCAAGTCCCATTAATATATAAAACATATACAAAAGATAATTGATTATTAATTTCTCCAAGTAGGTCCAGTATTCTTACATTCAAAATCATTTGGAAAATAGACAGTTTTTGAAATATGCTACATATGAATGTGGTTCTGATTTTATTTATCTACTAAAGAAAAACATTATCTTTTGAGGTGGCTACTGTATTTCTAAATACTTCCAAAATAAGGATATGTTCCTTCAGTTAAAACAATGTACTGCACAAAGTGATTTACCATTTTTATATGCTCTGCACTGCTATTTAGTTGACACATGACTTGTCTGATAGAGAAAGTAAACATTTATTTTATTGTTGAAAAGTGCTTTAAAACATTAAGATCTATGCCACTTACAATATATATGCAAGATGTGGAATTCTTAGTGTTGAATAACTGCTCCTGAGGGAAGGACAGGAAATTATAATGAGTTTGCAGATTTAAAAGTGAAATGCCATTTAACATTTCTCTGAAAACTCAGCAACAAATTTGGAAAAAAGGAAAGAAGCCTACAGTAACTGCAGCTCTGCAAGATGTTATAGTCAGTGGGAATCCAACTGTAGGGGTGCATGCACCTCATGTGCACAAGATTTAATTATTTTTTAATTAAAATCAGGGCCATACACGTGCCATGTGCCTCCGTGTGCTGCCATGAAGTACAAGGCAGCCATGTCCCTCCCTCAGTTCCCTCAGACCTATTGTAAGTCCAATAAGTATCAAGGCCGGGACAAGGTGAAGACCATGCTGGACTGCCCATAGAGAGAAGCTCTCCCCTTCAGATGAATGGGTTCTTCTGGCTGACATTTTCCTGCCTTGTAACAGGATTTCCTGGACCTGAAGGGAGCAGCCTCTGTCCGTAGTACTTAGCCAGATAAGAGCCATGCCATCAGGTGCAGCAACTTCAAGTCTGGATGGAATATTTGTCTATGGGGTCCAGGCAGTCTGGGAGCTAGACTGGAACTGAATAGAAATGTTCAGCAGGTCTGTCAACCAAAACTGTGTAGGCCCATATAGAGCCACCATAAGATCATGCCTTTGTCTCTTCTCATCTTGGAAATTACTCTGAGGAACAAGGAGATTGGTGAAAAAGTATATAGTATGCCTTGAGACCACTACAGAAGGAAAGCATTTTAGAAACACCAGGTTCATGGCCCCCCTGGAACAAAAGTTCTGGCACAGCTTCCAGACAAAGGGAAGATGAATATGTGCCCCCTTGTTTGCTTATGTATTTCATTGAAGATGGGTTCTCTGTCAGTATTTGCACAGTGGAGTTTTGAAGAATATGGAGGAAGGCTCTGCAGGCTATTTTAGTGGCTCTGAGCACCAGGAATTTGATGTGGAACCTCATAACTTCTAGGGCCTAGGTCTCTTGCATTTATGGATGGTCCCAATGGACTTCTCAACCTGTGCCAGATAGTTCCATAAAGTTTGTGTCAATGAGAGTTCCAAGAATGGTACCCCTCCATGCATGTTTCTGAGTTTCTTCTGCCATCTTAGTTCTGCAACAACGTGAGGTGAGACCAAAGCCTTCTTGTTCATCTGATGTTTCCCTGGGGAATCGACTGACTTGAGGCAGAGGTGAAGATGTCGCAGGTGAAGTCTGGCAAGTACTGCCATATATATGCAAGCAAACATATGGCCAAGCAGCCCTAGACATGGCAATACCACCATAGTCAACTTTTATTCTATCCCGAGCACTAGCAATTGCATCAACAGAAATCTTCACTGACTCCAGCTCGGAGAAAGTATAGCTTCCCAATCAGAGCTTCTATGAACTCTATCATCAGTGATGGCATAACAGATGATCTTTTTCATAGACCATCATGTGGCCTACCATTTAGAGGAGGAAGACTTGCTCTTGTCTCCTGCTGAAATGTGCACTTTATCAGTCAATCATCCAGGTAAGGATAGACATCAGCGTTCTTCCTTCTGAGGTGTACAGGTACTATTGCCAGGCATTTCATGAAAACTCTCAGTGGAGAATCCATTTTGTATTGATAATGGTTGGACCCCACTGTGAACCTCAAGTACTTCCCACAGGCCAGATGGATGGCATATATTACATATGATGGCATATATTACATTGGTGGACGTCCAGGTGAATGAACCGGTGATGGTATGGCTGATCTGGTTAGGTCCTGTAATGGTGTCGCTGGTGTAGATATGTGGACAGAGTTGGCGTCTGGTTGACACCTAACCAGATCAGCCATACCATCACCGGTTCATGCACCTGCACGCCCACCAATGTAATATATGCCATCATATGCCAGCAATGCCTCTCTGCTATGTACATCGGCCAAACTGGACAGTCGCTACAGAAAAGAATAAATGGACACAAATCAGATATTAGGAATGGCAATATACAAAAACCTGTAGGAGAACACTTCAAACTCCCTGGCCGCACTATAGCAGACCTTAAGGTGGCCATCCTGCAGCAAAAAAACTTCAGGACCAGACTTCAAAGAGAAACTGCTGAGCTTCAGTTCATATACAAACTTGACACCATCAGCTCAGGATTAAACAAAGACTGTGAATGGCTTGCCAGCTACAGAACTAGTTTCTCCTCCCTTGGTTTTCACATCTCAACTGCTAGAACAGGGCCTCATCCTCCCTGATTGAACTACCTCATTATCTCTAGCTTGCCTGCGTATATATACCTGCCCCTGGACATTTCCACTATATGCATCTGATGAAGTGGGTATTCACCCACGAAAGCTCATGCTCCAAAACGTCTGTTAGTCTATAAGGTGCCACAGGATTCTTTGCTGCTTTTACAGATCCAGACTAACACCGCTACCCCTCTGATACAAAAATTTAGGATAGTCAAGACCTCACAAGACTGTGATGAACTTTGCAGGGGCCTCATAAATCCAGGTGAAAGGGTAACACAATGGGAGATGATATTCTTTGTACACAAATTCAAAATACATACTGTAAGAACAAGTCGAACTGCTCGTACACATTGCTGCCTTCTAAATTAACTTTAACATCTTAGAAAGAAGGCCTGAACATCACAGCTCAATAAAAACCGTCTGCTCAATGTACAGCAGCAGTAAGAAAAACAAAAATCACGTTAGGACACAAAGAACCAGAAATAAAATAATATTGAAAATATTATACCACCATTCTGAAAGATGTCATTCTCATTGCTGTAAATTTACAAACCCCACAGAAAATACACGCCAGATTCTCTGCAAGCATAATTCCATTGATTTCAATGGATCTTAGCTTGCAAAGAATTTGACCCCACAAATCTTATTTGTATTCATTAGTTTAAATATTAGAGGGAATACAGTAATATAAAAAGACAACCTAAATAATCTGGAGAGTTATCTTACCATGGCAACTACTGGAGCTCTTTCTGTTGATGACAAGAAAACAGGTAACTGCTTATGTTGTTTATGTGATTCTTCGGTGCTCCTTTTGCCCTGAGAATTCCAAAGTACACAGAAGAGTTAATCTTTAAAAAACTCCATTTCAGAATTTGAAAATTCCTTTGTAGTTTTAATTGACATCAGTTATGTTGGCATTAGAATCAATTCATTCAGTGTTTACAAATACACATTGTCTCCTCCCAGCCAGGTTCCCCAGGATAAACCTCTTGAAACCTAAACAAATACATATTAAGGTTCTGTTAAGACTTTGATGTTCAGTGCTCCAAACTCAGCAAACGTAAAGCTAAGATGATGACAGCCTGGCCCTACTGCTCATACTTTATCTTTTATAGCAAATACTTAACAATATAAACATCAAAATATAGAAGTAATCATCTAAAAAAGAGAAACAGGAATAGAAAATAGTGTAATGCAGCAAAACTAAATTTTTACTATGAGCACTTTAACTTGAAAGTTCCTGGGTTTTGAATGTTTAAGTTTATAAAATTATTGTTATATTAACACTATAAAGAGTAATTTATTTGGTTTTCCTAAAAGGAAAAAAAAAAAAAGTTAAAAGGGGGCCTTAAGGGTTCAAAGAACCTTTATTTATTTATTTCAACTCACGTTGTGGTCTATCACCAATCTTTATGCACATACACAAAAAATATTTTAAAATATTTACATGAATAATAATAACCTAAATTAACCTAACATCAAAAATATGTCAGATTTCACATTGCTATGTATTAAGCCGTTAGGACCTGATTCAGGGAAGCACACAGGCACATGCTTAAGTCCCACTGGCTTCAAATGCCACATGTATTATTGTAATGTGAGGCTCCATACGTACACCAGCTTAATGGTGACATCAATAGGACTTAAACACATGCTTAAGCAGGGCCTTAATGCATGCACCTTGGCAGTTCTAATTACAGAACTAAAAAAGCCTACATTATGATAACACTTGTATAGTTTGTAATGTCCATTTCCACAAGAACGTGTTTTGTAACATGTAACACTTATAACTATGGCATGCATGGGTACTTATAAACATCACAAGAGTTACAGCAGAAAAGTAGCACCATCACAGGAGCAGGAAAGAAAAGATTGAGCAAATAGACTGTTTCCTGAACCTGCAAATGTGTACTTATAAAATGTACCCAGGGCTACTATTGTAGGGATTGCAATGGGAGCCTAAAAGGATAAAGGGTACTTTTCAAGATACTGACAGCATCTTTACTCACAGCTACAGTCTTACATTTGTTGTGAAGAAAGTGGGGACGGGTTCAGGACCACGCAGTTTCCTCACCTGCACTCTTCTACTCTCTACCCTATATTCAATTCTCTCTCCTCTAGTTCAGTGACCCATACACACACAAAGCCCACTCACCCCAGGTTGGCAATCTATTATATAAATTATACTCCCCACTGGTTTTGTGACACTATATAAGCTCTGCACTTCTTACTCAGTGGAAACCTTTATGTGCTGCCAACTTGGTGTATTTAAAAGCTTTATGCACAAAAAATTAAATGCAGGAAATGGAAGAACAGGAACAGAGGAAACAATCAAAAGCTACATTACTCCAAGTAGAATAATATTTTTTTTGACTACTGTAACAACTTGTGGCCAACACTGAAAGCTGTGGCCTTGAGAACCAATGTAACATTTTGAACTGTTAACTGCAATTTTTGTTCTCTCAGTCACCATATTTCATTTATTATTTAATGCAGTGAGTTTTTAAGTATATTTTTATATAGGAGTTTACATAGATAAAAGTATCAATATTTTGTTATTCATCTCTCTTAATCAGTATAGGAATGTGGAAAATGCTAGCTATTTTTGAGAATGTCTTTTGTTAAAGGTGTAGTAATTGAGGGGGGGAGTTACATTTTGTGTTCCATTAGGTTTTAGTAGCCACTTTTAAAACTTAATGAAACACAGCTAACCATTGATTTTGGTGTACAGGCCTGGCTATATTCCCAAGAAACCTTAGTATGCTACCCCCATTAGGGTGATCAGAGGTCTCGATTTTATAGGGACAGTCCTGATTTTTTATATAGGCTCCTATTACTCCCCACCCCATCTCGATTTTTCACACTTGCTGCCTGGTCACCCTAACCCCCACCTCTATGAAGAGCCTGTTAGATCTAAATTGTTATATATTGAGTTCTAATGATAATGTATGTGAACTGTTCAGCTTGCTTGATTAAGACCTAGGGGAACTAAGTTATTTGCATTTGATAAATACTGGAAAACACTGTCCTACATCTAACATATTTAGCAATATATATTCTCTTCCTTCCCATATGATAACAATTCTGTTAAAGGAAGCTGTCAGAGAGCAATAATGGTGTCCTTAGGTCAGTGATTCTCAAACTTTTGTACTGGTGACCTCACACATCAAGCCTCTGTGTGCAACCCCTCCCCTCATAAATTAAAAAAAAAACCCTTATAAATTAAAAAACACTTGTTTACATATTTAACACTATTATAAATGCTGGAGGGAAAGCACGTTTTGGGGTGGAGGCTGACAGTTCGTGACCCCCCCATGAAATAATTTCATGGCCCCCCGAGGGGTCCCGACCCCCAGTTTGAGAACCCCTGCCTTAGGTAATTGTACTTGATATATTTGATAACACAGAACTTGAGACAGAGTCACTCCATGAGTGAAATATGTTAATTACTTGATCCTGCATGAGAAGCACTTATTTTGTTGTTTATGTTTAGTTTGATTTTTAAGATTTTTATATCTTTACTTGAATGTTGAAATCTACTGTACTTTTCCATTTATTAAAAAAAACTATTTTAGAACAAAAATTAAGAAAAAACAAACACTTATTGCACTCTTCATTGTAGAACAAGATTAGAAAATTACTGTAGTTCATCTTTTGTTTACTTGTCTCAGCCTAATTTTATCTTTGAATGCCGTACTGATTATTTATTGTCAGAAAGTAATGCTGAGTACTCTGTAATTCCACAAAGCTAACAGAAATTTGTCAACAACTAAACCATATGAATTGTTACACTGCTTCATGATTGGTTAATCTAGCTGAAAGCACTGTAATCCTACTGGATGTTTTCTAAAGAGGCTAGAGTCCTCATCGCTTTAACTGGGCATACAGTATATGTCTGTGAAAGATCACAGAGAACCAAACCATGGAGAACTGTATGAGAGCTGGGAGCTCTATTGAGAAAAACTATGTTTTAGGTCTAAATTATTTTGATCCTGACCAAGAATTTTACAAAGAAGAAGAGGATAAATAATGAAAATATTACTAACTGAGGTCTGTGAAACAATGGTTAATGTTAACCAACTCTCAAGCACTGTTAGAAAACTTAGCCTAAAAATTACTCTGATATAGAAGAGGCCTGGCAGCAGCCTAACCAATAATACAACCCCAATAGGGGTGCAGAAGGGGCAGAAGCTCCTGTGAATGGTAGGGCAAGGGGATACTGAGACTCGGAGGCAGCCAGCTCCAGACTAGAAAGTAGGACCCTGAGAGTTCCTATCAGGGGTGGCTCCAGGCACCAGCACACCAAGCGTGTGCCTGGGGCAGCAAGCCAGGGGGGCACTCTGCCGGCCGCAGTGAAGGCAGCAGGCAGATTGCCTTCGGTGGCATGCCTGCAGAGGGTCCACTGGTCCCATAGCTTCGGCGGACCTCCCGCAGGTGTGCCACCAAATCCGTGGGACTAGGGACCTCCCGCAGGCAAGCTGCCGAAGGTAGCCTGCCTGCCATGCTTGGGGCAGCAAAATACCTTGAGCTGCCCCTGGTTCCTATCTGCTCCTGGGATCATTACAGCCCTTCGAGGCTTCACTCCCTGTTCTCCAGCCTGACTTCAGGAACCACAAAAACTGCTCCAGCCCCTCTGGATCCTGTGTGCCCCCCCCCCCCCAGGGGCTTTCATGAATGTATGTAGACATGGAGTCCCCATAATACTTCCACTGTGAGGGCACTAGCCCTTCTTGCCCTCTGGTTGCGCCACCTGAGAAAACCATATTTGAACTTTGCAGAAAGCGTTACTGTAAGTTAATCAAAAAACCTATGAATTATTACAGTGAACCTGTGAAGAAGGCAGAACATTCTTTAGCCTTGACAAAAATTTAATTTAATTTTATAGAAATCTAACCAGTGCTGGTGCATGTTATGTAAATAAGAATTGAGAAGTAAGTGTGGAAGCAGGGGAAAGGGCTGAAAAGAGACCCTGTTGTGGAGCAGAGAACTAGACACTCGTGAAATATCTTTGTGGGAACATGATAAAACAAGAACAGATCAAAGAAAGGTACAAGGATGGATTGCAACAGAAGTGTAAGGAGCACGCAGACCTCTCATATGAAGTTTTATTCACAAGCAAGCTTGAGCACAGAACTATTTGTGAGCCATGCTTACTCAGCATAGCTCTCCGTTCTTCTCTAGTGTCTAGACCAAACAAAATTTAATGTATCTGTTCAGCCTTTGAGCTATCAAGTGAGGGTTTTTCAGCTGAGGCATCAAAGGCTCAGATTTTAAATCTATAGGTCCAGGTTTCAATCCCTCTGTCAATACCCCATGCAGGGATGTCAAAGAAGATCTCCAAAATAAAATAAAGAAGTTGTAGTGGACAGATAATGACTGGGAGCAACTCACCCATCAGCAAGCAGATGAAAAGTAAAGTTTGCCTAAATACAAAGTGTTCTTGACTGGATGAACTAAGCTACCCCTCCAGGGTATCTTGTGATTTACAATGACATGGAGTAGAAGAGAGAAAAGTAATCTACTTATTGTTCTACTGAAATTTTGAGTTTCCATGAAATATTTACCTTTATAACTTTTAATGTGGAAGTAACATAAGTCATAAATTGGAAGACCCTGGGAACTGATCCCCATTTAAGTTAAGGCCCCTTTACTCTACTATACGAAGTGTAAATTTATTTTATCAAAGGCTTCTTTCTTGCCAGAGTGAGGTAAAGAGATTTTAGTTTAAATGATAGTGATGCCCCATGTGATTATCATTGCAGTAATTAAGGGTAATACAATAACAGTGATAATTTATAAAAACAAGTTTTACCTGTACATAAATCCTAAAGTAAAAAATGGTATATCTAGATATCTAATCTTTTGCATAAAGGTTGTGTGACTAGAGCACCTGTGGGAAAGTTAACAGTTGATCTATGTGCACTGCTTGTTTGTAATCAATTATTCAAAAGTCTCTTACACAAAACAGCATGAACATATATATTCCTAAACAGCATATGACTCTCGTGGAAACAATTGCTTGCAGAAATCTTATTTTGCATTACTATTTGTTCAAGTCTTATTAATATTTGAATCATCTTTGAAAGAACAAAAATTTAAGTCTATTGTACAAATGCTGAGTAGGAATATTGTTAACAATTATTAGATATGTGCTATATTTCCAAATAATAAATCCTAGTGAGAGAGAAACATAGAATTGTTAAATTATTTCAATATCTGATTGTCTGTGTTATTGCATGCCCAAACGGAAATCATCTGGGCAAATCTGTGTTAGGTGAAGGGATGATATCCTTCATGCCACCTCCACCCTTTAAAAATATCACCAAGCTTTCCTGTTCTACTTTATGAATATTTATTATTTTAGCTTTGTTAATTATCTGGTGCCCAGCTTGGTTCTAATTGGGAATTTGCTAGTAGTCCTCTCTCATTTTAACAATTGTGTGCCTATACGTGAGGGCAGAATTTGATTCTGAGTGCATTAGACAGACTATATATCCAGATTAATTAGCATCAGGGCAAACTGCCACATCATGGTGAATATATGGCAGAATATAAAAATATGTCTATGCTACTTATCCTGAACTGAGAAAATTTTGACTCAGTTGATAAAGTTAAGCATTTCAGTAACATACCCACACAGCGTTTTTAGAAACAAAGTGGGATCTTGGTGTTCTGAGATGCATGTCAAAATGTCTGAAATGATTTTTGTTTGTTTGATTGTTTTTTATTGTTTTTTTCCCCCCTAGCTCACAGTTATTCCAGTAGAGTTGGAGTCCAAGTTCTGGGCAAATATTGAAAAGTTGAAACATGCATTTATGGATCTATACTGTACATACAGGGGTGTTTATTATTTAGTTCTCTTCTTCACAATGTGTATTGCACTGCAAATTGGGATACTGGTCAGGATAGGTCAGGGTTCTGAGGGTAAGGAATTTTTCCCTAGGTCAAATTGGCAGTGACCTTGGAGCACGGGGTGGATTGCCTTCCTATGCAATGTGTGGTGCAGGACACTTACCGCACAACTGGGTATATCTTATTTAATCATTTCCCTAATTGCAGGGACCTCAAGCACTGGTGCATCTTGGTGTCTCCTATTCACTACCCGTGGTACATAATAAATCTAATCTCCTGTGTCCCTCATTTACTTTGGCCTCAGTTCCATTGGGTTTGCGTGCAGGCGCTTGGTGGTGTCAATGGCCTACAACATACAAGAGATCACACTAGATGTCCTGGTCATAGAGTCGAAGACCAGAAGGGATAACATTTTTAAGAATATACATTTTATTTCTAAAAAATATTCATGAAACATTTCCAAAATACTGACAGACCAAGTCCCCAAGAACCTCTCTTTACTGATTTTAAAAAGTTAATAGCTTCAAGTTACCTGATAATCAGCTGGTCCAGGAGTACAGAAAGCTCCCCTCTTAAAAACATATAAAGGTCGAGGTGCTGAAGATCCAAATGCTCCTTTCTTTGTACTCTCCAAGTAAGCTTTTTTAAAATTCTCTCTTTCAATACTATAGTTAAGAATATTATAGAAAGCTGGACCTGAAAAGGTCACAGTAGAGTTATGAGCCACCATCATAGTTTTGATTTTTTTTATCATAGTCATTTAAAAATACATTATCTTTTAATATTCATTTAAAAATTGTTGTGTTTTCATACTGTAATGAAATTGTCTCAACCAATAAAAGCACAGGGATGCCATACATTTACTGACCCACATCTGTGAAGTTATCTGCCAGTTATACAAACGTATGGACCCTGTGGTCTGAGGGATTTTGATTTGCAAAATGACTAATTATATTTCAGTTATATATACAGTAATTACTCTTAAAGCCTTTCCTATTTTGCCTTGGATAACTAAATAACTACCTCAATACTAGTAGTGTTAAAGTCCTGTTCAACCACCCTTACACAGACTGAGTAGTATCTTACTCTGCAAGTAGCCCACTGGCCATGACAGCAGTTACCCAGGACAGGGAGCACTGGTATTGCAGAATTGTTGATTTAGTGAAGAATAGGACAGCAGTTTAATAAGTGGGACTACTGAAAGAAAAATGGACTACTCAACATGAGTAAGGGTGGCAGAACAGAACATGGGGTGAAACTCATCCATGGGCAAAGGGCCTAGACAAGGCCTATACACCACTTAAGTCCTCAAAATAGAACATTGCAAAAGAGAGGGCTCTACCCTCAGTAAACACCTAGGAAATGTGACACATACAGGAATGTCATTAGATATTAGAAAACAAAAAATATGTTTAGTGACAGTTAAAGCTGCAGCAGAACACACCACATCCACCCAAAACCTTAAAAACATGGAAATAAGTTAAGGGGAATTACATGTGCATTCCTTTCCATCTTCATACTGACTACAATGCTATTGATAATGCACTCTAATGCTCCATAAGGTTTTACTTCCATCTCCAACAGAGTCCAAAATTAATATATATCATAACTTCATCAGATTTGCACTCAGTTTTGCAAAAAACATTTACAGTGACCTGTATCAACAGACAGCACATATGACTATCACACATTCAGCGTAGTAATCACTCACCTCCCAAAATATTCCACAGTCAGAGGGATAGAAGAGGGAGAGAATGGGGAGGCGAACCGTATATTGGAAAGTAATATTTTCAAGGGATGCTTTTTCAACACAATAAGGGGTTTAAGAGACATTGAAGAGTGTTATGTCCGTAATGGTGAACTTTAAGTTATTTTCCCTTTTTTTTCTCTCTCTCACCCTTCTAAAAAGAAAATCATCTAAAATCCATCTGGATGCACACAGAAGGATTCACCAAAGTGTTGGGGATGAGGGCTATAAACAAAAGACAGACCCCTAAAGCATCTATCATCAGTAGATAACATTTGCCCTGAATATGGACTTTGTGATACTCTAATTAAAGCATTTCTTCTTCTAGGGCCTTGCAGTGAGGAGTGCATCACCGGGACAAATAGTTTTACCTGGCTATGTCCTTACCAGGCAGGAAGTTAGGAACAAAAACCTCACTGGCAGTTGTTAAATTACTATATACTATATAACATCAGGCAGAACCACACTCTCCATGTTAAGATAGTGCATGTTGGGTATTCTGCTGCTATGAAAAATCTACAGAGTCTACACTTCACACAGAGAATCCTTATTAAATAACAGCACACAAAAAAAAAACAACACTTCCCACAAATGCAATTCATATTCTGTTTATTTTAGCTAGGATTTCTATAAGATCAGTAAATCCAACAGGTGAAAATAATATTGACTACATTTATCACTTTGAACTAATAGTATAAAATTACCTGGAAACACCAAGCTAACAAAATTTTGAATGGAAGACTACATTTATTTCCCTTTGGGCTCCTTCCAGATTTCAGTATAAATAAGACTGCTGTTTGATATGTGTATTTTGCCCAAATGCCTACTGTATTTTAATAATATTTTTTAAGATTAATTGCTAACTTCCTTGAATATCAATCTGCCTAATATCGGGTCATGTAAACTGAATGCCGACAGTACTTGGATTAATTGCAAACCTGGTGTTTTTTCTAGCCTGGAGTCTTGACTGAACCGAACTGTAGTTTGACCAAATGGGATCTTTTTCATTCCTGATGTTTTATTCAAGGATTCAAGAGCTGAGCGTGGTTCATTATATGTACCAGGAGCTGGGGTGATTGGTTTCACATGTACAAACCTCTAGAGAAGCACAGGAAAAAATATGCCAATGACAAACTGCAACACATTTAGAAACTATATGGACAGAAAGTGCTTACATCGGTATAGCAACATATAGGGTTTCATTTCTTTCTCAATGAAGTGAAGATAATTTATATGTAGTAACTAATATCTTGAATCTATCTGGACATATAGGACCTGATTTTCAAAGAAGGGAACAAGTGCAAATGTCACTTGTATGTTTACCAATATTCAGCTTCTGTATAGCCACAGTCACTTATATATCTGACAGTTTGCACAGATATGTACTCAGTCTGCAGATGCACAAATGTTATAGGTCCAGGTAATAACATATGCCCAACTTCGGGGAAAATCAGACTCCTCATATACAACTTCTATTATCATTGTCTGTACAATACATATATACATACACACACAGCCATATGAATGAGAGAGAGAGAGAGTGTGTGTGTGTGTGTGTGTGTGTGTGTGTGTGTGTGTGTGTGTGTGTAGTAATTCAAATTAGTTATAGATAGATATGCAACTAATTTGAATTACTTCATACACGCACATGAGGATAGATTAGATAGATAGATCGATCTAATTTGAATTACTTCATACACTCACGCACATAAGTACAGCCATACTAGTAGCCAGTAAATACACAACACAAACATAATGGGGAAGAAGAGGCCAAATTTCTGGTCAAGTACATCATAATAGTCTCATAATCCTATATGAGGAGATATTAACTGTCCACAAAGAAGATATAGGGGATTGCTTTTATGTTCTCATCCAAAACATCTACAAATAGTGGTGGTCAATTGATTTATCTTGGAGAGATTAAATCAAATTTGATGACTGAGCCAAGGGATTACCCCATTTTTCTCTATGCTCCCTCCCAAAAAACCCCCCATCAGCTAATTCACAACTGACTTGAAATGAAGTGTGAAATAAACTTCAGTGTGCAGGAATTTAGACATGCAGGGAGGAATTTTCAAAAGGGCCTAAGTGACTGAGGACTTGTCCGCATGACAAATTACTATGCTGCAAGTCAGGATGTGAATCTACAGCACTCCAACTTGCCCTGAAGCAATGATACTGGTGGACACTGCTACAGTTCAGTGAAAAGCATGAAGTGCCCTTAGATGCACAAGTCCCACTGAAAGTCAATGTGCTCCTAAGTCACTTACGAGTTTTTGAAAATCCTAACCACAATTCTAACTATTGTAATTAAAATCATAAGGAACAGAAGATTATTTACCCTATGCAGTAACGGAGGTTCTTCGAGACGTGTCCCCTTATGGGTGCTCCCCTGTACATGTGGTAACACCTCCTGCACCTGGGATCAGAGATCTTCTGTAGCAGTGCCCATTGGGCTGCACATGGGCTCCTCCCCATCTCACACCATGAGCGGTGTCCGTATAGCACTGTGCAGTCCAACTGCCCTCAGTTCCTTCTCTACCACAGAGTCTATCTTTAAACTCCAAAGCAAAGAGGAGGAAGGTGGGTAGTGGAGCACGCATAAGAACACACATCTTTTTTTCTTCAAGCAGTGTCCCTATGGGTGCTCCATTATAGATGACTGTAGATGAGTGCCCATAAATGGAAGGCCAGGGCTCGCAGTGACATGGGTAATTGCGTAGTGTTGGCTAAAAAAAAAAGTCTGTAAATGCCCCGGAGGCTGCTTGGCAAATGTCAGTAACTGGCATGTTGCTCAGAAAAGCAATCAAGATGGACAGCGAGCAAGCAGAATGTGTTCAAGTTCCAGGTGGGGGTTGCAGTTTGTGTCAATGGTAGTAAAGGCAGAGGAACTCCAAGATCCATTTAGAGAGACATTATTTGGATATGATCTTTGATTTCTCTACAACGAAAAGGAATAAGTGTGCCGATTGTCTGAAATACTTGGTTCTGTCAGTGTGAAAGGTTAATGCTCATCTGACATCCAATGTGTGCAGTATAGCTTCATGTTGGTTGCCATGTGGCTTTGTGAAGAAAGAAGGAAGGTGGAAAGGTTAGTCTAGGTGAAAAGAGGATGGCATCTTGGGTAAGAATTTTGGGTGTGGTCATAACATGATCTTGTCTTTGTGAAAGACTGTGAACAGAGGGTGTGCCATGAGAGCACGTCTCTCTCTGGCGAATGTGATGGTGATGAGAAATGCTGTCTTCATGGATAGGTGGGTGTAGGAGCACGCTGCCATGAACTCAACTGGAGGGCCTGTGAGACAGTACAGAACTAGGTTGGTACCCCAGGGTGGGGGTCACATATTTGAAGGTGAAGGTTCTGAAGGTCCTTGAAGAATCTTTTTGTGATGGGTGGGTAAATATGGAATGACCTTCTATCTTGGAGCGGATTTATTGTTCAATGACAGGTGATCTAAAGACTGAAGAAGACAGAGATCGTCTTTGTGTCTGCTTCAGCTCCATGGGCGATTTGGAAAAGTTTGCCCTATATGCAGCCCCTGGTTCCCAATAGGGCCAGTGTGGAAGAACTGGCATATGGGCTTGCATCCATGGGGGTCCATATCAGGGATCTAGTTCAGTTCTGACCATTGGGTATCGGAGATGAGAGGATGGTTCTGTGTGTGTGTCTGCTCTTGATATGATGGAGGACTGCGTGCAGTGGAGTACTCCTCTTCTTCCTCCTCTTCCTCCTCACTCAAGAACGTCCTCAGTTTGGAAGTAGAGTCCTGTTGGGTTGGCTGATGACTGCACCAATGGCAAGCGCCACATAGGAGAGATATCGGGGCCAAAGTCAGGCCGGCCGCACAGAGCTCTCCATGAACAGAAATTTTAGCCTCAGTTCACAGTTCTTTCTGTACCAGGTTTCAAGTTGAGGAACTGGGTACACTTCTGAGAGACATGTCCCTCACTGAGGCAGCATATGCACCGTGAGTGACCATCGGTCATGGGGATGGCCTCATGGCAAAAGAGGCATCTCTTAAATCCAGGAGATCCAGGCATAACTCGAGTAGGGAGAGCTTCCCAATCAGGAAGAGCATAGAAAAAAGGAAATGTACTCTAAGATAAAGAATAATAGGGAGAAAAGGGCAACAGGGTTTCTGTTTTTTAGGGGGAAGAAAATTAAAGGAAACAGCTGGTATCTACAATTAACTATAATGGAAAAACTACTATTATTGCTATTACTAAAGACATGGGATGGTTGAAGGGCTCTGCTCAGGATTCTATCCCAGATCAAAGGTGGTTAAGAAGGAAGTGAAGACATTTGGCCCACAGCACTACATAGATGCCACTCATGGCACAAGATAGGGAGAAGCGCATGTGCGGCCCAACAGGCACTGCTATTGAAGATCTCCCAGGCACAGAAGTCACTATCACACCAACAGTGGAGTACCCATAGGGACACTACATGAAGAACAACAAATGTTCAACCATGGGTTCCTAAAGTTAGGCACCCAAATCCATATTTTGTCATCTAAATTAAAAAAATGACCTACTTTTCAGAGCTCGTTTCACAGTTGTAAACCACTGATTATTCAGGAGCTAATCGTGCTCAACACCTCTGAAAATCAGGCAGTCTCTTTAGGTGCCTATGGTTTGGCACCTAAATTTATAGGCATCCAAGATGGCAAATTTTAGTATAAGCACACCACTGAAAAATTCTCGCTAAAATATACAAAATATTATAAAATGTTCCTCTTGTAATGGCAAATGTTTAACAATCTTCAAAAAATAAACATGCAGAACTATACAAGATTATTTTCTACATGATTTTAATAAATGTACTTTCTAGTTCATATATTTGATGGAACACAAAAAATGAAACAGGAAAACTGAATAAAGTTATACCTACTTATAAAGGTTCTGAAGACACATACCCCTTGAATCTTTGCTCTCATTTAGCAATGATTTTTAAGTAAATTCTTGATGCATTTGCATAACTTTATATTTTACAGATTACAATAAATATAGTAAACCCTATGTAGAAAAATCCTTAATATATATGAATTTTCAGAAAAGGAAAAGCCACTCTGACAGCCTGCTGAATTAAGTCACTCTAGCAGCCTTCCTAAGAGAATTTCCATGAAGTTGTTTAAACTAAATGGATGGAGAATTTATTTAGATTCCTCTGTCTTTTGGGGCACCTGATAACATTTTTGGTGAGTAAAAATAAAAATTAGATGTATGCCCATGCATGGAATAGACCAACTGTGGCTTGCGTAAGATGTTGTTTGAGGAAGGAAGTAAATAAATATGAATGGAAGGAGAAGATAGTGAATGAAAGGGATGACAGGAAAAGAGAGAAGGAAAGGAAATTAAAGAAAAAACATGACCAGACTTTAAATATGATAAAAAATCATCAGAAGATATAGTCTGCAAATTCAAAGTGTAACTCCATATCAAAGTTTCACTCTTACAATTTATGATGTCACCAGAACCTCTCAATGAAAACAGAGTGTCATAATTCATAGCTACCTCATTTATTCTCAGTACAGTGTAATAATCTCTCTTTTCCTCAGCAATTGACAGCTGAGGGTTTGTGGGATGGGTGGTAGATTGTGATTTAAGAGCTAACTCAGTCAGTTATTCAGCAGAGGTCTTATGCATACTATACGTTTTGTATTAGCTCTGAGTTTTTCCTTAAATTTTAACAGTCATATTCCAAAGATCTGTAATTTTGTAGATGACCACATAGTCATGAAATATAGCCCCTGACATGCTAGTAGGTGCGAATTCTTAATTAGCAGTGGGATTACGGTTATATTAAATTATTTCACATATATTCTTTATACATAGATTAAAGAGGCAGCTGTGAATAGAAGGATTATTGTAACTCCATCAAGGGATTTTGATGATATAAAGTATGGAAACAAACATCACATAGTCTGTATAGTTGTTAGAACACTGAGATGGCATCAGATCCTTGTTTCATAAATTGGCTGTTTGTTATTTTGTATTGCAGGTGGTGCTCATAGCCTGTGGCTGCCTTAGGATTTCTACTCTACAAGGCCTTTTCCAGTTTTTAAAAACTTTTTCGAAGTTCCATTTCTGGTACTGAAAATGTCCAGGTTTTGTTTCTCCTCAAAAATAAATATTGTGGAAAGTCTAAGCAAGAATTCTTCAGTTATTTTAGAGAATGAAGAGATTGAAAATATTTACCATTATAAAATAAATCTGCAACTATTTTTAACATCTCAAAGAAAGGGATGGAAACTTCAGATTTGGCACAAATATATCAGATTATACATGTACCTTTCAATAGTTCTGTGAAAACACATTTGAATTTGGCAGTTAGAAGAATTTTTAAAACAATGTTTGTACATGTGCACTGATTTTACACAGCCACAAGAAATTTTCATTCACCACATCCCAGTGTTATATTCACATAGGACAAATCTGAATAACGGGTGTAATTTGAAAGGTATTTACTGTCTGTGAAAGTGCAGGTGGAGCCTCATCCATATTTTATTTGGAAATGTGTACAAAATGAAGTGGGTTCATGTATACATGTGTTTATTTTTATATATATGCATACATTATACACTCATACACATCCCTAAATATATATGCATATCTGTCTATAGCACAGATATGTATACTCACACACATACAATTCTACATATCTTTCTATACATACATATACACGCGCGCACAGATCAAAATACAACACAGAGAAAGAAAAAATCATTTACTAATCATGGCTCACAGTACAATTATAATCTCTTGCGGATTATGCAGCTAATTATTTTTTCAGGCAACTATGACCAAGAAAGTACAGAAAGAAAAATACACTACTGCCACTTACTTTGGACTGTGAAAGAAAAGGAGCACGTGGAACTTCATTTCCATTCTGTGTTATATTCTCCACCTTCTGAAACTGACTTTTTATTTCATATTGTCCAGGTCCTGGAACACCCTGAAGAACACAAAAAGAGAAACACTTAACACCCATTAGAGAAGTGCCGACAAGTACACTTCAGGCCAGGAGACAACTAGTTAAATATCTGAACCGAACTCACTGAGTTAAAAGTGACCACTCACTATGAAATTATGAACACTTAATTAAAAGACAAACCTAAAGCAACTGTTAAACAGCTAATAAAGAAAACAAGCAAAAATCTTGCGTTTCCAAGATCTCAAAAAAAAAATCCCCTGCAACGTTGCTGCCCTCTACTGACAGAGTTCAGTACTTCATCCACAAGCAGTACACAGCATATTTAAATAATTTAGAAAATATAAAATATTTAATATTTTGTGATTTTATTCTTTTTCCATTTAGAGGGATTTTTCTGGCATATTTATGAATCAAAGTTTTCTTTGTAAAGTTTTTTTTCCCATTTAATTATTTAATTTAACTATTTGAGACAAAATAATCTGTTGAAAAGAAAATATTGCTCTTTTTGCACAAGACTGCATGTACTTAAAGAGTGTATGCTAGATATAGGTAGTCCTTTTAGTGACCAATTACTAATGATTCATTGTCTAGCTCTATGTGCATCTTCCATTTTACAATATAAAAAACATTTTGCATCTGCAATACTTATTTACATAATTACAACATAAATTTCAGTTAACTCAAGAGTCACAATACATTCTGAATTTCTAATAAAAGGAAGCAGGACCGCTTTACAGGGACAAACAAGAACTAATTAAATGTAAGAAGCTTTAAATCAACTAAACATGGTACAAAAATATTACATGGCTAAAGAAGATAGAAAAATAACTCTGAAATTGATCAATTACAGTAATGAAAAGGACATTGTGCTTTGGATTATAAATGATTCAAAGCAGAAAATTAAACAGTGACAATAAACACTTTATTAGAAAAATGTTGCACCAGTTGCTCTAACATATGTTAGCAAACGAGATGCTGGGGAAAAGAGCATTGCTTTTAATGTAAACTTATAAAGGTTCAGGAAAAATCCAACAAAGTGGGTATTCACCCACGAAAGCTCATGCTCCAATACATTTACTCGTCTATAAGGTGCCACGGGAATTTTTGCTATATTTATCTTTTTAAAAAAAAATCAGAAAAATGTACTGCATTTACAGAGAATATTCCCAAGCAGCAGCTGCAGCAACACTACTGCTGAGGAGATAGCCAGCACATCATGCTGATTCTGTGTTACAACAGTTTGCAAAAAGGAAAAGGCAGCACTCCCCTCCCTAACAAAAGATAACTCTCTATGGGAACATAAGCACAAATATGCAGCCAACCTCTGCCATGAGAAAATTATCTTATGCAATTATAGTAGCACCAGAGAACTATTACTTATTTTTTTGTAATTTCATAGCTGTTTGAGGGAGGGTAAATTGGACAATGAGCCATCAAACTATGCAGTTGTATCTAATACCTAGATGTGATTCAAACTTACTCAGGAAAGCATCAATTTAAATCATTGGATATTTTGCCTGACTAAGTGGTACAGGATTGGGTAGAAAGACAGAACTTTCAGCAGCTAATAAGAAATCTCATGACAGGATGCTATTGTAAAATACTACAAATGGATAAAGTGATGTTTGTACATACAACTGAGTATTGTGATAAATGAATCACATTTTTCTATATTTTAATAAACAATGACATATTTCTGTATTATGAATTTTCCCTAATATCTGGCTAGCAAAGTTTGTTTATGCTACAAAATGAATTTAATTTAATTTAATATATTTTTTTAAATAAAAATAAATATGTAGTAAGTACAACATTCATTGCAGTAGGCAGGAATTTATTTTGTTCTGAGTAGTTTGCTAAAAAAAAATCTAGAATTATTATTTAAAAAGCTTGACAGATTTTAGTTACCATTCTCTTACTTTTACCCAGTCACTGAAGTGATATTATTACAATATGATCTGTCTCGTAGAATCATTTGTCTTGAAATGGAGTACTTAATATTTTATACAGGTTTCATCAGAATATTTTCCATTTCTGAGATGAATGTGTAAGAAACATATACAGAGGTGTAACAAGACAGGACACTTTTAAAACAAACAGCAAACTCATGTATATGTACATATTCAGTTAAGTTTCTTGTAGCTTGTGCCAGTTTCCAGAAGACCTAAATACACACACTTTATCTACTGTAAGTAGTATTAGTGACGCATATACACTGGAGTTAATAAGTCTGGCCAGTTTCAGTGGCGGGCATAATTGAAACTCATCCATGGCCCCACCCCCAGCCTGCACCCCAACTCTCTACCCCAGCCCTGAGTCCCCTCCCACACTCTGAACCCCTCAGCCCCACCCCCACCACCTGAATTTTGTTATGTGCACAGATATGAAGGTTGTGTGTCACACATCACCTCCATATTGGTGCACATAAAAAAATTCATTCTACACTTGGGTACAAAAAATTAGAGGGAACACTGATCATCAGGTTCATGGCAGAATTGCAGCATCTAGTGTGTCCTGCAGTTCATCATGCTGTCAATAATACTTTCATTATACCGACTTATATATCTTCTTTTCCACAGCTGAAACCAATACGAGATGTCACAGTGTCTTAATTTTGCATTTATCTCCTAGGTGAAGGACAACTGGCTTAAACTCAACCTGGGCAAGACTGAAACAATGCTGGTCAGAAAAGTTTTCAAGAAATAGCTGAGACATCATTCTCTCAATCCACTGAACACCCACTGCTCATCAATGCGGTGTGAAGTCTTCAGGTCCTTAGTTTAAATGGTTAGGTCAGTGACAAAATGCCTTCTTCCACCTTTCACTTCTGAAGAAGCTCTAACCCTTCTAATGGTTAAAACAGATGGGGAAGCTTATCAGTCCTTATAGTTATATGTTGTCATTCATGTTGACATCACGTGGGCAAGTGATATTGTATCATATTATAGGATGGGGCATGGAAGAGAATGAAAGCAAAGGAATAAATACTTCTGAAAGGAATCTACATCCTCAAAACCAACCACACAAAAGTGTTCTGAACTCATAGATAACTTATCCCTAAAGTCAGACAGTCAGTCTCATCGTAAATAATATTTAGATAGTACAGGTTGATAGATATCCTAACCTATAAGTAAGCTGATGGATAAACTTTTTTTTTTCCAAAAAAGTGTCTAGACTCTTTGGTTCTTTTTTTTTTTGGTAGTTGACTTGCCCAACTTTTTGACTTTCCATTTGCAGCACTAATGACCCATGAAGTTAGAGGATGAGTATAAAGATACTCATAACCTTTGGACAGTACTTGATATCTGTGACCAGCACATTCTGAAGTCATTCAAACTGAGGCAGTGGTAGCCCAAAGATTTTTTGCCTAAGTTTCCTTCATTTACAGGGAGGGAAATTATATTTTGAGATACTAGTTGTAAAATATCAAATAATTTGTATGACTTTTCCTGTACGATTTCTAGCGGGACTTCCAATGTTTCTGCTACATGCCTCAATAATTCTGGAAAGGTTTTTAAATCATCTATTGTTGCAGGCACCGTGTATAAGATAGTTTTGTCATATGAAGAAGAATGTGGAGGACCAAAGGAAGCTTTCTGGTGGATGAACCCCTCCTCATCACTATAATTCTGTTGTTCTACTGATGCCATCATTTGAGTAGAAGAATGATGCAACACACGAGACCTTGAATTAAATGACGTACATGTTGTCACAGATCCAAGCAAGCACTGCTTCCTGGACACCCATCAGGACTGCTCTGAGAGGGGAATCCAAGATTTTGTGCTCTGGATCCTCATGGTGTTTCAAGCTCCTGGAACCTGCACAGAGTTTAACTACTGTCTCAAGCTCAGGGTCTGTAAGCACACTCTCCAGACACAGATCTGCCATCTGGCACCACTGTTAAGCTGCCTGGCCCCTCTGCACGGCATTGACCCTTTAGACTCACCAGTACTTGAATGCACCCCTTTCCCAGAACTCCACCTAAAGGTGTGAAGCTTCTTGCTTACAGTTTAACTCTCTCAGAGGCATGCATTAGTTTTGAAGCAATCAACATACACACACTTTTCCCAGTCTAACATCTTTATGCTCTTTTATATATATTCACATAAAGCACAGATGAGTACAGATCACACAAAACAAACACTAAACACATGGTCCTGCCTCAGGTTCCTCACCACTCCAAGATTTTTTTAAGCTGGAGTCTGAGTCCCTGGGACCATCTGGCTACAGGAAAGTGGGCTGGAGCCCCAAAAGTACTTCATGCAGGATGACCTCTCCCTCCTTGGCTGGAGAAAATGGCCACCCAACAGACCAGACTCCACCTTTTAAAACCTTTAGTATGCTATGTCAGGTGACACTCTTTCCAGTTTCCCCACATCAGCACCCACCAAGTGACTTTTTTGCCATGGCAACTTCCTTCCATTAAAACAGTTCTTCTGGGGTGGGACCAGTCTTTTGCCTAGAGTAAAGAAATGTCCAATGACTGGGTAGTTAAGAGTCAACTATCCACTATTCCAGAGGATTGGAAAAGGACAAATATAGTACCCATCTATAAAAAGGGAAATAAGAACAACCCAGGGAATTACAAACCAGTCAGTTTAACAGGGTAACAAGCTGTGCAAACGGGAGGGAAGCGGTGGAAGTGGTATATCTTAACTTTAAGTAAGACTTTTGATACTATTTCACATGACCTTCTCATAAACAAACTAGGGAAATACAACTTAGATGGAGCTACTATAAGATGGGTGCATAACTGGTTGGAAAATCGTTCCCAGAGAATAGTTATCAATGGTTTACAATCATGTTGGAAGGGCATAACGAGTGGGGTCCCACAGGGATTAGTTCTGAGTTCTGTTCTGTTCAATATCTTCATCAATTATTTAAACAATAGCACAGAGTACACTTATAAAGTCTGCAGACGATACCAAGCTGGGAGAGGTTGCAAGTTCTTTGGAGGATAAGATTAAAATTCAAAATGATCTGGACAAACTGGAGAAATGGTCTGAAGTAAATAGGATGAAATTCAATAAGGACAAATGCAAAGTACTCCACTTAAGAAGGAACAATCAGCAGCACACATACAAAATGGGACATGACTGCCTAGGAATGAGTACTGCAGAAAGGGATCTGGGGATCATCGTGGATCACAAGCTAAGTAGAAGTCAACAGTGTAACACTGTTGAAAAAAAAGAAAATATCATTCTGGGATATATTAGCAGGAGCACTGTAAGCAAGACACGAGAAGTAATTCTTCCACTCTATCTGCACTGATTAGGCCTCAACTGGAGTATTGTGTCCAGTTCTGGGTGCCACATTTCAGGAAAGATGTGGACAAATTGGATAAAGCCCAGAGAAGAGCAAAAAAAATATTAAAGACCAAAAAACATGACCTATGAGGGAAGATTGAAAAAACTGGGTTTGTTTAGTCTAGAGAAGAGAAGAATGAGACATAACAGTTTTCAAGTACATAAAAGGTTGCTAGAAGGAAGAGGAAAAATAATTGTTCTCCTTAACCATCTGAGGATAGGACAAGAAGCAATGGGCTTAAATTGTAGCAAGGGTGATTTCGGTTGGACATTAGGAAAAAGTTCCTGTTGTTGTACCAATTATATTAGACCAGTAAAAACCAGCAGGATCTTATTAAAGGGAACAAGGCAAAGATACCACATTTATTATGATAACAATTTATGACTAATAACTAATATCTTAATTCTTATACACACACATTATACCTATTACCTATACACACACACACTCACATTATAATACCTAATACCTATACACACACACATACACACATTCACACACACACACACACACACACACACACACACACACACACACACACACCTCAGGTGTTTTGCAGCTGCTGCATAGTTACCAGTCCTGAAGATAGCTTAAGTTCATGGCTTGATTTTGCAGCTTGGGTTCGTAGCTTGTGGCAGCTAACTGGCCAGGAGAGCTGGGCACAAGGCTGAGCTGGATCTCTGTTGGGCAGGTACTGATGTCCTTCCATGTTGGCAGCAGAATGTTACCCAGAGTCTCTCATCTCACCCTTCTTTTTTATACGCTTTTAGTTTGGATTCAAAGTCTATAGGTCTTGCTGTGTCACGCTGCCTCTGGGTTTAGATTGATCACCCATCAATTGCAGGCGTGACTTTCAGCCTTGGACCTGGCTTTGATCTTCCTTCTGTTGTTCTGTTGTCCTTTTCTTTTTAGGGTGGATGCTTCTTACTTTGTTTAGGGCTGTTGTCTAGGTCTTCAGCCGTTGGTATTTGAACTTTATCTCATCAGGACAGGCTGGGGCTGGAGGTTGATTCCATCATTCATACATACCTCATTCACACATCTAAACTAAACTAATAAGATTACAGCAGGGTTTGCAAAAATGAAGGTTGGAGGAAGCTTTTACAAAATGGAGTGAGTGTTTTAAAATGGGGTTTGAATTACAATACGGAACAGAAGTTACAGTATAGCCAAGTGTAGTGAATGGTGAACAGAAGTTACATTAATAAAACAATTTCATTTATCAGTTCTACACTGTCAGGGTGGTTAAGCACTAGAAGAAATTGCCTAAGGAGGTTGTGGAATCTCCATCATAGGAGATTTTTAGAGCGGGTTAGACAAACACCTGTCAGGGTTGGTCTAGATAATACTGAGTCCTGCCACGAGGGCAGGGGACTGGATTAGATGATCTCTCGAGGTCCCTTCCAATCCTATGATTCTGTTATTCTTCTGCCACTAGCCATTGGAATTTTCAACCTAACATGGAGGCAAACAGACCATAGAGAAGGCAAAATGCTGCACATTCAGAATGGAGTTTTCAACCTCACAAAGACACATGAGGTTTATAATCTCTCACAGAATTCATAAATTGTGCAGACATAGTCCAAATTCATCACACACATATGCCCTGTGTATTGTGGGATAACTTGTTCCAAACTTGTGGGGGAACTTGCAGACACCATTGCCATAGGGACCAACATAGTCAAGGTAGAGGACCATAGGGGTGAGACACTCGCCCAACTCAGAGGATACCTAGGAGAGTAATTAGGATTTAAACTTTTAAATTCAGAAGCCTCATTTGTGTTGCTTTTTCTATTATTCTTCTCTTTTTCTGACTTGCTCTGTTCTTAGGTGGATTCCCCTTGCTGGAGCTGAAGGGAATTAAAGCCAGAACATGCAAATATTTCTGCTGATGGAATAGCCAAAGGAGATTTTAAAACTCAAGTAGGCTTCTATTCTGACCCCTATTGTTATGCTGATGAAGAGAAACCTTCATTACAAGTATCTCTGATCCTTCATAATGAGGTGATTTAGATGGTAGAAAAATAGGAAACGCTTGCAATAAATGTTACTCAGGCTCTGGAGTTACTGTATTCTAAAAACAAGGGAAGACGTCAAGGACTCCTTCATTGCTGAGGAATCCTGTGCTTCATCTAGTTACTTTGAAATCTCCAAAGGCATTAAAACTGTCGGTCTTGAGAAAGAGTGTGACCTTAACAATTTCTCAGTACCAACTAGCAAAGGATTCACTGTTCTGTAATCACAACTCCCATCAAGCCTGATAAACTCACTATTCCTAGCACATCACTTTCATAATATTTATCCAGGAAGGATCATGTGAGGTGTCTAATAAAACCTTATGTAGATTAAGCATTGTAAGGCAACACGATGGAAGTCTGTTTTCATATGGAGTTAACACAAGTACATGAAGACAACTTGTAGCTAGCAGATCAAGAAAAGAACCACAGAGGTTAGCCTAACTCTGGGGACAAAACAATGACAGTGCTTTTTGCATTCATTAAAGGTGAACCCAGCCATTTTGGCTGCTAAGGCTGGGAGAATGCCTGAGGTGAGAAACTACTTTAGACAAGGATTTTAGCCTGCTAAAGTCACATTTAGACTACAAGAAACATGTAATACTTTTTGTTTTATATGTAACCATTTCTATTTCCATTATCCTTATTCAGTATCTTAAATCTTTACCTTTAACAACAAATTTATGATTGTTTTCACTATAACTATATCTCAGTTCTGTGATGTTAGAGAGAACCTGATGCTGAGTTGTACCAGTCAAGCTGTATGTATACGTTTCCTTGGGGACCTGTTAATTTCTGTGAGCATCCAGTGACAAGGGATGGATACTTCAGGAGGACTCTGCCAAAGGGGATCAGGGGCTGGGGTATACCTACTGTTACCTTCAAGGCAAAGTAAAGACTTGCAGAGCCCTGAGGAAATTTTTTGGGTGGCTAATAGACTGGTGGTGTCCAGGAGCTGACATTCAGTTAAGCAAAAGTAAAGTATTTATTTTGCTGAGGCAGGGAGGTAACAAGGTGACCATCAGTCCTGGGCACTCTGAGAAGTCATCACAGAGATTCCCCCATCAAATATGGTACAGCTAAAGACGCAGCCAGAGAGGATCCTCCAGGTTTCCAGCAGTATTCAGCCAGACTGGTGCAAAGCAGATAGAACAGACTCAAAAGTCAATCCCAAAGTGTTCACAATAACTTTTCTACTCCCACAGGATTTTCATTGAGAGGGATTTATTTGGTCTACTGGGTTTTTGATTTATTAATGAGATGCCTTAATAACCATCATAATATAGTTACACATATCAAAAGCTACTATGAGTAAAATATTATATTATGAGCTCAATAATCTCTAGAGAAATAATATATACGGATATTATACCCACATAAGTATTACTTCAGTCCAATGAATTTAATCTCCAGCACGTTGAATCAATACACGTTATAATTATACTACTAATGCAACTTCTGAATTTATTTTATAATGCTAAAGTGCTGCAGTCTGTACAAAAATGATAGCCAAATTAGTCAGTTTCATTCTAAAATTATAAATATTCAGTGTGAAAAGGCATTAGTATTGAAATAAAACTCATTCTATGAAACTTTACCTAATGAAAATTCTTTCCTCGGATAAATATTTGATACTTACCTAAGCGATCTGTGTATTCACATAATGAAGGATTATGACTAATAACAACCTCCCAGCACTGTTTCTTCCCTTGCTGCCCCCCTTGACATCATAACAGAACTTGAGAAACCTCCATTTTTTTCCATCAAGCAGAGACCTCTTGGGAATCTAGATACAACACAGAAGTGTATGACCCTGCCACTACATTAGAAATAAGCTTACTTTTCCACTCCCAACATTTTTATTAATTGAAATATTTTAAAATCATACAGATGCTGTACTCTGCAAAGCTCAAAAATCCCAGAAAACTAAACATGTTCATAGTTTGGCACCAGCATATGCTCATTACAAATTCTTATATATCCGTATGGGTCAATGCCCGAATCCCACATTCACATCAGTGAGAAAATGAATACAAAGCCAAAGCGTGTAAATAAACATACGTCTTAAAATGTCTCACTACCATTTGAAGAGTTCAGTGGAAAGAGGTCAAGAAACCATATTTGACTGATTTTCAAAATTACTCAGCAAAACAACAAATTTGCTAAACCTAAACAGATATTTACATTGGCACATGTTTGTCCTCATTCAATAATAGTGGGGTTAAGAAAATTATAGATAAATGTATTATTAATAAATAATATCAATAGATTTAACTATATATAGATATTCATCTTCAAAGCTCTGTACAAACATAACTAATTCTCACAATTATCCTGTGCAGTAAGTATGCACTATTATTGTAATAAAAGTGAGTGATTAGTTTGATGGCTAAGCCAGTCTGCCTGAATGTTCTTGTTGCTCCTGAAATATCTTGCAGAGAAAATAAAGCCTCTGAATAGAGGTCTCTGAATAGAAAAGAATCACAAGCTTTTTGTCCCCCATGGTGATTTCTATAAGAAACTGTGGTGCTAATGTTACATCCCAACAAAATGGAATTGGTAGAGATGAGAGGAAGGAATTAACTAACTGCCGGGCCAATTACCCTGAACTCCAAGAGAAGGAAAATGAGGATAGACTCATGCAAAGTCCATTTCCCTTGAGAGTATCTGTTCACCATCTGGCTTTCCAACCTGAAAGATTATCAGTAAAAATTCAGGTCACAGGAAACCATTACGAGGACTGCCTGAGAAATAATTGGTTTTATGAATCCAACAGGAAAAAAACAGTAGTATGAATCTGGACAAGGTCACAAACCAGAACATTAACTGTAAGTGATGGTCCTGCTAGGACAGTAGAAAGGATTGAAGGAAGTTTATATATGGCGTTAGAGACCAGTCAACTGTATCTAAACATGATACCATCAAGCCTAGAAGGCGAAGGCCCAGTCAAATAGACAGCCTAGGAGTCCTATAAATCCAAAATAAGGTGTCTGAACTGGGAGAATCTGTCCTTTTAAGAATTGGGGGGGGGGAAGGGAGGTGGAAGGGGTGCACATAAGAGAGAGATTCAAGTCATTTTGGGCCTGAAAGAGAGCTCTCAAGGTATATCTACACTATAATAAAAGACCCATAGCACTGTCTCTCAGAACCTGGGTCAAGGGACTCAGGCTCACAGGGCTCAGAGTATGAGGCTAAAAATATAATTGTAGAAGTTCAGGCCTTACAGGGTCTGAGAGCCTGGGACCCAGCTCAAGTCCAAATCTCTACGCTGCTATTTTTAGCTCCGTGGCCTGGGTCCCATGGGTCTCAGTTAATTGACCCAAGCTCTAAGACTCAGTTGTGCTGATTATACATTGCAGTGTAAACACACCCTCAGATGCAACAAGTTTTGTGTAGGAGTAAAAGCAATCTTCTGAAAGTTGCTAATGCATTTGCGCTCATTTAAGACAAGCAAGTCTCTGTTAATCACACAGCTTGATGGTAAAAGGACGCTTTGATTAAAAGGCGATCTAAGCAGTAAAAAGTTCCTTTCAGATGAAGGGAAGCCACCAGCATGACAAGTCTTTGAAAACACTTTTGGGGTTGTGGCTGAACAAAAGTGTAGAGTGATGGATTGCAGATAATACTCAACAGTAGAGAGGTGAAAACATTATCTAAGAATTGTATTTATCTCTTAAACAGTGATATTTAATTCTTACCTAAGATGCATGTGCCCAGTGATGAAAGAGAGAAGAGTCTTGGGGCCAGAAGATGGGAATGAGAAGACATGCTTGCATGGAGTTGTTTCCTTAATTAAAATGAATGTCTCCAAATAGAAGGAAAAATTCATTTCGCAGTTATGTAGGGAGAGGTTCAGAACCACACTTAGGTCACAAGATCCATCGTAGAGCCCAAGGATGATGTGCAGTGCCAGGCACTCCATCCTAACACACTCTTCCTACTCCAATGTGAACCCTATGTGGATTGAGAAGAGCCAGCTACACCAACTGAAATTCTCATGTGGCTCTTTAAGACTACTTTCAAGTTGCTTTTTTTTCTGCTAATGCAGCACTACCCAGATGGAGCCAGGCTAAGGATCTGGCCCATCATCTGAGACTAAATAAATAAATTTTATCTATTAAAAACAACTCATCAAGGTCTTTCATAGTCTCATTGATTTCATAGTTGGTTTCTTTAAAAACTTGAAAATGATCTGAAAATAAGACCAAAATGACGGATTTCACTGAATCAAGACTTGTTACTCAAACTAGTGCTTATTTCTAATCATGTTCTATTCTTAAACATGGTACAGTATATTAACCATGAATGTAAGAAGTCAGTCTATAATATAACTGTGACGCATGACCAGAACGGGTTAAACATCCTGCAAAATAAATGACTCAAATTCAACCCTTAAAGACTTGAGAGGAGATAATATTTATGTTTTTGAATATTTACATATGTATGGGTAGTGGTCAACAATGTAATCAACAGTCCCTGTCTATGCTGTATTCTGATCATTCAAAGATTAAAACAACATCCTAGCATTTAAATGAAGTGTAAACATGGGATATCTCTGTATTCATCTCTCTTTGAAATGTATCGCAAATCATCGGTGAATGGTGAAGGAACAGGCAATTGTCTTATGTTAATTTGTATAGCTAAGTACTGGTGGTAGACTGCCTGATGGATAAATTGCCTATTGTGAATCTGTGTGAATAATTAACCAAGATGTTTAGGAAATAAAAGAGACTAGTGTCCCCTGAGGAATTCCAACTTGTGAAAGAAGATCTGAAATTATATAAAAGATCCTTGGGACCTGATACTTTTTTATCTCAGATCTGCTTGAGATTTCATGTAGGAGAAGCCTAAGCCAAAAGGACTGAGATTCAAGTTCTGACAGGACCAACCTGAAATGTAAACATTGGACTATAACGTATGGACTACTGCGGAAAGAACTCTTTGCAACTACAAAACTCACCCTCTCTGCTATGAATCTGAAACTAAAGAATTGAAGTTTTGTCTGTATGTATACTGATCGTTTAACCAGACTCTCTCTCTCTCTTGTTTTTTAATAAATTTTAGTTTGGATAATAAGAACTGGCTGTATACATGTATTTGGGTAAGATCTGGAATATTCAATAACCTGGGAGGTAATGTGTCCAATCATTTGGGATGGGTAGAACCTTTTTTTTGTATGATGAAATAAGATTTTCAGATATCTTCATCATATTTTGACTTGGGTACCTGGACGGAGGCCTGAGGTTGGGTTACTGCAAGGGAACTGTGTTGTTTGGACTTCTGAATAACCAGTAAGGTATAACAGAAACTGTTTAGTGCTGGCTTGGTAAATCTAGTATAGAACTATCCACCAGCTTTGGGGTTTGTCTGCCCCATTCTTTGCAGATCACCCTAATTGAGTGACCTCGGCTGGCTCCCCACTGGGATCCTGGTCACAGTGGCATAGTCGTGGTAGGATAAACATTACCACAAATTAATTGGGTTTTTGCATCAGAACCACATGCTTCTCAACAATTAAGATTGATATTGGAGAGTTTAAGGGTTAAAATCAGTTACAGTGAGTGACCCAATGATCATATAACAATCTTGACAGAAAAAGTCTTGAAGAATTGTGCTCACAGAGGGGGTTGTCTTAAGAAAAAGCCTCAGAGCAGGAACTAAAAAAAATCTGTTAATTGCCAGTGACAAGGAAGCAGAACCAGCGAAAAAGCTTGCAGTGAGAAACCAGCGGCAACTTGAACAAAAGCAAAAAATAGCTGATATGGAAAGAGAAGCTGCTGAAAGAGAACACCTGTGTTTTGAACATGAACAAAGAATGGTATATATTCGATTGCAGAAAATAGAAGTTCAGGTAAAAGTGGAAAAACTTCAGCTCCAAATCAAGAGAATAAAGGAACAACAGCAACTGTCATAAATAATAAATAATAATAATATAGAGAGTGTGACAAAGTTCTTCCTCTATCTTAGTGGGTCCTGCGCTTATTGGCAGATTTGCTCACTTCGGTGAACTCCCTCACAGTCTGGATCAACTCCTCCTGTGTCTGTGTCATAGTGTAATTCCCAATTCTGAACTTAGTGTCCAAAATACGGGTAGTAGCATGAATCCCCCTAAGCTTAATTACCAGCTTAGATCCTGTAGTGCTGCCACCAACCAGGACTTAGAGAAGAGTGCCTGATAAACTCTGGTCTCCCCCAAAACCTTCCCTGGGGACTCCCACGACCCAAATTCCTTGAGTCTCACTACAAAGGGGAATAAACCATTTCCCTTCCCCCTCCTCCCCTCCAGGTGTTCCCTCCATGGGCTCATGGAGAGATATACAGATTCAAGCTCCGTGAATCTAAACAAAGGGATTCCCCCTTCTCCTTTCTTCCTCCCAGATCTTTCCCGCCCTGGGTACACTGGGAGATCACCGCGATTCAAACTCCTTGAGTCACAACACAGAGAAATCAGGTGGGTTCCCCCCCCCTTCTCTCCCCCTCCCTTCTCCTTCCCTGTTAAGTACAGACTCAATTCCCTTGAGCCTCAACAAGGGGAAAAATCAGACAGGTCTTAAAAGCAAAACTTTTAATAAAAGAAAAAAAGAATAAAGAAAATCACTGTAAATTCAAGATGGAATATTACAGGGTCTGTCAGCTTATAGAAACTGGAGAAAAAAGCCTCCTCCAGCAGAAATACAATTTAAAATACTTTTAGCCAAATACACATTAGACCCCTACCAGCCAGATACACATTTGCAAATAAAGCAAAAATAATCAAAAAGACTAAACGGCCTTTCTACCTTTTGTACTTACTAAATTGGAATAGAAGATTAGAGAGCCTGTAGGTACGTGTGGTCACTCTTAGAGCCCAGAGAGAACAAAGCAAAACCCAAAAAACACAAAGGCTTCCCTCCACCGAGATTTGAAAGTATCTTGTCTCCTGATTGGTCCCCTGGTCATGTGTTTGGTTTCCTGTTTGTTAACCCTTAACTATCTGTTTATGACAGTCTGATCAGGAGTTGGGAGGTTTAGGGGGAACCCAGGCCCACCCTCTACTCCGGGTTCCAGCCCAGGGCCCTATGGATTTGCAGCCGTCTATAGTGCCTCTTGTAACAGCTGTGTGACCGCTACACCTCCCTGGGCTACTTCCCCAAGGCCTCCTCCAAACACCTTCTTTATCCTCACCACAGGACCTTCCTCCTGGTGTCTGATAACGCTTGTACTCCTTAGTCCTCCAGCAGCACACCCTCACTCTCAGCTCCTTGTGTCTCTTGCTCCCAGCTCCTTACACGCACTTCCTCTTCTCTGGCTCCTCCCCATCTGACTGGAGAGAGCTCCTTTTAAAACCCAGGTGCCCTGATTAGCCTGCCTTGATTGGCTGCAGGTGTTCTAATCAGCCTGTCTGCCTTAATTGGTTCTAGCAAGTTCCTGACTACTCTAGTGCAGCCCCTGCTCTGGTCACTCAGGGAACAGAAAACTACTCACCCAGTTACCAGTATATTTGCCCTCTACCAGACTCCTGTACCCCACTGGCCTGGGTCTCTCACAACATATATACCTCATAGAACTGGAAGGGACCCTTAAAGGTCATCGAGTCCAGCCTCCTGCCTTCACTAGCAGGACCAAATACTGATTTTGCCCCAGATCCCTTACAGGGCAGGGAGTTGACGTGCAGCAGGAGGTTGGGGTGCAGCCAGGGGGCTCAGGGTGCAGAAGGGGTGTGGGATGCAGAAGGGGGCTCAGGGCAGGGGGTTGGGGTGTGGGGTGCCTCAGGGGGCTCAGGGCAGGGAGCTGGGGTGAAGTAGGGGGTTAAGATTCAGGCAGGGGGCTCAGGGCAGGGGGTTGGGGTGTGGGGTGCATCAGGGGGCTCAGGGCATGGAGTTGGGGTGAAGTAAGGGGTTGAGATTCAGACAGGGGGCTCAAGGGAGGGGGTTGGGGTGCAGCAGGGGGTGAGGTTCAGGTAAGGGGCTCAGAGCAGGGAATTGGGGTGCAAAAGGGACATGGGATGCAGCAGGGGGCTCAGGGCATGGGGTTGGGGTGCAACAGGTTGAGGTGCAGGCAGGGGGCTCAGGGCAGGGACCTGGGGTGCAGCAGAGGGTTGGGATGCAGGCAGGGGATTGGGGTGCAGAAGGGATGTGGGGTGCAATAGGGAGCTCAGGGCAGGGGGTTGAGGTGCAGGCAGGGGGCTCAGGGCAAGGGATTGGGGTGCAGAAAGGGTGTGGGGTACAGTAGGGGGCTCAGCGCAGGGTGCAGGAGGGCTTCGGACTCCAGGGTGGCAGTGGTGCACACCCGGGACCAGGGCAGGCTGCCGGCCCCGACCCCAGCCCCAGCCCCACTCCGCTCCGGGAAGTAGCTGGAACCATGTCCCTGAGGCTCTAGGCTCTGCCTCGAGGTACCTCCCCTACAGCTCCCATTGGCCGCGGTTCCCCGTTCACAGCCAGTGGGACCTTCAGGGGGCAGTGTCTAGAAGCCAGGGCAACACATGGATGGAGCCTTCTGCTTCTCCGTCCATCCCCCCACTCCGGCCGCAGGGACATGATTCCAGCCACTTCAGCGAGTGGCGTGGGGCTCGAGAGGGGCAATCCCCCAGGTGTAGTTTGCCCACCTGCAGGTGTAGTTTGCCCAGCTACTTCAGGGGCAGGCGCGGGCCGCTTGGTGGCCACAGGAAATAGCCCCACGGGCCTCATTTTTGAGACCCCTGCTGTAGTGCATCTGATGTCTTGTGGATGCAGAAACTGGTAGGTGAAAAGCAGGGGAACTGAGGTTCAGATATAACTATAGAAAATGGTTGTGCCTCTTTAAAGCGTGATGTCCATGCAAACTGCCTAGCTGACAAGAAAAAAAAGAGGCACGCTAACTCTTAAAAAGCAAAATGCCCTTACAAACTTGCCTGCCTCATCTCTAAAATACCAAAATCCCAAGAAAGTGGTTCAACTGAAATCCTAAGTTAAGAAAAACCCTAAAGTAAAAAAAAAAAAGCTACAAAAGTTCAAAAGGGATATTGAACAAGCTGACCTAAAGAATGATTTGTCTAAACAAAAAGGATTGGAATAACAAAAATTATCATAAATATACACTTGTGATAGAACTGATGTTATTGCTAATGATTGTAACTAACTTGTTGATAATATCAAAGACTGTAAAAATGTACAATGTGCATGGTCTTTTGGAAAAGCCCTTAAACATTTTAAGAGTGATACATAATAGAAACCCTTATGCCGTTTGGTTCAACAAGAACACACTTTGTATTAAAAGGCCTTATAGTGTTAAGGTTTCACAGTCAATGCCTATGCACATTCCTAAAACTTTCCACAGCAGAAAAACCATTACAAGCTTGAACTGTTGTGCAAATGGGGAAACTGAGGTACAACACTTCACAGTTTTCATGGCTGAATGCCAGAGTGAGTGCTCTCTAAACAATATTAATTGCTATGTTAAGTCAACACATAGACCAAACCCTGGAATCACTAAAATGTTTCACAAAGTATGGACTAATTTTTAACTTGGGTCAAAGCTGCATCAATAATTTGGCCTTACTAAGAATTCAATGTAAACACAGCTCATATCAATGTTGGAAGGTCCTTAAGGTGCATCCAGGAGCTTTAATTTCTCACTTCCAAACCAATCTCACGCTGGGGATGTGATGCATGGCCAGAAAGAGTTAAACATCTTGTAAAATAAATTATTCAAATTCAACCCGTAAAAAGGCATATTGAGAGATAAGGTTTGTGGTTTTTTGTATTTACATATGAGTGGGTAGTGGCCAACAATGTAAACAACAGTTCCTGTTGTTAGAATTTAGATGTTCAGGCCTGCCTGTAAAGGCTTATATTTTAAGAACTTAGGTGTATTTTATCACTTAGGTAGTTACAGGGTATAAAAACAAAGCATCAAAATCACAGTCCATCTGTTTATGGGCCTTCTCTCACTAGGATACTCTGAGGCCTTTTTTTCCAAAGCACTTGCAACCCCTCCCAGCTTGGTTATCATCTGCAAACTTTATACACGTACTCTGTATGCCATTATCTAAATCATTGATGAAGATATTGAACAGAACCGACCCCAGAACTGATCCCTGCGGGACCCCACTCATTATGCCCTTCCAGTATGACTGTGAACCAGATAACTACTCTCTGGAATCAGTTTTCCAACCAGTTTTGCACCTACCTTATAGTAGCTCCATCTAGGTTGAATTTCCCTAGTTTGTTTATGAGAAGGTCATGCAAGACAGTATCAAAAGGTTTACTGAAGTCAAGATATACCACTTCCCCCATCCACAAGGCTTGTTACCCTGTCCAAAAAAGCTATCAGGTTGGTTTGACACTATTTATTCTTGACAAATCCATGCTATTACTTATCACCTTATTATCTTCTAGATGTTTGCAAATTGATTTGCTCCATTATCTTTCCAGGTACAGAAGTTAAGCCGACTGGTTTGTAATTTCCTGGGTTGTCCTTATTTCCCTTTTTATAGATGTGCACAATATTTTCCCTTTTCCAGTCTTCTGGAATCTCTCCCATCTTCCATGACTTCTCAAAGATAATCGCTAATGGCTCAGATATCTCCTCAGTCAGTTCCTTGAGTATTAGGATGCAGTTCATCAGGCCTTGGTGACTTGAAGACATCTAATTTGTACAAGTAATTTTTAACTTGTTCTTTCACTATTTTAGCCTCTTCTGATCCAACCTCATTTTCACTGGCATTCATTACATTAGATGTCCAATCACCACCAACCTTCTTCGTGAAAACTGAAACAAAGAAGTCATTAAGCACCTCTGCCATTTCCACATTTTCTGTTCCTGTCTTTCCCCCATCACTGAGTAATGGGCCTTTATGTCTCTGGCTAATTTGATCTCGTTTTGTGTCTTGGCCTTTCTAATTTTGTCCCTACATACTTGTGTTGTTTGTTTATATTTATCCTTTGTAATTTGACCTAGTTTCCACTTTCCTTTGTAGGACTCTCTTTTTTATTTTTAGATCATTGAAGATCTCCTGGTGGTCTCTTGCCATACTTCCTATCTTTCCTATGCAGTGGAATAGTTTCCTCTTGTGCCCTTTACTAATGTCTCTTTGAAAAACTGCCAACAGTCTTCTATTGTTTTTTCCCTTAGACTTGCTTCCTTTCGGATCTTACCTATCAACTCTGTGAGTTTGCTAAAGTCTGCAATTATCCATTGTCTTTATTTTGCTGTTCTCCCTCCGACCATTCCTTAGAATCATGAACTCTTATCCTTTCATGATCATTTTCACTTAAGCTGCCTTCCACTTTCAAATTCTCAACCAGTTCCTCCCTATTTGTCAAAATCAAATCTCTCCCCGGTAGCTGTCTCCACCTTCTGAAATAAAAAAGAATGATATGAAGATTCAGAAGTGTTCAAATTAGGGTGACCAGACAGCAAGTGTGAAAAATCAGGACAGGGGATGAGGGGTAATAGGCACCTATAGAAGAAAAAGCCCCAAATATCGGGGCTGTCCCTATAAAATAGGGACATCTGGTCACCCTATTCCAAATTATAGAAATAATGAAGATGATGGCAAAGATAAGGCAAAACTAGTCAAGAAGATACAATTGAAGCTCAGAGGAAAATAGTGGGACAGACGCTCAGCAGGGTTCTGTCTCACTACCAGGCAATAAGAGGGAACTGAGGGAGGGCTGCAGCTGCTCCACCCTTTATGCCTTAGTACAGGACCACAAAGAGGCTCAGGGAGCACATCCAGCCCTGGACATTGCTATTAAAAAAATACAATTATTTCAGACTCATGGGATATATGCACAACTATAGTTGGAGCCACACTGTCACTCAAAGAACTTAATTTTTTTTAGAGAGCTAATAATGAAGGTTTAAAACTCTGGAGCCTACTGGCAATCAAGTCTCTCAGAAGAAAAAGCTTAAAGAAAAAAAAAGCATCAGGCAACAACGGAGAGAAGCTGTATCAACCACAGGCTAAAGCAGAACTGTAGAAAACGGAAATAATTATTCTGTTAGTCAGCTGTGCTAACATTACTTCCTCAGTACTTCTGATGTTCCATTCAGATCAATACTGGAAAATTATTGTCTTGATAAAAACTTTAAAATTTCACCCAGAAATGCTACGCCATTGAAGATCAACTTATCCTAATATTAATAGAAATGTAAAGTCGCAGGAATTATTAAAACAAAGAACATGGTTGGAATTTAGCTAAGCAAGCCTTCGGAAGCAGCTACTGAGATAAATTCAGATTGCTCATGTCTGCTTTTGACATTACAGGCAGTTAAGAGTATTTCATAGTTTATATGTTTTCTCCTATAGTGCCATTTCAAACTATTCAATCCTCATGTTCTCAGCTGACAGAATAACACTAGACGGCATTTGGTATAAAAGTTGCAAATGCCAGCAACAGCACTAAATGTCACCATAACTTTAATAGGTACATTTAGAAAAACTATTGTTACATTCAACTACATAACTTCATTGAGTACTGAAATAAATTCCTCTCTGGCTATTTTATGTTCTTTTAAAATATTATTAAAAATAAGTGCATTTATATGAAATAAACTTTAGTTTCTTATGCAACACTGCTTAGCAGCTCAAGAAAACCTGTAAAACAGAACACTCAGATATTGGCAAATATTTCTCTCTTATTTTACTTCAATATACTCAAGGGTTTCCACTGACACGGCCACTGTTGTAGCAAAGAAAAGCGGGATGTCCTTCTGGAGCTCAACACCTTAAATTGGGAAAGAGGCTCTATTCAGTGACATAAGGTGCTCCTCTCCTTGCTTTCAGGAGCAAGGGAAAAAACTTGAGTTACAAAATCAGGCCTTTCAACTGGTGTCTCATTTGTTGTGGAACTGCTAGATCCACCATAGGTTTTAAGACGTCACTATATTAAACTCCTTGCAACTGGTAAATATTCTAAAAACACCAAAGTGGAATTCTGTGTTGCTGAATCTACAAAATACACTAACTGTCCACAGATTTTAAAATAATGTTAACAAGTGATCAGTAGAGGGAAAATTAATATAAATATTTGATTTTTTTAAAATCAACCATGGTGGTAGAAGAGGATTTATTCTCATTAAATTTAACAGCAATTCTACTGTTATAAGGAAACACAGCTTTTGCCTTCACCTACGTGTATCTATTTTAAACTTTTTAAGTTGGTAAACAGAACTATGAATGCAATGCAGTTCTTAAGCACTGTGGAATTCTTTCAAAATCCTTGTTTGCAATATACATAAAATACTTTGGTTCTATCAGAGAAAAAGAGAAGGTGAAATCAATACCTAGAATTCAACTGCAAATGTGTGTAAAAGTTCAAAACCATTGTGTGTCACACGGCAAAATTTTTGCCAAATTTAAACAAATTCAAATATTTGTATTAGCCGTAGATTCATTTTCATAAAGCTAGTTTCAGAAAAACTGGAAAGAAAAAGGAAACCCACAAGGACAGGCTGGCTAGTTCAAGAAAACAAAGCCTAGTATATTAGTGTTATTCAAAATATTGTCTTCACTCTGTGAGGTAACTGTGTATGTGTGTCCTGTATAGAATGACTTTGCCAATCCTCCAGGTGCACCCAGAGGGCAAGGTAGGCAATAATGACCCATCTGTTCACCACTGGCAACTAACAAACTTCTAATGAAGACAGATGTGGGTCACCTGTACAAGCAGGCTGCAGGGTGTTAATGAATCCACCTAATGGTCACTACCTGCCACTTTTGACTGATTGATGAGTAAAATGGTTAAGCATGAAAAGCAAAGATGAGTATTTCAGGTAATCATTAGTCTTACCAAGACATCTCTATCAGTATAAGACACTCATTCTTCACTATTGTCTTTTCCCATTTCTGAAAAATGCTTCTATTATTTTTTTTCAGGTATCTGAAATAACCCTGCAAGACCTTGTGAAAAATTATTTCTGCTTGAAGTTCATTGCCCAATGAAATAAATATTCCAACTAGCTATAGTAAACTTAAAAACATATTTTCATACTATATTTTATGAAATCTTTCCTCACATCTGACCAGTAAAACCGAACCTAACAATTAAAAAATACATATTTGCCAGTTAAGTCTAAAACTCTTCAAGTATGTTTATTAATAGTTTTATTCAAGTCTATTTTGATAGCATACCTACAGTATGACAACTTATTTTTTAAAGTTAACTTCAAACACCAAGACCAAGTAGAGTAACTGGGCTTTGTGCAACAATCTTTGTGGGAGTTAGTGGAGATGGAATTCACTCTCCCAACCCCACAAAAAGCCAATGGCACCACAACACAATCTGTGGCTTATGAACACTGTATGTGATGCAAATCCAATAAATATTTTTATAAATGATAGTCTGTATAAAATGATTTGTAAAAACTTAAGTTCCCTTCTGCAATTTAAACAGCAAGTTTTTCTTAGAATAGAACTCTCCCACTGTGTCCTTGTTATCTAACCCCATGTACAAAGGTCATCAAGAACCATGATATATCATGCCTAAACTATTTTTAGGCTTCCTATTGTGTGCTCATTTCCCATTCTTGTATGCTTTAGAAATGTTTCAGTCTTAACCTAAGCTTCCTGGCTTGATTTTTTACACACAAAAGTACCTTAAAAATTCAACAATTCCTTGAAGAATGGCTTTGTCATGCAGAATGACAACTTGTCTCCAGTTAGAGCCAGATGTGAAATGAAAAAAGCAAGCAATTGAACCACAAAACAAGACATGTACATGGGATATTTTCATCCTACTGGTACAATAAACAAAGAACATTATCAGGTGTGCTTTTTGGTTACGTGACACATGCTTGAAAATCATGGATCATTTATTTATTTCAGTAGTAAACTAAGACAAAAAATGTTGATTTTTAAAAACCTACATATGAGGTGTATGTTGAGATGAGGAAATTCTGCAGATGGAAATTTCTCCCTAGAAATAAAGGAAATATTGCAAACCTTTTTGAGTTTATTCTGTGGTGAAACCTGAAGACAATTTTATCTTCTGCTATTATCTATTCACCTGAATCTTATTAATGTGTGACAACAAAGAAAAGTCATAGTTGTACCTGAAAGTGAAGGGAAGAAGTAAGAAAAATAGTATGTAATGTTAGTAAATCTACCAAATATCATATATATTTATACAGTAACTCCTCATTTAACATTGTAGTTATGTTCCTGAAAAATACGACTTTAAGCGAAACAATGTTAAGCGAATCCAATTTCCCCATAAGAATTAATGTAAATGAGAGGGTTAGGTTCCAAGGAAATTTTTTTCACCAGACAAAATACTATATATATATATATACACACACACACACACACACACACACACACACACACACACACACACAGAGTCTAAGTTTTAAACAAACAATTTAATACTGGTACACAATGATGATGATTGTGAAGTTTCGCTGAGGTGGAAGAATCAGAGGGTGGGATATTTCCCTTCCTGCTAAATGATGAACTAGCAAATAGCTGAGCCCTCAAGGGTTAACTCTCTCATTCTACAAGGCAGCAAGAATGAGGGAGATATGCGTATTTCCCCTTTAAGTACACTGCCTTGTTCATTAGATCAGTTTGCTGAGACCATAGCTGCGGCGAGCTCTCTCTGTCCTGAGTCCTGGTGTGTCCCCCCTGCTCTTTGGAAGATGGGGTAAGCAACATGCAGGAGCAGTGGGGGAGGCGGACACCCTAACATTAGTCCTCCCTCTTCTCCTCCTCCCCATCATTCCTGGAAAAGCAGGCAGGAGTCTAGGGGAGCAGCTCCAAAGCAGAGGGCAGGAGCAGCATGTGACAGTGGGGGAAGGGACAGCTGCAACTGCTAGCCTGCTGAGCAGCTGCAGCACAGGGAACTTAGGGGAGCAGGGAGCTGATAGAGGGGCTGCCGGTCCACCCTGATTCCAAGCCCCCACCTGCTAGCTGCAATAGGTTGCTCTTCCTGCAAGCAGTAGACAAAGCAGGTGGCTGCCAAACGTTAGAAGGGAGCATTACACACCTTTAAACAAGCATGTTCCCTAACTGATCAGCAAGGTCAACAAAACAACGTTAACTGGAATGACTTTAAGTGAGGAGTTACTATATTACAAGTTTTTATTCTGAATGAGTTTATTCATTTTCAAAACATTATAACATAACTAGCCAATCTGATTTCTGGTGCATTTTCAGTGAATTCAGTGGAGGTATAAATTCAATCCAGTGATAGTTTGGACACAAAGTATTGTAAATCACTCACTGGGAAATACTGAATCCCAGCTATTTCATAATATTAAGCATTGTATTTGTAATAAACTAAGCTAACAATCAGTTGATTTAATACTTATTCTTAAAAAGCTAATAGCAAAAGATTATTAGGAGACTGGAAACATGGGTTTTATTCCTGGTTCTGCCACTGGGTTTTCTATGTGACCCTGGGGAAGCCATTTAACCCCTTTATGCTGCACTTCTTCTGATCTGTAAAATGGAGATAATTACCTACATCATAGTCGTTTTGTGAGGCTTAATTCGTTTATAGCTGTAGGGCACTTCGACAACCTAGGATGAAAGTTATTAGAGAAGTGCAAAGTATTACCTGAAAGTTACATGCTTCTCACTTAGCACACATGAATAAGAGAATTTTTGGCTTGATTCAAGCTAGCTGGTGGTCTTATCAGAATTTCAATAGAACTAACACTTACCCCAAGCCTTTTGATAGGATGAAAGAGAGCACTATATTACCTTTAAAGTCTGAACATTATTTACCACAGTATAATACTATTCTTTCAACAGTACTCATTCATCTTGTGTATTTTACACTAACTTTTTGTTCACATATTTAAGAATCCATATAAAACTAAACAGTCAGTGATCCTTTCAGACCTATCTTGACGTAGACAGTGGGTTTTTGTTTTTTTTTTTTTGCAGTTTTTCGTAAATGGAAGGAAATGTATGTCGACTCTTTGATGATAAATACTGATGGTTTTCCCTAATATATATCCATGAGGACTGCAATTTAAATTACCTTTTCAAACAGATTTAAATTCACAAATGATTTACTGTTGTTCCCAGCACTGCAATGACTAAGAAGCCTCAGTTTTTTAGCCTGAGGCAGCATAAGCTCTTCAAGATCCAATGAATTCAATCTATATAAGTTTGAGTATTCACTTCTGCAGAAAACCACTGACATTACTCCGAAAATGAAACTTATTGTACAAGGTTGATCGATTTATAACAAAAGCATTTATTGACTGATACTACAGGGACATCTAACAGTGTAGCAAAGTTGAGAAAAGAAAAGGATTAAATGAATTTATTTTGTGTGTTTATGAAAATGTCCTCAACATGATATGTAGCTAAATGCCCATACAACAAGCTGAGAATATACTCTTTCAAAAGAAACTAAGATGAGTGTTCATACTATTACAATAATATATACATAAGCCATTCTAATGAGGACTATACTGTTTTCCATTTAGATAATCCCCCCTTTTTAAATTCAATATTTCTCATTAATCACTCAAATCAAATTTGGTCTTCAGGCACTAATAAATATGCTAAAATTATCCATAATGACACCCTCCTATCTCTAATTGCTATTGCAAAAGTATAGTACAGTTTATAAAATGGTATATTAATTGAATATACAATGCAAACGTTATATCTGTGAGGGATTTCAGATCTTGAACCCATGCCCGGAACCACAGACAGTAGTCATGGCTGTCATCTGGCAGCTCACTGTACCCATGGAGAAGGGGGCTGACAGAGCGCTAGCTCACCAAGGACTCCATCCAAAAAGCTCCTAACTGAGGAGGGATGTCCAGCTCCATTGATTGGCTTGGATGCACTACTTAAGCCTGAATGATGTACAGGAATTTGTCTGAGCAACTAGGTGAAACTCTGACTGGCTGCCACATTGGACCCTGCCTACTTGCCTGACTCCTGAGTCCTGTTCTCCCTGTCAGTTCCTGGTTCTTGCCCTCCTTATCCCAGATCCTTCTCCACTCCTGGCTCCCGTTTTCCTGTCCAGGTCCTTACTTCTCCACTCTACACCTTTGACTCCAACTCTGGTTTCAACTCTTGGCTTGACTCCTGATGCCATCTCCGCCTCTGACCCATGTCTACTTCCTGGCTCCCAGCGCCAGCCACTAAGTTGACCACCTAGAACCTCGGTCCTCAGATATTCATATAAAAGCTATATTCAAATAATATGAAAGCTGAAAATGGAAGCACTCAAAAGACTAAAAATGCCAAAATTAGACTTTCTATAATATCTTAACTCTGGCCATATGTCTTTGCCTTAACTTTAGTCTTTAATTCATTCCACATGCTCTCTCTTTTGTTGCACATTGCTGAGATTCATTCAGGATCTGAGAGAACAATACACAATTCTCTAGTTAATACATCATCAATATTACACAAGCAATAAGATTAAGGTTGTATAGGCAACCTTGTCTTTAGCATTTCCAGATTTTGAGTGCTTCATTTTGCAACCTTCTCTCATTTTAGATCTATTTTATACATACACACACACACACACACACACACGGGAGTATTTCCTAGGTTTTTTAAAGAAATAAAAATGACAAAAGCAATTTCTATGATGTGCAGCTATTTGATATACATGTTCACAAGTAGTGCTTCCAAAGAAGCAAATACTACTTTCATCTGTATGCACCACCAAATATAACATAAGAGAAGGCAGGGCTCCTTCAGACCCCTGCCTCATTCCTCTAGGCACCATTTCAGATCATATGGAACACAGCCTCGCCTCACTCCCTACACGCCTTCCTTAAATATGCACCCATGCAATAAAACATGTGCCAATGAAACATTAGCAGATCATTTATCTCATGAAAACCAGTACAAATGCACAAATGTGTGTATTTTTAAACCCTTATAGTTCAGCCAAATCCAAGCAGATCACCACCACACCACCAAAGGTCAACTCTTCAATCAAGACACTATGCTCTGATTCAGAAAGCACTTAAACTTTGGTGTAACTTTAGTATATGAATATTGCAATGAATGGGACTACTTGTGTGCTTAACATTTCACACACACTTATGTACTTTATTGAATTGGGGTGGGGGGGATCCATATAATGCCAAATTTCAAATTCATATCACCTATTGCTAAGGCACTAGACATGGTCAAAGAAAAGAATGCAATTTTTTTTTAAATGACAAAGTATATTTTTCTCCCACTCTTTTTGCCCTTAAAAATGGCTGAACTATTTTTACTCAACCATTACAGAAATATCTTCTCCCAGCTGAGGACCACCAGGCTATATTTCAGCCCACAAGACAAAAGCTTGACACTTTTTCAGCACCTGAAAATGGCCTTCTACAAAGGAAAACATTTATGCAACTTTGTTTTAGGTCATGGCTACACTTGTAGATGTAGAGCGCTTTGGGTTAAACCAGCCTTCGGAGTGCGCACCAGGGAAAGCGCTCCAGTCTGCCCACACTGACAGCTACAAGCGTGCTGGCATGGCCACATCCACGGCACTTGAAGCGGTATTTGGAGTGGTGCATTGTGGGCAGCTATCCCACAGAGCACCTCTTCCCATTCTGGCGCTGTGTCTTGTGGTAAGAGGGCATGTGGTGCAGGGCATTCTGGATCCTGTCCCAATGCCCCATGATGCATCACTTCACATCCCAGCAATCCCTGTGTTTCCATCCACATTTGGTGCCAACTCTCAACGGTTTCTGTGCAGAGCACACTTTGTCTTCCCTTTTGGTCTGCAAGAATGGAGCCCGAACTGCTGCAGAACATGCTGATGAGTCTTGCAAGCATGTCTCGTTTGGCAGTCAAGTTACTGCTTAAGATCCAAAGTGATAGTGAGAAGTCTGACGATGTTATCAAGTCGCATAATGCATACGACACAAAATTGCTTGTCTCATTCACGGACATGCTCTCCACCGTGGAACACTGCTTTTGGGCTCAGGAAACAAGCACTGAGTGGTGGGATCACATCATCCTGCAAGTCTGGGATGATGAGCGGTGGCTGCAGAACTCTCGGATGAGAAAAGCCACTTTCATGGGACTGTGTACTGACCTCGCCCCCACCCTGAGGTGCAAGGACACGAGATTGAGAGCTGCCCTGCTGGTGGAGAAGTGAATGGCTATTACAATCTGGAAGCTGGCAACTGCACACAGCTACCAATCAGTCGCTAACCAGTTTGGGATGGAAAAGCCGATGGCTGGAATTGTGTTGATGCAAGTTTGCAGGGCCATTAATCACATCCTGCTCAAAAGAACCATGACTCTGGGTAACATGCATGACATTGTGGCTGGCTTTGAACAAATGGATTTCCCTAAATGTGGAGGGGCAATAGATGGGACACATATTCCTATTCTGTCACCAACCCACCTAGCCTCCAAGTATGTTAACCGAAAGGGGTATTTCTCCATGGTTCTCCAGGCGCTTGTGGATCACTGTGGTCATTTCATTAACACAGGCTGGCCTGGAAGGGTACATGACACGCGCATCTTTCGGAACAGTGGCCTATTAAAGAAACTGCAAGCCGGGACTTTTTCCCAGACCAGAGGATCACCAGGGAAGTCAAAATGCCTTTTGTGATCCTTGGAGACCCTGCTTACCCTTTAATGCCATGGCTCATGAAACCCTACATAGGGAGCCTGGACATCAGCCAGGAATGGTTCAACTACAGGCTGAGCCGGTGCCAAATGACTGCGGAGTGTGCTTTTGACCGTTTGAAGGGTCGCTGGTGCTCTCTTCATGCAGCATGTTTTCTTTGCTTTTACATAGCCTCTTCCTGAGTCTTCTCAGTCTGTTGGCCGGTGATAAGAATGATGGCTGAGATCTCAAGGTTGCACCTACCCAGGAAAAATGCAACACTTAAAGCCAGTATTGTACACACTAGACAGAGCAATGATTCCCCTGCACTTAATGAGGGCATTCACAAAAAACATACTTTGCCTGTCCCAAATCGAGCGCACATAACCAACAGGAGCCCCAGAAATGGTGAGTAACCACAGGGTCCATGGGGACTAATTGTTTCATGGCTGTACTGTCCTCTGGGTATCTGTGTCTTAGGGAGAGCCAACAACAGCAGGGGGCACTTACACTGAACACTGTCCCAACATTCTCCACAGGAGTTCGTCCTAGAAGATATCTCACTGCTGAGGGTGACCAGGGAAGCAAGGGAGGGTCTTCTCCTACAATGCGGCTTCCGCCCTGGCCCATTCGCAGCTTGTCTGTGTGCAGCAATGGTCCTCCCTCCTCGCCCAAAGAGCCAGTACCTAAAAACTTCCTTCCCAAAAAGAAAGCTGCTTACCAGGAACCTCCTCTGTTGTTTGTCCTTCCCCAAGCACCCGACACTGCAACCGGCTGCCTTCCTCCTGGCTCGAGAAGAGCTCCTGGCTACATGCATCTAGGGATTCTGGGGTGTCTCCCCCAGCCTCAGCACCATTGCTCATGCTTTCCTCCTCCTCCTCCCCCCCCTGCTGTGCTGCGCTCGTAAGTATCTATGGTGGTCATTGCAGTGGAGGTGGGATCACCCCCAAGTATCATGTCCAGCTCTTTGTAGAATGTTCAGGTCGCAGGGACAGCACTGGAGCGGCCGTTTGCCTCGTGGACTTTGCAGTAGGCATTCCACAGCTCCTTTACTTTAACCCAACACTGCACCGCATCCCAGCCATGGCCCCTGTCCATCATGGCCCTTGATATGTGCCCTAAGGTATCGTCATTCCTACGGCTGGAATGCAGCTGGGACTGCACAGCTTCCTTCCCCCAAACACTGATGAGGTCCAGCACCTCGCCATTGCTCCATACTGGGGATTACCTGGCGTGTGGAGGCATGGCCACCTGGAAAGATGCGCTGAGAGTACTCCACGTATGGCTGAGCAAACAAGAAGGGGATTTTCAAAATTCCCAAGGAATTTAAAGGGTGGGTCTGATGCTTGGTCACCTGAGGACAGGGCAGCAGAGTTCAAAAGTGATGACCAGAGTGTCTAGAACAGGCATTGTAGGACACTTCCAGAGGCCAATCAGAGCCAATCAAAGCGCATTAGGTGTCCACACTGCTGACGCAGCGCTCCAGCGAGAGCGCAACAAATGTTATTCCTAGCAGGGAAGTGGAGTACCAGAAGTGCTCCAGCCACAGAGTCAGAGCGCTCTACATGCCTTGCCAGTGTGGACGGGTAGTGAGGTAGAGTGCTCCTAGCGGCTTTACTGCGCTATAACGTGTAAGTGTAGCCAAGGCCTTAGATTAACATATTGCCCTCTTTTTACTTCCTTCATTACATATAGCAAAGTTTTAATAAATTCTAGGTAGAAAAGGTATTTTATTTTACATTAAATCAAACCACGGGATGTGCACAGTTTAATTTCAGATTAGCTCCATATACAAATACCTAAGAAACAAACAATAACGCAAAAAAGAAGCTCTTTTTCATTACTGATGACCTTCAAGTAACTCCAAACTATTGGCGCCATCTAGTGAAAGCTTGCCAATATCTATACTGATTTAAAAGAAATGTTATGCAGCTCTGGTTCAAAAGCAAGTTACCATAAGGAAGTTAAAATCTCATGCTGTACACTGAAGAGAAGTATCATAACATACCTTTCATAGCCAAATGAGGAAGTGTTCATAAAACAAACTAAATATCTGTAGGTGCCTTTGGATGTAAAATTCCTGGTTAACAAATATTTAATCTTTTTTTAAACAATGTTTGTCATTTCTATGTTTACCGATACAATAAGCTTGAATGCCTACGAATGTTAGTACAACCAAACTAAGTCTATTTAGAAAGTAATTTAAGGATATATGACAAAGTACACTGCACTATTCTAGTAAAAACTTATGCATATTCTTTATTATGTACAAAAAACTATGTTAAAAAACAGGTTGCAAATTAAAGTACTCTATTAGGAAATGCCAGAATTTAACCTTAACGTGATCCCCTTGTGCATTATGTTATTCTTCCCCAACATTACTGGAAATCTGTGGCAGAGCCAGGGATAGAAGCCAGCTCAATCTAATGCACATTTCCTCACTGCAGAGGATGTGAGGGAGATTCCCACACCTCAGCCATTCTTTTTAGGTGACAAATCTGAGGAACTATATCAGATTGAGGTGTCAATAGAAGAGATTTTGGATAAATTAATAGTTAATAAATTAAATGGTAATAAGTCACCAGGACCAGAGGGTATCTACCCAAGAGTTCTGAGGAAACTCAAATTTTAAACTGCAGGACTATTAACGATGGTATACACCCTATTGCTTAAATCAGCTTCTGTATCAATGACTGGAGGATAGGAAATATGACATCAATTTCTTAAAAAGGCTCCAGAGGCATTCCTGGCAATTGGTATCAGGCAAATTGATTGAAACTATAGTAAAGAAAAGAATTATCAGATACATAGATGAAGACGAATATTATCACTATATTTGAAAACTCCTGGTAATCGGTGGAGGTCCCGGATGACTGGAAAAAGGCTAATGTAGTACCCATCTTTGAAAAAAGGAAGGAGAAGGATCCAGGGAACTACAGGCCACTCAGCCTCACAGAACAATCATGGAGCAGGTCCTCAAGGAATCAATTCTGATGCACTTAGAGGAGAAGAAAGTGATCAGAAACAGTCAGCATGGATTCACTAAGGGCAAGTCATGCCTGACTAACCTAATTGCCTTCTATGAGGAGATAACTGGCTCTGTGGATGAGGGGAAAGCAGTGGACATTTTATTCTTTGACTTTAGCAAAGCTTTTAATATGGTCTCCTACAGTATTCTTGCCGGCAAGTTAAAGACGTATGGGCTCGATGAATGGACTATCAGATGGATAGAAAGCTGGCTAGATCGTCGGGCTCAACGGGTAGAGATCAATGGCACCATGTCTAGTTGGCAGCCAGTATTAAGTGGAGTGCCCCAAAGGTCGGTCCTGGGGACGGTTTTGTTCAATATCTTCATTAATGATCTGGAGGATGGCGTGGACTGCACCCTCAGCAAGTTTGCAGATGACACTAAATTGGGAGGAGTGGTAGATACGCTGGAGGATAGGGACAGGATACAGAGAGACCTAGACCAATTAGAGGATTGGGCCAAAGGAAATCTGATGAGTTCAACAAGGACAAGTGCAGAGTCCTGCACTTAGGATGGAAGAATCCCATGCACTGTTACAGACTAGGGACCGAGTGGCTAGGCAGCAGTCCAGCAGAAAAGGACTAGGGGTTACAGTGGACGAGAAGCTAGATTTGAGTCAGTGGGCCCTTGTTGCCAAAAAGGCTCATGGCATTTTGGGCTGTGTAAGTAGGGGTATTGCCTGCAGATCAAGGGACATGATCATTCCCCTCTATTCAACATTGGTGGGGCCTCATCTGGAGTACTGTGTCTAGTTTTGGGCCCCACACCACAAGAAGGATGAGGAAAAATTGGAAAGAGTCCTGCAGAGGGCAACAAAAATTATTAGGGAGCTGGAATACACATGAATTATGAGGAGAGGCTGAGAGAACTGGGATTGCTTAGTCTGCAGAAGAGAGGAATGAGGAGGGATTTGATAGCTACTTTCAACAACCTGAAAGGGGGTTCCAAAGAGGATGGATCTAGACTGTTCTCAGTGGTACCAGATGACAGAACAAGGAGTAATCGTCTCAAGTTGCAGTGGGGGAGGTTTAGGCTCGATATTAGGAAAAACTTTTTCATTAGGAGGGTGGTGAAGTACTGGAATGGGTACCTAGGGAGGTGGTGGAATCTCCTTCCTTACAGGTTTTTAAAGTCAGGCTTGACGAAGCCCTGGCTGGGATGATTTAGTTGGGAATTGGTCCTGCTTTGAGCAGGTGGTTGGACTAGATGACCTCCTGAGGTCCCTTCCAACCCCGATATTCTATGATTCTATGATTTGTTGGGGAAGAACATCAACATGACTTTTATAAAGGGAAATCATGCCTCACCAATGTACTAGAATTCTTTGGGAGGATCAACAAACATGTGGACAAGGGTGATTCAGTGATACAGTGCACTTGGACTTTCAGAAAGCCTTTGACAAGGCCCCTCACCAAAGGCTCTTAAGCAAAGTAAGCAGTCACGGGATAAGAGGGAAGGTCCTCCCAATAACTGAAAGACAGGAAACAAAGTGTAGGGGTAAATGGTGAATTTTCAGACTGGAGAGAGGTAAACAGTGGTGTCCTCCAGGGATTTGTACTGGGACCAGTGCTGTTCAACATATTCACAGAGGATCTAGAAAAATGGGGTAAATGGTGAGGTGGACAACAAAATGGTAGATGAAATTCAGTGGTGATACATGCAAAGTAATGCACATTGGAAAACATAATCCCAACTACATATAAAAAATAATGGGCTCTAAATTAGCTGTTACCACTCGAGAAAGATCTTGAAGTCATCATCAATAGTTCTCTGAAAACATCTATTCAATGTGCAGCAAAAGTCAAACAAGCTAACAGAATGTTAGCAACACTAGGAAAGGGATAGATAATACGATATAAAATATCACACTACTACTACTACATAAATCCATGGTGATCTCACACCTTGAATGATCCGCGCAGTTCTGATCACCCCATCTCAAAAAGGAAACATTAGAATTGGAAAAGCTGCAGAGAAGGGCAACAAAAATGATTAATGGTATGAAAGCTTTCATATGAGGAGAGATAAAAAGACTGACTTTTCAGATTGGAAAAGAGACAACTAAGGGTGGATGTGACAGAGGTATATAAAATCGTGCATGGGGTGGAGATAGTCTATAAGGAAGTGTTATTTACCCCTTTGCAAGAAGCAGGGATCACCCAATGAAATTAAAAAGCAGCAGGTTTAAAACAAACAAAAGGAACGACTTCACACAATACACAGTCAACCTGCAGAACTCATTGCGACTGGATATTGTGAAGACCAAAACTATAACAGGGTTCAAAAAGGAATTAGATAAGTCCTGGAGGATAGGTCCAGTAATGGTTATTAGCCAAGATGGTCAGGGATGCAACCTCGTGCTTGGGTGTCCCTAAGCCTCTGATGGCCAAAGCTGGGAGTGAATGACAGGGGATGGATCACTCTACGATTGCCTGTTCTGTTCATTCCCTTCTGAAGCACCTGGCACTGGCTACTGTCAGAAGACAGGACACGGGGCTAGATGGACTATTGGTCTGACCCAGTATAGCCATTATTATATACACCAAATTCTGGGATGGCAGCTGGTACTAGTGCTGCCTTTTCCCTTTGTCTAGAGCTCTAGCTCTCTACTTATCATGTAGGATGCTCTATGGCGACTGGGAGCATCTCAGTTCCATAGGCTCTGTGTGATTATACATGTTTAAAGATTTTAGCAGCAAGCTACTAACTAACAAGCTTTTAAAATGACAGTTTTCATAGTCTTATAACGCTGCCAAATCTGGGTGGATTTTAATGGGAAAAGCAAAGGGAACTACCCTCTATTAATCCAAGAACTTTGCTTTGCGAAATTCCAAATGTCTGTTTCAAATCATGAAGGTGTTTGAGCTCTTCAAAAGAAGGGTGGGTTGGTTGGCTTTAACATTAGCAAACTACCTATTTTTCAGTGGCTTCAGTCTCAGAAATGGCTGAACTGTTTTCATTTAAACTTTCACACATAAAAGAAATTCATTCTGAAGCAGAGAAGAAACCTGCAAAATTTCAGCCTTAATAACTAAAGTTTGGCAAAAAAGTAAGCAACTAAAAAAACTCCATTATATGGCAACTCAATCCAAGCACTGGAGCGGAATGCAGTCTAATTTGCTGGATTTGTTCATCTACCTTGTAGTAAATACAGTTCTTTTATATTGTATTCTGCTACATTATTGTCTAATAATATGCAATGTTGGATAATGCTGTGTTGTCAATTTATAATGGATACACAAAGAAGCAAAATTAATGTTAGTATGAGAATTAGAACTCTAAATTTCCTGACATTTGAGATATTCTCAACCTGAATGCCACATTTTGTCAAATCTGCTGTGAAAGTGTTGACAGAATGTGGGTAAAACAGAACAGGAGACATACAATTCTCCCCCAAGGAATTCAGTCACAAATGTAATTAACGCATTATTTTTTTTATGAGCATTATCAGCATAGAAGCATGTTCTCTGGAATTGAAGCCAAAGTATGAAGGGGCATATGAATGTTTAGCATATGTGGCACGTAAATACCTTGTAACATTGGCTACAAAAATGCCATGTGAACGCCTGTTCTCACTTTCAGGTCACATTGTAAATAAGAGAGTCAGCAGTATCTTCTGTAAATGTAAACAAACATGTTTGTCTTAGCAACAAAGAGACCTGTGGCACCTTATAGACTAACAGAAGTATTGGAGCATGAGCTTTCGTGGGTGAATACCCACTTCGTCGGATGCATCAGATGCAATAGGACTCTCTGCTGCTTTTGCAGATCCAGACTAACACGGCTACCCCTCTGATACATGTTTGTCTTAGTGATTCGCTGAACAAGAAGTAGGACTGAGTGAACTTTTAAGCTTTATAGTTTTACATTGTTTTATTTTTCAGTGCAGTTATGTTACAAAAAGCACTACATTTGTAAGTTACATTTCATGATAAAGAGATTGCACTACCGTACTCGTCTGAGGTGAATTGAAAAATACAATTTCTTTTATAATTTTTACAGTGCAAGTATTTGTAATCAAAATAATGTAAAGTGAGCACAGTACACTTTGTATTCTGTGTTGTAATAGAAATCAATGTATTTGAAAATGCAGAAAAACATCCAAAAATATTTAATAAATTTCAGTTAGTAATCTATTGTTTAACAGTGCGATTAACTGTAATAATTTTTTTATTGCAGTTAATTTTTTTGAGTTAATCATGTGAGTTAAAGCAATTCATGGACAGCCCTACTTTGTAGTGTAAACAAGCCCTTAGAACACACAAACAAATTTCAATCTTCCCTATAGGACAGCATGAAATAACCCTATGACTGTGAACAAAGCATTCAGTATTTATAGCCCTAGATTAGAACACACAGATTTTTGAAGAGATTAGAAATTTCCTTTCCCTCCTCACTGTAGTTCAGAATTAAAGTTGATTGGGTGCTTAACTGTGCATAAAATGTTTGGATTTCTTTTTAATTTAACCTTAACTCTGAATTTCCTGAGTTTAAAATGCTAGGAAATTAGAGATAATTGGGGATAACTTGGGGATAACTACAGCACTCCTGCAATGAACTTTGCCCTAAATTACTGATAAGCACTTTCATCTTAACATAGTTTTTGTCTGGGAATTGTCTTATTTTGTTTTTTAAATTGAAAACTTCATTCATGAATCATGTAAACAAGAAACCCAAAAAGAATGATACCACGTGATATTACTAATTATTTGAAGATATGAAGTAGCAGCCTTATATCTTTTTATTTTTACTTTGATCACAAGTTTAAATAGGGTTGTTGCTGCTTTTTGCCAAACTCAGGTGCCATCAAGCAGTCAGAGCATAGCTGAAAGTTAAGCTGGGTTTACAGCTGCTTAGTTTTAGAATAGCAAATCAAGGCAGCTGGAGTGCATACTCCAGTTTCCCTCTACCTCCTGTCCTCCAAATTTCTCCTGCTTTTTGCAACTTCCTAGATTTCCCTGCCCATACACACCTTTTTCGCCCACATTCCCCTGAACACAAACACTCCAACTTCCTCTTCTTCCTGCATTCTCTTGTACATATGCACCCCATCTTCCCTTTCCCACCTCATACATTCCCCTGTACATATATGGTGTACATACACGCTCGCCTCTTAGTATCACCCTCACTCCTGATTTCTATGTTGAGAATATATGATATAGCTTATGAAAATAAATATTTAAAATAGTCATTGGTTGCCATTATTTTTCATGACTGAAGGTTTATATGTCAGTAGAGGCTGTTGATTAAAATCTCCTTTCAAATAAATTCACAAGATTGGTCTCTTTGCTGACTTCATAGTTTGTTTCCCATCCTCTACTTGCCTCCCTGGATCACATCGTCAAAGAGGAGGAGTTGTTTTTTAAACATGCAATTCAGATAGAGCGATAATTATAGTGCATCCCCCTTAATTCATTCAACTTACAGTATCACAATGGACTCTATGGTTTACTATTGAATAAAAGATATATTATTTCTACTAATTCAATTAGTTCAGCCTTTTTTCCCCACTAGGTAAACCCAAAATCTAAAAATTTAGTTCTCTAAGTTGATTCTCCAGTAGTTTCATCCTTCAATCATGGTCCCAGTTATACTTTGTAACCATGCTTTCAAAATATTTCAGCTTAGCTGCCATTTTATGCTAACTGTGCATTGCTTCCTTCCAGATGGTTCAGGGCATATATCAAGAACCACATCCTCACTAAAATTCATACATATTTTTAAGGACAACATTTCTATTTTGCTTCAAAATGAAAACAACCAGTAGTGAAGACCATCGCTTTATATGTGGAGGAAGTCCAGCAACTCTAAGTCAGACTTTAGAGGACTAAATTTTAATCTTAACTCTCTGTCAATCCACATGCAAAAAAAAAAAAGTGTCCTCTTTGGTATAACAACTGCCCTCTTTGCAAATCTTGACATTTGGAAAAAATATTTATCTCTTTTCATCATGCAATATTTTTACAGCACCATTTTCTGTCATTTAAAATATATATTGTCCATAATCTGATGTTTTCAAATATTAGAGAGTATTTTAGGATACAGTTTGTATGGGTAAAATTTGTATTTCTAGATTTTTGTACTACTAATGCCTCTGTATACTCACAATATGTTAATAAATTCAGTTTGGCATTTTGGAATCAGGGCCGGCTCCAGGCACCAGCATTCCAAGCTGGTGCTTGGGGCGGCAATCTGCAAGGGGCAGCAGTCCTTGTTGTTTTGCCCCCAAGCAACGCACTGAATTGCTGCCGCGGACGGCAGGGGCAGTCCGTGCGCCCTTAGGGTGGCACGTGCATTTCCACGGCGGCAGCAATTTGGCAGCAGCTTCTATGTTTAGCTGTCCGCGGTGGCTTCAGCTAAACATAGAAGTTGCCACCGAATTGCTGCGGCCTTGGGAACACACCTGCCGCCCTAAGGGCACACAGACTGCACCCGCCGTCCACGGCGGCAATTCAGTGTGCTGCTTGGGGCGGCGAAAACAGTAGCGCCGGCCCTGTTTGGAATATAGTCACTAAAATTTCCCAGGCTGAAATACACAAGTAAAGACTATTCACTTATAGCACCTATGCTCCTTTTATCCATTCCCCTTACCTCAGAACTGCCTTTTTAAAAAAACAAACAAACAAAACACATAGGCAAGAGGCTATGGTTTACCACTGGCATCTCAGACACTACAGAGCAATGACAGCAGTCATTTGAACAGAAGTGCTTTAGCAATATGCAGTTCTCACTTTCACTAAGGGGCCCACTTTTAGAATATTTTTTTCCCCATAGCTAACATTCCATGAGATTCAGTTTAGCTTTCATGGATTTGTTTTCTTAAGCTCTTTGCAGTTGCTAAATCATTAAAGCCATCCATCATTTCTAAGGACTCTGTCCCACTCAAGGCCCAGGCATACTCTTACTCCTGTATGAAGTATCACTGAACTGGGACTAAGGCTCACATTCTACACTTAAGTATGTGCTTAACGTTACACACTTGAATAAGTGTTTGCAGGATAAGGATCAAAGCTATTAACTTCCCCTTCAGATACAGCATGAGACAATCCTACATGAGAAACTGTGGCCTGCAGTAAGTCAGATCTTTGCAACATGATCTCATTACTTCAAGATGCTATATCAAACAGCTTTTGTAGATTTATGCCTATACTAACACCTCAAAGGTATCCTGTGCAATTAGGGTTGCTACCTTTCTAATTGCTGGTAACTGGACCTCCAATACCCCACTCCGGCTCCGCCTCTTCCCCTCACTCTTGCTCTGTCTCTTCCCCCAAAGCCCCGCTTCTGCTCTGCCTCTTCCCACAAGGCCCAGCCCCAATTGCCCCACCCCATCTCCCTCCGTCGCTTCCTGGATCGTCTCAAGGAGCCTGTCTGCAGGTAGAAGGCAGTCCCAGCTGAGCAGGGCCTGGCATGGGTTAATGACCCAGTGTCTCCCCAGCCTTGCGGTAACTGGACTTTTGGTTCAGGTGCCATTTAGGGTGGCCAGGTCCCTGAAAACTGAAACCAAAAACCAGACTATCTGGGTAAAAATCGGACAGGATTATGAAGCAATCTTGATCACAAGAGGCCTCTGGTTAAAAATACTGTTTCTATCTCAGCACTGTAACTAAATATAAACATTTTCAAACTTATGACGCCCTACATAATTTTTATGTTACTTGGACATTAACAAAAAAACTAGCAAAACCTCACTCCATCCACTATTTCATGTGAATAAAAGCATAATTGGTTTAATTCTTTTTTTAAAACCAACTGCTTCTGTTAATCATCGATACTTTATTTCATCTAATAAGTGTTCTCCGATAAAAATCCACTCATATGCTTCTAGTGCCCAAACCTTCCTAACATGAACCCTATTGTTCCTATATTGCATCCTACCTCAAATATGTTTGCAGAACCTACTGGATTTATTTCAGAGCTCTTTATAATGCAGCACATTCAGCAGCTTTGATCGGCTGTCTTTTCCCCAAAGGTGGGAGAATAAGAAAGGATAGTCAGATGGAGATTTCCCTGAAGACTAAGGGTTTTCCCAATGATATGCAAAGATAGTGAAAACTGACAGTTTAAGGAGTAAAAACAGATTTGGCAGGTCTGCTGGGAGATTTCCTTCATTAAAGAACGCAGTTCTGGATAGTTATAATTGATTACAATAAGACCAACTATCCTAGCTTCTTCCAAAGCTCTGGAAAAAATTACTTCATGGTATATGTCATGGTATAATTCCCCATTCTGAACCTTAGCGTCCAAAAGATGGGGTACCAGCATGAATTCCTCTAAGCTCAATTACCAGCTTAGGACCTGTAGCGCTGCCACCAACCAGGAATTCCAGTGCCTGGTACACTCTGGTCCCCACAAAACCTTGCCCGGGGAACCCCAAGACCCAGTCCCTCTGGATTTTAACACAAGGAAAGTAAACCCTTTCCTTCACCATTGCCTCTCCCAGCCTTCCCTTCCCTGGGTTACCCTGGAAGATCACTGTGTGATTCAAACTCCTCGAATCACAAAACAGAGGACAATTCACCTTCCTCCCTCCTTCTCTTTCCTCCTCCCAGACTCTTCCTGAGAGAAAGTAATCCTGGCACAGAGAGAAATCAGCCTCTCTCCCCCTCTTCCCTCCTTTCTCCCCACCAATTCCCTGGTGAATCCAGACCCAGTCCCCTGGGGTCTCACCAGAATAAAAAAAAATTAGGTCCTTAAACAGGAAAAGCTTTTAATTAAAGAAAGAAAAAACAGTAAAAATTATCTTTGTAAATTTTAAAAAAATGGAATAGGTACAGGGTCTTTCAGGTATAGACACTGGAAACACCCTCCCAGCCTAAGTATACAAGTACAAATTAAAATCTTTTCAGCAAAATACCAATTTGAACTCCTTTCAGCCAAATACACATTTGAACTTCTTCCAACCAAATACATTTGCAAATAAAGAAAACAACCAAAAGCCTAACTCGCTTTATCTACCTAGTACTCACTAGTCTGAACTTATAAGAGCCTGTATTGGAGAGATTGGAGAGAAACCTGGTTGCACGTCTGATCCCTCTGAGCCCCCAGAGTGAACAACCACCAAAACTAACAGCACAGCACAAAAACTTCCCTCCCTCAAGATCTGAAAGTATCCTGTCCTCTGATTGGTCCTCTGGTCAGGTGACAGCCAGGCTTACTGAACTTGTTAACCCTTTACAGTCAAAGAGATATAAAGTACTTCTGTGCTATTAACTTTTCTTATCTGTTTATGACAGTATATATGTGTTATCCTTATATATGATAAATCTAATCTCAAACTTAGGCTAACTATACAAACTAGGTTATATCAGTAGACTTATAGGCAGCAACTTAATTTTTTACCATTTGAAAACTTTTACTGGTTCTAGTGCTATTTTCTATTATATCTGTACAGGAAATCTTTCTCAAGCCAGTAGAATATTTGAAAAACAGGAGAAAATATTTAGGTGCACATAGAATATATGCAAGTCTGCTTAATAAGTATGCAGCTACTCAAAAATCAGTGCAATGCTAAAATGCATTTATAATTTTCAAAATAAACTCTAAGTATAAACACACAATGTAAGCAAATTTAGAAATAAAGCAAATAACTTTTATTAAGGTAGGATCAAAATAGGGAAAGAACAAGTCAAAAATTCCTTAGAAAAGTTAGATGTCTTCAAATCACCAGGGCCTGATGAAATGCATCCTAGATACTTAAGGAACTGACTGAGGACATATCTGAGCCATTAGCAATTATCTTTGAAAAGTTATGGAAAATGGGAGACATTCCAGAAGACTGGAAAAGGGCAAATATAATGCCCAACTATAAAAAGGGAAGTAAGGACAACCCAAGGAATTACAGACCAGTCACCTTAACTTCTGTACCCACAAAGATAATGGTGCATATATTTAAGCAATCAATTTGCAAACACCTATAAGATAATAATAATAGAATATCAGGGTTGGAAGGGACCTCAACCCCCTGTTCAAAGCAGGACCAATACCCAACTAAATTATTTCAGACAGGGCTTTGTCAAGCCTGACTTTAAAAATCTCTAAGGGAAGAGATTCCACCATCTCCCTAGGTAACCCAGTGCTTCACCACCCTCCTAGTGAGACAGTTTTTCCTAATATCCAACCTAAACCTCCCCCACTGCAACTTCAGATCATTACTGCTTATTCTGCCATCTGGTACCACTGAGAACAGTCTAGATCCATCCTCTTTGGAACCCCCTTTCAGGCACTTGAAAGCAGCTATCAAATCCACCCCCCATCCCCCAATTCTTCTCTTTTGCAGACTAAACAATCCCAGTTCCCTCAGCATCTCCTCAAAAGCCATGTGCTCCAGCCCCCTAATCATTTTTGTTGCCCTCTGCTGGACTCTTTCCAATGTTTCCACATCCTTCTTGTAGTGTGGGGCCCAAAACTTACTCAACAGTACTCCAAATGAGGACTCATCAATTCCTCAATCTGCTGGCAATGCTCCTATTTAAACAGCCCAAAATGTCGTTAGTCTTCTTGGCAACAACGGCACAATGTTGACTCATATCCAGCTTCTCGTCCACTGTAACCCCCAGATCCTTTTCTGCAGAACTTCTGCCTAGCCACTTGGTTGTTAGCCTCTAGCAGTGCATTGGATTCTTCCATCCTAAGTGAAGGACTCTGCACTTGTCCTTGTTGAACCTCATCAGATTTCTTTTTGCCCAATCCTCTAATTTGTCTAGGTCTCTCTGTATCCTATCCGTATCCTCCAACGTATCTACCACTCCTCCCAATTTAGTGTCATCTGTAAAATTCCTGAGGGTGCAATCTACGCCACGCTCTAGATCATTAATAAAGATATTGAACAAAACCAGCCCCAGGACCCAGGGGTGGCTCTAGGCATTTTGCCACCCCAAGCACGGCAGGCAGCCTGCCTGCCACCCTCGCAGCGACCGGCAGAACGCACCCAGTGGCTTGCCGCCCCAAGCACGCACTTGGCGTGCTGATGCCTGGAGCCGCCCCTGCCAGGACCGATCTTTGGGGTACTGCGCTTGACACCAGCTGACAACTAGACATGGAGTCTTTGATCACTACCCGTTGAGCTCAATTATCTAGCCAGCTTTCTACCCACTGTATAGTCACTTCATCCAGCCCATACGTCTTTAACTTGCCGGCAAGAATACTGTGGAAGACCGTATCAAAAGCTTTGCTAAAGTCAAGGAATAACATATCCACTGCTTTCCCCTCATCCACAGAGCCAGTTATCTCATCAGAGAAAGCAATTAGGTTAGTCAGGCATGACTTGTCCTTAGTGAATCCATGCTGACTGTTCCTGATCACATTCCTCTCCTCTAAGTGCTTCAGAATTGATTCCTTGAGAACCTGCTCCATGATTTTTTCAGGGACTGAGGTCAGGCTGACTGGCCTGTAGTTCCCTGGATCCTCCTCCTTCCCTTTTTTAAAGATGAGTACTACATTAGCCTTTTTCCAGTCATCTCGCAATCGCCATGAGTTTTCAAAGATAATGGCCAACGGCTCTGCAATCACATCAGCCAACTCCTTTAGCACCCTCGTGTGCAGCACATCCGGCCCCATGGACTTGTGCTCATCCAGTTTTTCTAAATAGTCCCCAACCACTTCTTTCTCCACAGAGGAATCATCACCTCCTCCTCATGATGTGCTGCCCAGTGCGGTAGTCTGGAGCTGATCTTGTTCGTGAAGACAGAGGCAAAAAAAGCATTGAGTAAATTAGCTTTATCTCTATCATTAGGTTGTCTCCCTCATTCAGCAAGGGGCCCACACTTTCTTTGACTTTCTTCTTGTTGCAAACGTACCTGGAGAAACCCCTCTTGTTACTTTTTATCATCTGATAGCTGGAACTCCAAGTGTGATTTGGCCTTCCTGATTTCACTCCTGCATGCCTGAGCAATATTTTTATACTCCTCCCTGGTCATCTGTTCAATCTTCCACTTCTCGTAAGCTTCTTTTTTGTGTTGAAGATGAGCAAGGATTTCACTGTTAAGCCAAGATGGTCGCCTGCCATATTTACTATTCTTTCTACACATCAGGATGGCTTGTTTCTGCAACTTCAACAATGATTCTTTAAAATACAGCCAGCTCTTCTGGACTCCTTGCCCCCTCATGTTATTCTCCCAGGGGATCCTGCCCTTCAGTTCCTGAGAGAGTCAAAGTCTGCTTTTCTGAAGTCCAGGGTCAATATTCTGCTGCTCTCGTTTCTTCCTCGTGTGAGAATCCTGAACTAGACCACTCCCAGGTTCCCATCCACTTTTGCTTCCCGTACTACAGTAAAGACCTGTTTATGTGCGAATCCGCTTAACGCGTGGTAGCGCCATGCTTCCCAGGGCCTCCCAGTGCTACCTATTTAACACACAAGACTCGTTAACACATGCTACAGGAACTTGCCGTGTAGCGCTACAGATTTGCTCACTAACTCACTGACACAGAAATTGACGGGAAGTGTGGGGCGGAAACGTGTTGTGCGTCTTTACTGTCGACGGGTGGGGGGGCAGCAATGTTAAAGCACTGCCACAGCAAAGGACCCTGCAGCACTTTAAGGTCCTCGTTCCTTTGCCTCTACCTCAGACACCAAAGGGCAGCGGTGAGGGGTAGGGAGCAGCTGCCCTGGGGCTGGCAATTTAAAAAGTCCCGGGGCTCCGGATGCCGCTATTGCAGCAGCAGCGTCCAGAGCACTGGGACCTTTTAAATCACCACAGGAACCCCGGCAGCGTGGACCAGGTGGCCTGGAAGGGCTGGCCAGGGAATGCTGACTCCTAGCCCGTTCCCTTCCACCTGAGGTGGCCGCTGCCCCATACCAGTAAGTGTTTAACCAACCTAATAGCTTTCTTTGACTGGGTAACAAGAATGTAAAGGGTGGGAGCGGTAGACGTGGTAAATCTGGACTTTAGTAAACCTTTTGATACTTTCTCGCACAAACTTCTCAAACAAACTAGGGAAATACAACCTATATGGAGCTACTATAAGGTGGGTGCATAACTGGTTGGAAAATCATTCCCAGAGAGTAGTTACCAAGGACAAGGAATTTGTGCCTTGGGGAAGTTTTTAACCTAAGCTAGTGAAATATAAGCTTAAGGGGTCTTTCATGCAGGTCCCCACATCTGTACCCCAGACTTCAGACTGGAGAGGGAACCCTGACTGCTCTACTCTGTGCTGATTAGACTTCAACTGGAGTATTGTGTCCAGTTCTGGGTGCCACATTTCAGGAAAGACGTGGACAAATTGGAGAAAGACCAGTGAAGAGCAACAAAAGTGATCAAAGGTATAGAAAACATGACCTGTGAGGGAAGATTGTTTAGTCTGGAAAAGAGAGGATTGAGAGGGGACATGGTAAAAAAGTTTTCAAGTACATAAAAGGTTGTTAGAAGGAGGAAGGAGAAAAATTATTCTTCTTAACCTCTGAGGATAGGACAAAAAGCAATTGGCTTAAATTGCGGCAAGGGCAGTTTAGGTTGGTCATTAGGAAAAATTTCCTGTCAGAGTGGTTAAGCACTGGAAAAAATTGCCTATGGAGGTTGTGGAATCTCCATCATTGGAGATTTTTAAGAGCAGGTTGGACAAACACTTGTCAGGGATGGTCTAGATAATATTTAGTCCTGCCTTGAGTGCAGGGGACTGAACTAGTTGACCTCTCGAGGCCCCTTCCAGTTCTAAGAATAAAACAGTAAAAAATGTATAACTGTTTTCAGTTCAACTTTCCTTTTTTCTTTCCACATGAATCTCTACGGGCTCAAATATTCTGCAATGCAAAATGAATACATAGAATTTTGTAAATCTTTTATTTCAAAAACATTTCAAAGAAAGCCAAATGTATAACAAAAGGTATTTTTCTAATTAACCTTCTAAATAGATTTTAAAGTACAAGTATATTTAGTGGATCTTGCTGACTTCTAAGATGAGTAATGATTAGTAATAATCTAATGTAAGGTTTTTCATGCTATTCCAAAACGATCAGTTTAAACATATTTTCCCTTTCATTATTTCTAGCAATAAGAAAAAAAAGTTTGTGCCCCTTCGAATAAAATATTTTTCCTGCTGTAAGGCAACTTTTAAGAAAAGGCAGAAGGAAGAAATCAAATGAGAGAGCTAAAAGCTCAATGAACAGGCTACAGTTTTTTTTATCAAGAAAGTCTTCTTTCATATTTCAATATAAATTGCAATCTGTTTGTTCATTCTGTCTATACAATCTTCAAATTCCAGTGTTTCAATCTCACAATAAATTATTTTTTATGTACTAGTAAATAGCTGAATTGGCATTACCTTCTTTTCTTCCTGTAATACTATTACTTCATGATACCGTGGGACATAGGGTTCATATTTTTTCTTGTCTTCCTTTTTGATGTTGACATTCCAATAATGCAGTGCACTTTCCCTTTAGAAAGTTTAAAGAGAGATTTATGAGTCTCCAGTTTTAAATGCCTGAACATGTAAATACATCTAGTGAAAGCCTTTTGTCCTTTGACTATTTAACAAACAGCTGCTGTTTGTAATATTTAATGAAAGCCAGGATTACTCATTAATGGGAGGGTATAAACATTTTGTACAATTACACTATAAACCTACAGAAGCCACACAAATCATGTTTCATTAATTTTGGTTTGTTACTTTTTCATATTCAAAACTATGTAGTCATTATCACAGGTTAAGTCTCTCAACAATGCAAAGGAGAAAAAGCTAAAAATCAAAGCCAGACAACTTAGGATTTCTGTCCTATTAGATGTATGTGCATTGAAAAGCAAAGCCTCAAATGACTTATAAGGTTCTTACTTTAACTGTAGATTTAATACTGTAACTAATACTGTAATGTATTTATACCCTATTTATCTGCCTATTTATAGCACAAACATTTAAAATACTGAGAGACTTTTGAATTTTATAGTGGCAATGCTCAGAAGAGAACTCCTTTATAATTTAAATATAGAGAGGAACAGATTTCAAGGAGAGGCTCTTTAAAAAGATAAAAAAAATTTTATTTGTTACTTAAAATGTCATTCTCTTGCCTAGCATTCCAAGAGACCTACAGAAGGCTGGAAAACAATTAAATCATGACAGATACTTGACTAGCAGATTAATACCAAACAACCTGTAGCTAAGGAATGTTAAAATTAGCTGTAAATATTTATCTCTACCACTTCCTAATCAACTCACCATTTCTTCAAGCATCAGTTTTAAAATTTAAAATTCTATGGCAGATATCATTACCAGGCCCTTATTCAGGTTTATTTATTTATTATTTAAGTACAGGTTTAATTTTAAGTACATTCTAAAATTCTAAAAACACAGGCCACAATTCAAGAAAACAATGAAGTACATGCTTAAGTCCATCAAGCATTAAAGTTCACTCTTTATAGAATTAAAATGTAAGCCTACCTGCAGAGAATGCTAAACATTAGACCACTCAGACAAATTCTGCCCTCAAAGCCCCTCCACAAATACTGACTGCCATCAATGTGAACTGAATATCTTGGGTTAGTTTCTGGCCCTATAAGTACCAGACAGAGGGTAAAAAAAGAATTCAAGTGTCTAAGAGACTTAAGAGCCTATAGAATGGTCTACACTTCAAAACTAGATCAACCTAGCTACCTTGCTCAGGGCTGTAAAAAATTTCACACTCTGTGCAACATACTTTGGTCGACTTAATTTCCAGTGTAGACATAACTACATCAGAGGATGAATTCTTCCAGTGCCCTAATTACAGCCCCTCAGAGAAGAGGATTAACTACATTGATGGCAAGTCCCTTCCATTAATCTATGAAGTGTCTACTCTAGAGTGGTACTGTGGTAGCGCTGCAACACCGTAGCTGTGCCACTGTAGTACAGACATATACTTAGTCTCATTTTCAAAACTGATTTAGGCACTTAAGGCCAGATTTACAAAAGTATTTTGATATCTAAAGATGCATATAGGCACCAAAGTGCCTATGCAAGTTAGGCACCTAAATACCATTGAAAGTCATTTTTAAATTAAGGGCTAATATACAAACCCTTCTTTTTCATATGCCAGGAGATAAAGGACTTAAGCAGTTGCTCAGTCATAACACAGTAAAGGAGCAGGCACAAATTCATTTTCTATATAGCAGAATAGACAGTTAGTGACAGCCTAATAAGTGGAGTAAGACTGAAAGACTCTTTACCCTGCTCTGAACATGGCTGCTGACATATTACACTAGCCAGGCACGAGCATCACTATATTTCTCATCCATTGTCCTGTGGTGTGCAGGTTTCCTATCGTTTAGAACTCAAATTTTAGTCATAGCACACAAGAGATTCTGAAGGAAGTTTATACTTTTGCAATCATTGACTATCCTGCTTGTCACTAAAACCAACCTTTTAAATTTTATTTTCATTGCTCCTGGGCAATAAGCAACATAGACAATTCTTAATGTGAATTTCCCAATTAAATAAGTGGAATTGTCTGGGTAGGTGGCATTGTTTGGCAATCTTAACCATGTATTTCCATACTTTAAGCTGTGCCTCTCAATTTTTAAATAATTACTGGCTTGGGATGGATAACCAATTCTTTTGTATAATACAAGTCAAATTAAATAATTATGTAATTGAAATGAATTTGAAAACTCTCTCTTTTTGGAATTAATAGACAAGGCAAAAAATGGCATATTGTTACTTACTGAATTATGTCATACTCTCCAGGCCCAGGCCCTGCTTGAGCCTTAAATTCACTACGTTTTCCTGTTAAATTACCAAAATGTACTCCTTTATACTTCATGGCAGAATACGTACCATTCTGAAAAATAAAGACAAAGACATTTTATAGTTTGTGGGCCAAATTTTCTACTCCTGATCTCTAACACACATAAACTTAAAAATATAGACAGATGTTTCCCAAGTGTGATTCAAATGTTGTTATACTGCATCTTGGTTTGTGTACCTCTGAGCTGATCATAAAAATTCCAGAAAAACTTGTTTTTGTCTAAATCTGCCAATTTTTCGAAAACAAACATTTTGTGAAAACAGTTCCATTACAACAAAACTTCTGATGGCCCCAAAGGATGTTTCCTGCCTGCTTGCCCACCTGGCTCCTTGGCACCCTGCTAAGCCAGAAGCCTCAGAGCTTGGAATCACCAGCTCCCCTTCAGCTCATCAGGTGGGCTACTAAGGACCCAAGGCTTCCCAGGCTCCCCAGCAGCCTACCAGGCTGACTTCCATGGAGCTGGAGACTATGGAAGTGAGGACTGAATTTGACATAATTCCTATGAGTTTCACTTCTTAGTAGCTGGTGTGAAACTGATCAGACTCTCATTTGGGGGGCAGCCGGAAATCCCAGGGAGCACAGTTCATTTTGGAAACACCATGTTTTGGTGGAATATTGTGAATCTCAGTACCATGAACATGTTTGAAATTTCAGCTTTTCATGCCAAACTGGGAGAAAATATTTCTGAGGAACCAAAATTCAGTTTCCCCGCCAGCTCTAGTGCACATAGATAAATCTGCAAGTAGTATTTCTAAATTCACATATCTCCTAAAACGACCATATTTATTTCTGTATTTACTCTAGTGCCCTAATTTTAGCTTTCACATACAGAATAGATCCCTAGTCAGACCTTGACACATCAGGTAAACAGTCTGTAGCTTTCTCAGAGACACATCCATAATTAATGTGAAATAGCAGGCGTCCATTAGCAGTTCCCCTCCAAAATATATGGACTAATAACCCCATGCAACACAAAATACAAAAAGGACAAATATGCCAAAACTTAGATGCAGCATTCTGTATCAAGTAATAAGCTTTAGCCCTCAATGCCACTCATCCATTTTCTGTCCAATTATACCATGTAAATGCAGCCACACACTCATCACTCTAACAATCAAATGCATGTCCTCTCATATAACATTCAGTGGACTTCAGATAAGGTAGACCAGAAGAGACAGGTCCCTTAATGAAAGGCATGTCAAACAATTTAAATTTCATCTTCATGTCACATCGTTCTGCCCCACTATCCATTCATGTTATGCTCCTATTTCAAATTTGTGCCTAGGTCATTGGTTACATAAATAATTTACGCATGGGTCATGAGCCTCAAATTGCTGGAGAAAATATGTACAGCTGTGAAAAACTCACCAACTTTGGTTCACAGGGTGTTTGTGCAAACTTTGTATTTGGTTTGGTTGTTAACACCTGAGTTCTGTATTCAGATGTACTCAAATATTTGAAGTAAAGCTCAGTCAAGGCCCCTGAAATTCACCCAATTTCATGTCAAACATTTAAAAGGACAAACATTAAGGAATAACTAGGAACAGAGGCTGCAATTTATAAAGGGGTTTGAGAAAGTCGGTATGAAATTCAATAGGAGCTGGACACCTGACCCTAAAGTACCTTTGAAAATCCCAAACAAAAAATATAAAGTTTTTTACAACAATTCCAGAAACTTAAAACCGGAACCAGAATGACATAATAGTGCTAAACAACCATTCAGGCTGAAATTTCCCATGCCTGGTCTCTGAGTTTTTTAAAACTTTTGGCAAAAACAGTTGTCATAAACTGATAAGTAAGAGTTAATAGAACAGAAGTACTTCATATCTCTTTTGCCTGGAAAGGGTTAACAAGATAAGTGAGCCTGGCTGTCACCTGACCAGAGGACCAATCAGAGGACAGGATACTTTCAAATCTTGAGGGAGGGAAGTTTTTGTGTGTGCTGTTAGTGTTTGGTGGTTGTTCTCTCTGGGTTCTGAGAGTGACCAGACGTGCAACCAGGTTTCTCTCCAACCTCTCTGATACAGTCTTTTATATGTCCAGAATAGTAAGTACTAGGTAGATAAAGCAAGTTAGGCTTATGTTTGATTTCTTTATTTGCAAATGTGTATTTGGCTGGAAGGAGTTCAAATTTGTATTTTGCTGAAGGGATTTTAATTTGTACTTGTATACTTAGGCTGGGAGGGTATTCCCAGTGTCTATAGCTGAAAGATCCTGTAACATATTCCATCTTAAATTTACAAAGATAATTTTTACTGTTTTTCTTTCTTTAATTAAAAGCTTTTCTTGTTTAAAAACCTGATTGTTTTTTTATTTTGGTGTCAGATCCCAGGGGACGGGGTCTGGATCCACCAGGGAATTGGTGGGGAGAAAGGAGGGAAGGAGGAGAGAAAGGTTAATTTTCTGTGTTAGGATTACTTTCTCTCTCAGGAAGAGTCTGGGAAGAGGAAAGAGAAGGAGTGGGGAAGATGAATTTTCCTCTCTGTTTAAAGATTCAAGGAGTTTGAATCACAGTGATCTTCCAGGGTAACCCAGGGCGGGGAAGCCTGGGAGAGGCAATGGTGAGGGAAAGGGTTTACTTTCCTTGTGTTAAGATCCAGAGGGTCTGGGTCTTGGGGGGTCTCCAGGCAAGGTTTTGTGGGGACCAGAGTGTACCAGGCACTGGAATTCCTGGTTGGTGGCAGCGCTACAAGTAGTAAGCTGGTAATTGAGCTTAGAGGAATTCATGCTGGTACCCCATCTTTGGATACTAAGGTTCAGAGTGGGGAATTATACCATGACAACAGTTCAGCATTTTTTAAGAACCAAGTTAGAGAAATAGGTAGCTCTCCCAATATTGAAAATTCATTGTTTCTTTGAAGAACTCTAATTCTTCCACGGTTTGGAACAGGGAGTTGAACATCAAGAGGAAGTCAGTCCTGGAGTCAGGGAGGTGCCTTTTGCTCTCCCCAAGAAAATCCACCCAGAACTTCTTGACTTGTAAACCTCTAAAAATCATCATCTTCACTTATGAGTAAGTGTTTTTAGAGGTTTGCTGCTAGAATTTTCAGACATTCTATCTGCACTAAGCATGCCCCAGCCCCACAGAATACCTACATGCTCATGCCCCAAGTATGCTCCCATGCCCCACGTGGGTTTCTTTGTAGTAGGCACAGAGCTGGAACTTCAGATGGGACACATGCACAACAGCATCCTTTTCCCTCTGGCGTACGGGAAGGAGTCTTTTCTATACTTCCGCCAAGCACCTTCCAGTGACTGGTGTTCATAATTATGTAAACTTACTATTAAGCAAGGCCTCAGACTTAGAAGGTAAGCAAATATTCTCATTTTACAGAAAAGGGACATAACAGCTTGTACAAGAACACGACTAGCATCCCTGGGACTAGAACCCTGACTCCAATATGGCTTCAAGTCCCATCCATTTAAGTGACACTGCATTTGAGAACGAATATTACAAATCTGTATGCTTGGCTATCTGAAACTACTAGATCACACTCCCTTCCAAAACCAGGAATCTAACCAAGGAATCTTGATTCCCAACGTTCTGATGTCTAGAAAATAGATGTGTAAGTCACAGACAAAATGTGCTGAACCTCCCTCTAATGACTGGTCTACATAGAGGATAACAGCCTATTACTGCTATCAGTTACTCTCATAATATAAGTGTTAGTGATCTGTCCTGTGAATCTTGAGATCCTGAATTCAAACCTTGCTGATGACCCATGAGTAAGTCATTATTATTCCATGATGCAAAGAGTTTTTTTCCAGCTTTCTTTTCAAAAAAATATACTAAATGACATTTAACAATGACATGAAAAAGAAGATTACATTTGTAAAGTCACATCTTCAAAAAAGTTAGCAGAATTAGGGTCGTCCTTGCAACCCTCTGAGTGTATGCATTATGACACAGTGTTTAGTTACAGGACCACATTCTTTTCTACATGACCTCTGCCTTATCCAGTTCAAAGGGTGAAGAGTGAATGAGGCAGAGGGTTGCAAGAAGTATTGTTTCAGGCACTGAACTATGACCTAGAACAGCTGGGCTCTATTACTCAGTCTGTCATAGACATCCCATGTGATGCTGGGCAAGACACATAATGCATATGCTTACAACACCATTGGAGATTACTGTTACTCTCATCTACCTGAAAACATGCACACTCCTACCACCACTTGCCCAGATAATAAAACAAAACTTTGCTAAATAACCAAAACAAGTAGCAGAACACTTGATGGTGGAATGCATATTTAAAAGGTTTCATCTTCCCAATATAGTAATTCACCTAACAACAGAGGTGAAAGTAAGCGGGTACGGGCAGGTACAGAGGACCGGTAAGAAAAAGTGCAGCAGCTACCTGCAAGAAAATGGAGCACTCTCTCCCTCTCTGACTCCACCTCCAGGCACCAGCAAAATTGAGGGTCCAGGAGCCCGGCTCCACAAATATTCAGGGTTGGGTCTCCCTCCTGCTGCCCCCCACACCTTTCCTGAGTGTGCCACGGCCCCCCTTTGCTGCTCCCATGCACCTCCCTGGGTCCCGGAGCAGAGTGTTTGTCTCTCCCCGTCCCCTGCAGCTCCATGCTGCCTGCCTGCATTAACTGCTGTCACAGAGTCCTAGTGCCCCCCTCCACTACTGCCAGGGCAGGCTGCCTTTCCCCCAGGACCCTTTCATTTTCCAATGGTACCCTCCACCAGTACGGCAGCTACCCTGCCCACAGTCACTCCTCTTGCCCCACACTGGGCAAGGGGCAGCCCCAGTGAGGCTACAGTGAGAGGCAGCAGCGGGGAGATGGCAGACTTCCCCCCTCACTTCCAGCATGGCACTCACCACAGGGGAGGAGAGGGGGATTCCTGGACCTGAGAGGGGCCCTAGGAGCACGTGCAGTGACAGTGGGGGAGTGAGTGTGCTGCTGGGGGGGGAGGGAAGAGAAGGGAATCCCTACCCCAGAGCTCGCTGCTGCCCGCAGGGAGAGGGCTGGGGGGAGTCCTCCTCTCTGGCTCCGGTCCCAGGGGAGCCTGCCTGCACCCCAAACTCATCCCCAGCCCTGCCCCACCCCAAAGCCCACACCCCCAGCCACAGCCCTCATCCCCCCATACTTCAACCCTCTGTCCTAGCCCTGAGCCTCTCCAGCACCCTAAACCCTTCATCTCCAGCCCCAGCCAGAAGCCCTCATACCCCTGCACCCTAACTCTCTGCCTCAGCTCTGAGTCCCCCCCACACCGATTTAAAGGGCCCAGGGCTCCTGCCGCCGCAACTGCCCCAGGTCCTTTAAATCACTGCTGGAGCCCCACTGCCGCTATCCTGGCGCTCCGGGGACAATTTAAAGGGCCAGGGCCCTTTAAATAGGCCCCAGAGCCTGCCGGAGTCCTGGGGTAGCGGCGGCAGGGCTCTGGTGGCTATTGAAAGTGTTTGGGGCTCCCGCTGCCTCAAGCGCCCTGGGCCCTTTAAATAGTCACCGGAGGCCTGCCGCTACCCCAGGGCTCTGGCAGCAGGGCTCCGGAGACAATTTAAAAGGAACTGGAGGGTTGCGGCAGCTGGAGCCCCGGGCCCTACTGCTGGGGCCCTGGGGTTCCATCGGCAATTAAAAGGGCCTGTGGCTCTGCTGCGGTAGCAGCAGCTAGAGCCCCGGGCCCTTTAAATCCCCCATTTAAATTGCTCCTGAACCCCAGGGCTCCCAGCCACCTCTGCAGCTGGGAGCTCAGGAGGTGGTTTAAAGGGCTTGAGGCTCCCAGCTGCTGCTACCACAGCCCTAGCCCTGGGCCCTTTAAATCCTGATTTAAAGGGCCTGGGGATTTAAAGGCTCTGCTCTTCAGTGGAGGCCACGCCCCTCCTCAGGATTCCAGAGTACCGGCAAGTCCTTTAAGTTACTTTCACCCTGCCTAACAAATACAGTGCAGCATACATTTTCACACATTAATTCAGACCTGTAAATCAGCCAAGCACCTTTCAGTGACTGGTGTTCATAATTATGTAAACTTACTATTAAGCAAGGCCTCAGACTTAAAAGTTAGGCAAATATTCTCATTTAACAGCTTGTTCAAGAACACGTCTAGCATCTCTGGGACTAGAACCCTGACTCCAATATGGCTCCAAGTCCCATCTGTTTAAGTGACACTGCATTTGAGAATGAATATTCCAGACCTGTATGCTTGGCTATCTGAAACTACTAGATAATCCAGACATGTTCTGTGTGTGTATGTATACATATATATCTTCCTACTGTATTTTCCACTGCATGAATCCGATGAAGTGGGCTGTAGCCCACGATATCTTACGCTCAAATGTGTTAGTCTCTAAGGTGCCCCAATTACTTCTGTTCTTTTTGCACACTCATCAGTATAATCCATAAATGGTTTCCACATGTTTTCAAATAGATCTCCCTTCCTTGCATATGAAAAAAATCATTATCCCAAGAGATGCAATCTGAGTAAGGCTAACCGTCCATTCAACATCTGTTGCAGGAGCCCTGTCTTTCCAATATCTTAAAAATTATTCTCTTTGCCACGATTAATGGACTCTGCGTCTAGGATATCCTTGGTGAAATGTTAGTCCAAGCACATATACTGTTTAGTATGAACAAAGTTTGATTAGCAAAAGTTCTTGTTCAGAAGGATGATCGTCTTCCCTGTCATCTTTTCTCAATATGCACATGACTTCACAGATCTGAAAACATAGGGATAAAATGTCAAAAGTAGTTTTGACTCCTTTGTCAAAAATGTATAATTCCTGGACCAATTCTACCCATTTTCAGGGATGCCCACTATAGATTAAAATTCAAATGCTTATAAATTTTACATAAAATTTTGTCAACTATTACAAAACTAGAAACCAAAATATTTTCCTTTCTTGTACACCTCTACCTCACTTTCACTGCCTATGACTGGTATAAGATGCCACTATTATATATATAGAATCATTATATAAAATAGATTATTGGTGAGCACTACATCTAATTTTTGCAGTTAACAGGGCTTTAGCACCATCAGGTGGCTTCTGTCAGGCACCATTTACTATTGTTCTAATATACTGCCACAACTGTAAATAATGCCATTGTTCAGATCTGGCTAGAGCGGACTTCATTTAATTGGAAAAGATTAGGGCCAGATCATCCTGTGGGGATCTGTGCATGGAGCAGAACCTTCCCACAGCAGGAAAAGTCCAGTCCATTTGAACCATTCTGGCTAGGTGTCAGAGGACCCCCAATGTTTGATAGCCCTAAACTCCAACATATTGTCCATGCTGTATGGAGACACTGGGTGAGAATGGCCTCACGCCAGTCAGTCTTAATTTTTTTGACCACTTAATGGGTGAAGTATAAATGTCCTTCAAATGGAATCCTGTTCAGAAGAACAGGTGCTGTGAAAATAGCAAGGTTGTGGGGTATGAACAACGAACATTGTTAAGAATACTCAGAGCTATAGCAAGGATATCATGGCCCATTAGGAAGGAGAATTGACACAAGTAGACTGTCATGTTACTAGGACATCATTTCATTCATATGTTTTTGCTTTTCTCTCAAGAGAAGCAATATCTGGCAAGCAAATAACTTCACACAGTGCAAGAGTATCTGGCCTATATTTAAATTCTATTCAGAAGTATATATTAAGGACACATATGTATTGAAATTGTTATATCCTGAATGTCTCTGAAGTATATACAAAGTCCTTTTATTATCCTATAAATAAAATGGATGGTATGTTTAATGATAGTGGTATTGGAAATCATATAAAAAATAAAAAATTAAGAAACATTAAAAAGTTACAGCAGGGATTCTCCTACTTCATACAAAGCTTGCTTTAAAAACCTCTGGCTTATTCCACTGCAGTCAATGAGAGCTTTGCCATTGATTTAAATAAGGCAGGATTTCACCCTATATTTAAAAATTATCTTCCATGAAAAATTGAAAAGGACACTAAATTAAAAATATTTTCTATGCATTTTTTAAATTCAAACACACTGCATGATTAATGGGAAAATTATTTGTTTTGCTCCCTTACTAATTTATTTTTAGCATATATTACGTAAAGAACTAATAGTGGTAGGAAAGAAAACTAATCAGATATGTATTAATCAAAAAAATGTCTTAAGCAACCTGTGCTCAGTACTTAATAAATATGTTACCCCAACTTCAAAATATTGCTATAAATGCCTTTAGTAATGCTTTATACAGTAAAATGTTTAAGACATATGATTCGATCAGTGAGAAATTTTAGAATTGCTTTAGTTTATAGAAGCTCAAAATAATATTCATATTTGTACTTTACACACATGCTTAAGTGCCATCTTGAATTGGGCCTTAGTTTGCTAATTACTGGAAATCGAGTATGTAAGGAACAGATGTATTTTCATTTATTATATATCATTTATTCAGCACTCAGAAGTGTGTTAGGCACTTTATAGAACAGATATAATGGTACAGTCCCTATTCCAAAGACCTTATATATAATTTTAAATGTGACCCTGTGAGAGTAAAGGGATAACATGAGGAAGGAAAAGGGTTATCTGATTTTTTCAGTTATGGTATGAGTAATTTTTACAATAAATTACTCATTTTGTAAGACAATATAAAAAAGATCAATTTTTAGAGATATGGATGAGGAAAATGGTTGCTCAATGAAAAACAATTAAAAATAATGTATATTCAGCATATAGAGCCAAAATCAAATCAAGTAAGGAAACACAAAAATAAAGGAATTAAAATGCATCAATCAGGAAAATTACATTTTAATGAAATTATATTTTTACTTTAAAAAAAAGTATGTAGCATTACCAGCTGCTTGTCTTCTGAGCTCGCTATGCAAGGCCAGGCCTTTCTTCACTTGAAGACAGACACTAACTAATATATAAAATTTCAGGAAATAGAAACTAAGTAATGATAAAATCCCCAAAGGCAAACCTGCATGAGTTGGCAGTTTAATTATGTATGCATTGTGTATTTGGATTAAAAAGACATGCACCATCACCTTCCGAAAGGGGGAGTGTGGAAAAAACATGTATTGAGAAATACAGAAGTAGTTTTAATGACAGACACTCTAAAGTTCATTATCACAGTGATTTGTCCTATATGTTATTTTAATGACCTAAAACTTTCTACTCAGCCACTATAGCTTACTTCATAATTATGCAGACCTTTAGTTTTACTATTATGTTATGATTATCTGACAAAACTATACAAAGTTATAAACCAATATAAATGTAAATGAATTACTGAATCTCTTGTATTTAAGGTTATTGAACAAACTTCATACAGAATTAATTGTTCATTAATTACTAAGCTCAATTTTACTGTCACCAATGGCTTTGACAAAGATTAAATCATTTACGCATATATTTTTTTAATTGTTGAGATTTTTTTTCCTGATGGAGTGTCATACAGTATGCTTTTTTCATTCTACTGAAATCTAATACTTATATGTTTAGAAATATGCAAGAATCTTGGAGGCCACAAACATTTGACATCAAGAAAGAGTATTTTTAGTGATTCAAGCAGTTCCACAATGAAAGCAATTTTAAAGGTAGATCCAGTAACTGCTTATTCATTTTCAAACTCAGAACACTTTTAAAAAATCATTGTCTTACATACGCAGATTAAAACTCTGCATTAAAAATAATATAAATTGACTACTACTTAACTCACTACCCTGTGCATTACTCAGGTAAAATATCCCATCTGTAATGGAATTAAAAAGCCTTTTAGAAATACTGTCATAGACTGAAGAATAAATTGATGCACTCTTAATAACTCTAAATCACCAAGCTCTTTATGCCAAGAAGTGTTGACAATACCAACTTCAAGGTCATTGTCAACTTGGTAAGTCATTAGCAAATAAAATATGGCTTAATTGAAGCAAACTCAGCAAGGAGCTGCATTATTTTAAGTGAACATTGCAGTATAACTTGAAGAAGAATTACTAATCGCCACTCCAGTTGACAATGAAATAGATGAAGAAGGTGCTTTGTAACTTTTTTCTGTGACTTTCCCGTAATTAAATATGGAAATAGATTCTGTAAAGAATTAAAAAAGTCCCAGAGTGCATTAATTTCAGGCACTAATGGACTGCCTTCCAGTGTTGAAGCACGCAGGTAGTTCCCAGCATGATTCCAACGTTAGCTAATATGTCCGTGTCAGACTCCAGCCATATTCTTAGCTTGAAAACCCAGCTTTGAAAAGCAGATTTGGGATGATTCCACATGCAGTTTTAAATAGAAGCAAAATATATGTTTCATATTCTAAAATGTTACCTAAAAATTTATATATCTGTAGTCATAAAACGGCTTTGATTAAAACTGTGACCTAATTGCCTAAAGATGTGGACAAACTAACTGCATACACATACACACACACTGGGCTTACGGAGCCTTTATAGCCAGCTCACTACACTACTTTGTGAAATATGTAATTTGTGAAATAAACTATAATTTTGTATAAATGTATTTTAAATTATATTTAAAGAAATCTTTTTAAAAAAGCATGCACCTCATTTTGCTATTTTCTTCCCATTTCCTAACTTGTGCTGCTAATGCCACCATCTTCATAATGGGAGTAAGCCTTTTGCAGATCCTGTTACTTTAGCATAGAGAGCAGCTCTCAGGTCAGACCTCTCCATTTGCTGCTTTATTTATCCAGTCTGTCCTCATCACATTGTACCTGTACATTTCCCTCCAACCTGTATTTTATGGGCAAACAGCCCGATTTCCAAAGAGTTCCCTAAGTCCCAGCCTGAGACTCCCACCAGTACATCTCTACAGCAGCTGCCAACATGTCAACTCTTCACATGGCTCCCTGGAAGAAACACAGAAAACAAACCACTACTTTTTTAAAACTAACTCTTAGAGCACTGACACACCAGTTTAAACAACTTAAGTATTTGTATTATAAAAATGGTTATTTTCATGAAAGTCTCTGCAGAGTTCCATCAGTAGCAAAGGATCTGGCCCAGTATTAGAAGGAGGAGTAACAGATCTTTATTAGTACTGCATACAAGCAACCCCAATCCACCAAAGTACCTAAATATGTTTATCTTAAAGCATGTGAGTAATAGTCACCAGGGCTACTCACATGCTTATAGTTATACACTTGCTTAAGTGCTTTGCTGGATTGAGGCCTTAGATCATGTTGAAACTCATAGTGCTTTGGGAATTCAATTGCTATCCAAAATAGTACCCATGGGAAAAGACTAGGCCAACCCAGGGGAGTGACATGAGAACAGTAGCAGATGAGGGAAAGAAGGATCACAAGGGAAGGTCTAGACTAAAGTCGTGCAACATTAATATAATGAAAAAGCTACACAGTTCTCCAATAACATATCTCTATGCACAAAGAAACTCAGTGATCTAGGAAAAAGAGAAAGCAAATAGAAAAATAGACTACCACTGGCACTGCATATACATACTGAAAGAAAAGAATACCTGAAAAATATTTTACATATATTGTCAACTTTGTTTGGGCTTTTAATAATTTCTTTCTTTTCTAATATTGTTTTATATTGCTTTGTTAACTAAGCCTCTTATTGAATGAAGGGAAACAATAAGTCAAAAATATAATTTAAATGGATACAACTTTTGTAAATATATAAGTGTTCTAAAAATCAAATTTTCAGAGAAATTATTATAATAAAAAGGAACTCATTTATTAGTACAATAGAACTCTCCAGTTCTGAAATACTAGTGTATGTCTGCCGTGTATGTTCACTGATGAAAACAGATTGGGATTGTTATTGCTTATGTAGTCCCACAAGCAGTATTTTCAAAATCAAGATATTAACAAATCCTACAGAAACTACTTATTGTGGTTAGAAAGATTATCATCTGTAATATATAACAAACTGTTTCTATATCGAAACAAAAGTTTCGAATCACAGCCTCATAGTATCTCTGCGTTAGAGAGCCCTCAAGACAAATGAGCAGTTGCCCAGTTTGACCCTTTGAGCCCAGTGAGACACAGAAGAATGAAAATACTTAAACATGATTACTTCTATCCCAAACAAGGCTGTAAACCAAGTCAGTAGGAGTTTTATCGTTACCTTCAGCACAGCCACACTCTCACCCCATGTCTTTGCCCATTCCCAAAAATGGTATCCAGATCTAAAATCCAAGCTAAAATGATTGAGGAAATCAGAGGACTCAAAAAAAAAAAACACCCACAAGCACACGCACAGACACACAAAAATGCAGAGCTGCCACACTGTTAACTTATTACCTATTCCTAAAGAAAGCAAGTTAGAGAGAGGAATAACTGGCAAGATTATCTACACTCAGGTTCTTATTTAGAAAAACACTTAAGCACCCTGTGTAGAGAGGTGTTGATAATCCCCATCAATAAGAGAATTGATATTCTTCTGTATTCCCTTGCAAGGCAAATTGTTCCCCCCCGCCCTTCTTCAACCAATCAAGGATACGGACCCAGTTTGTAGACTGAAATCCAAAGTTCTGACAGAACCTCTCAACATTTCTTGTCTCTTCTCACCACAGAACAGTTACCTCGGAAGCAGTCAACCCTCTATGAATACAATCAGACTTGTCCACAAAATAGATAGAAAAGTCTCACAGTGCAAAACACTGGATAATGTCAGGATGAAGACACCCCAAATATATATACAGTATAGAGATCTAGTAGTTAGGACTTTGACAAAACTATGTTCGCGGTGAAGAAAACTTTCTTCAACTCCATCATAGCCACAGTATTATTTTAAAAATATTATTTACAACACCACTTAGCATTTATAAAGCAACTTGTACAGAATTCTCTATTGAAAATTTCAGAAACTCTATTGCATCTATTAATCTCAGTATGAATCAAAACGTTAAAAAATTATTCAGATTTATCACTTACTAAATTACTAACAATTTTTTTTTAAATCAAAACCATTTAAAGTTCTTTGGAAACCAGAATACTTTAATTTATTCTTTTATATTTAGAATGTAAAATGTCTAAATAAATATGATTTTTTTAAAGTTATACAGAAATGTGAATTTTGAATAAAACCTTGTATAGCAAGGTTTTGCCAGAGTGCTCCCCCTACCCCCTTTTAAACAACCAACATACAGTACGGTAGAATGCTCCAGTGAAACATCTGAGGTCTGAGAGCGAGGAATTCTTAAGTCTGATCCAAGCTAAAACACTAATTTTACTGTGCGGCTTTGAATGTCATTTAAACCTTTCAGTAATCTGAAATAAAATTTACGTTTCTCATTCAGGTATTTTGTGAGGTTATTTATGTTTGCATAGTGCTTTGAAAATGTGAAGTACTACATGAAGACTCTGCTGTAGTAGCAGCCTAATACACTCATAGAAGATGGGATTTCAAATGGAAAAGCTAACAACTTCAACTCCTGTTCAATGTTAGCATATAACACTTGGAAATCATTAGGAACAGAGTCAACTTAATGACTCTGCTGCCCCCTAATGCACTTGCTGGAAAAACCAGTTTCAGGGAATAAACACTAACTACAAAGAAGTGCTGAATTATTCCCATATTTATTTTTGTTAATTATGTTGGTGTCACTAGGCATAAATCTAGGCCTCAGTGAATCAAAGCTCCTCCATGTTGAACTCTACTTGATCTAGAAAGCTAGTAGCTGTGAAATTAAATGTGTAACAGTAAGTTATCAGTTGCAGCATAGCTAAAACCGGTCTAAAGCAGTAGTGAAAAGGCCTGTGCACCTTCAGCAGAAGGACAAGATAACTTGCAGAAGGAAAACTTACTAATGAGCTGCCGCGGCCAAGATTACTTAATGCACCTGCGCTTACGTAACTGCTACAGGGGGAGGAAGGAGGAAGAGGAGGGGAGGAAGAAAGAGAAAAAAAAAACTTATAAAAAAGGGAAAAGCCGCTTGTGTAGGCATGCATGATTTGAGGCTTTCGTCTCCTTGCACTGCTTTGAGATCTCAAATAAACTTTGCTTGCTTCTCCACCCTGGTGTGTGTTCATTGGCGCTACGCACTCTGGGCAACGAACCACTGTTGCTTGCCTCGGGCACCCTCTGTGTCGGCAACAGTTCTTGGCGTCCCTGGGTGGGCTCAAGGCTAAAATTAGCCTTGCCCGGATCCCTCCTGGTGGTCAACGGATTGCAGCGACGACCGATGCCCAGTGCACACCGGTGACTTCACCGGGGGCCTCGGCGGAGACGCAGTTCGACTGATCTCGCAGGGCACAATGGTGCAACGCGCTCGAGTAGTGGAGAAGCAGTTGTGGGCGATGGTGAGGAACCGGTCCCTTGGATAAGGTAGGAACAGTACAGTTGTCTGGACTTTGTCTGTTAGGACCTGGGGACGCCCAGTGTCTTCCTGCGGCATGGGGCAGGGACACAGTAAAGTGAGGAGGGCATGGTGCACACCCCTAGAATGCATTCTAGTGAATTGGAAGGTGTTTGGTTCGGATCCAATGACTAAGTATAAACTGAAAAAGCACTGTATAGTAGACTGGCCTCAATATCAACTAGAGGACCAGAAAAGGTGGCCCCCAGAAGGATCACTTAATTATAACACGATCCTCCAATTACTCCTGTTTTGTTAGCGAACGGGTAGCTTCTGAAGCTGTCTGTATGGAGAGCTCTTGTAAAAAATCCCCCACCATAGCTCCTGTTCTTCCCCCTGTCTGGCGGAGTGCAAGGATTCAAAAGCAGGTTAGGGATAGTTCAGGGACAAAGGAGGGACCTGTCTAGAAAGGGGAAACCCTATGTCCTAGTGCACACTCTCCCTGTTGTAGCTAAAAAGTAAGATCAGATGCAGAATGGTACTGGGGGCCAGTGTGAGTGACTGTTACCGGAAGACACCCAGAGTACCCTGTGAAGCAAAAGCTTGTGACCAGGACTACTCTAACACAAGCCCGGTAACTAGTGGATCTTTAGGAGGTCCGACCCATGGTGGGCTGACTCGGCCTGGCATCATCCGGTGAGGAAGCTACCTGGGTCTAGGAGTGTGTGTACCCATCTTCCCTTCCCCTTTCCTTTCTGTGTGGGCTACTGTCTGATCATCTCACTGGATGCAATCAGAGTAAGCAGCGCCGTCTCCCAGAGACTAGCCGACGCTCTTTGCTGAAGGGAGGTGTAGGAGGGCCGTGCCCATCCTCGTTAGCCTCTCCCGTGTGAGTACCCTGTGGGGAAAAATCCTTAGTTTATGAGCCACTAGCGAGGACAGGGCACCCTCCCTGTGTGTGTAAGTGGAAAATGGGTGGGGGGACAGTCTAAACATTCCACCTCACCCCCTAAGGGTACCCCCGCATATTACATGTACGTACAATATGGTTCATCAACGTGCAGGTATTTAGAGAATTGGAATATTTACACGCGTGAAAATCCATCTAAACAATGCCCACTAGAAGGTACTTCAATCTAGATAAGATCATACATCTAAGAGGAGCGTTTAATCACCAAAAAGCCCTGACACAGCGTGAGCAAATTTGTCTATTGAGGAAAGGAATGGGTTAATTTGAAATTCAGCTTGGCCCAGGGATAAAAAGAAAGTTGCTCTGCGTTCAAGGTCAAGAATCAACGCAGACTATGCTAAGTACAAAGAAAAACTGCTTTCGGCCCCAGCTGGCTGTGGAAAAAGGAAAATTGACAGAGGCGAACCAAAGGCAATATAAGTTACAGAACTGAGATTACATTTGCAAAGCTTAACTGTCCAGTAAGATCCAACAGTGTGCCTTTGTGACCCCGGAGCTGGTGTAGCTTGGTGACACCAAAGAAGCCACAGGCAGCTGACCTGGACTAGAATCTCTGAAAGAGATGCCGCAGGAGATTCCAGGGTGTAAGAGAACAGCCCTCCCAAGAGCAGAAGCATGTTGGAAATTCTGGACAAGCTGTATACAGGATAATCTCCTGTCTACCTCTCCCCCTTCTCTGAACATTACACACAGAAGTGGCCAATCTGGACATACGTGTGTGAGTATGAAAGGGGCTTAGGGTTTGGGACATTAATGTTTTTCCTGAGTGATGTAGGAGCATTCCCAACACTCTCCGTTGTTCTATTATTTTTATGAAGCTTTAAAATTCAGTTATATGGTGTGTTTTCTTTATCTTCTCCCAACGATCCTGTAGTGTCAGTCTGATCACCTGATATGAGGGATAGATTGGTAACAGAAATTTTTCACAGTTTGGTGAGCAATTAAGAAGGGGGGAGCCCTGCAGAATTTACACCATCTATTTGTTTTACCCTTGTTATTTTATGTTTGCTTTGCTTGGTACTGTTGGTGTTATATGTTGAAAACTGCATGATTAAAAGTGAGCCCTAATAGGATAAGGAAACCCTCTCTGGTTCTGGTTCTATTCTGTTTAACCAGTTACTGTTGTTTTTCTGCTCTGTTCATTTGGGCGTTAGGAGTGTGGGCGGAACTGAACCTCTCGTTCGTAATTCCTCGGAGTGGAAGCCATGCATGCGAGGAAGCTCTGAAGTCGAATTGAGATCCTTCTGTCCCGTCCCCTGTAGCGGTCAGTGTATAGAAGTGGGAAAGCCTGGCTTAGACTGTAAGTTCCTCTGCTCTGTGTAATTCTCTTTTCTGTTTAAGTGTCAGCAGACAGATGGATGGGTCTCTGGGTAGACCCTCTAAAGGGGGTTGGATTATATGTTAAGTAAATGGCCTTTGCCCAATGGGCCATGTGTTTTTGTCCAGGTGACAAGCCTCACGAGGGAGGACTCGGGTAGTCTTGTGAGTAAGAATGTTTAAGGGAAGAGACCAGGAGGGGTGGGGTCTAGTAGAGAAGCCCACCCTCCTAGCTAAACTGGTAATGGAACAAGTTGGTGCCCATGGAAGGGACGGTTCAGCAAGAAAGGCAGGATAGGGCCCAGGCAGGCAGGCAACAGACAGAGAGATTGGAAAACAGAATGGAAAAACTTTGAGGGTGTAGTGGAAGGAAGGAGTCAGTAAGTGTAAGCATGGGATTTCAAATACCCAGGACTTACTTGGAATGGTGAGTTAAGTTGATAAAAGTGGCTGTTGGGAGACAAGCAAGTGATTTAAGGGAGAGTGAGAAGTTAACTCTGTAGTTGCTGGAGGGAACAGCAGTTGAACTTTGTAAAATGTTAAAGAAGAAAAGTTCTTGGTATCTGTGAAATGTTTGTAAATAAATTCTGGCAAAGAAATTATTGGATTGCAATCATTTGGTTTGGCTATGAACAATTTAGTTAAATTAGTTGAAGAATGTATACAGTGTTATGTAATTGAAAACCTGAGCTGCCTGTGAAACAAATACAAGAAAATATGGGGTAATGCCTCTGTTTTGCCTGAAGTCAACAAGGGTGTTTGTATATTTTAAGCGATGATTGTCTGCCCAGAAGGGGTAGACCTCTGGTTGTTTTTTTTTTTTTGTCTTTCAGATAACCAGAGAAAACTGATGCCAGCTGAACAGCATTCAACGTACCATGCATTTACTGGCACAATAGGAATTATGTTTTGTGTTCTATGTTCTGTCTTGTGGTGTTTGTCTTGTGGCCGGAATTGTTGTGTTTAATATTTTTATAAAATAGTCTAGTTTAAAACCAAACAAAAAGGTTAAATTAAAATGCAGATACTTGTCTTGTTCAACTTGGAATACAAAGTGTTTGGCTAAATCAGGAGAATGTGATATACTAAAGTCTAATGCATTTCCTTAAGTAAGAAAAAGAAACTTCATTGGCCAAATTGTTAATTGCAAAAATTGTTGTTAAAATTTGCATACCAATAGTCTTTGGAAGCAAAGACATGAAAAGTTAACCCACTCCCCATATTGTACATGGGATCTTTCTGGCTACCTCAGATTTCTAGCCAGGGGGCTGGGGATGGTGGAAAGCTACTGGATTAGAGGTTGAATTGAATGAACTCCTCAAAGTGGGTGTGCTTCTTCTAGCTTGTTGCTCCAAAGTTCTGTAATAAGGTTATTTTAGTAAAAGGGTATGTGTGGCATATATTGAATAATAAGACAAATGTACTGTATAATGACAATGTTTATGTGTTCATTGTTGGGAAAAAGGTGTATAAGTGAAAAGTGGAAGTTTCCTTTGCAGGTTAAAAGAAGCCAAGAAGGGAAAAAGGACAAAGAACAGAATGAATTAAAGGAAAAAAAGATAATTAGCTAGCAAGCTCAGGCTATAGATAAGACACTGACTCCATTCAAGGACACTGCTCACAGTTAAGACTTGGCTAATAACCAGGAAAAGGAGGGCTTGAATTTGCCCACGCAGCTATGAAGTTTGCAAAACACTGCCAGCCACTAATGAAATGTGTTAGGTTTCTTTTCTCACAGGTAAGGAAGCGCTACCTGAAGACCCTAGCAGCCCTGCCACTCCTTGGAACCAGGAAACTGGATTGAGTAAAGGTCCACCAACGAAAGACTGCTTTGGCTCCATGCTGAAAAGGCCCTGGTTAAGCCCTGCTGACTACCAACACTGCTGTGAAATGCCAAAGGCTGACTGCTTGGACCCATGATTCTCGCTGCAAAAGGACCCCTCCACCTCGGGAGAATTCTCCTATTGATGCTTAGCCTATTTCTCCTTCTAGCTCCACTGTGCCTTCTGGACAGTAGGGAAAAAGTACAAGGTGAAGTGCTAGTAACCTCTCTCTTGTCCACTGACAGATCTACTGTACCTTTGAATTTTTCTAGAAGAATCAAAACCATTACAGGGTGATGTGCTGGTAACCTCTCCCCTGTAGGATGCTGAACCACGACTGTTTCGGGAAAGAAGAAGGAACACTCAGAAATTGCCAAAGTCCAGGAATTCCTGACTAGAAAGGACATTAAGAACTGACCTTGGTGAAGAAACAAAGAATTATACACTGGTGGGAGGACATTTGTGGGATCCGTGCTTAGGAATGTGGTATTGATTGGAGCTTGGGGTTTATTCTGCAGGCTGCGCCCTGTGTCCTGGAGAGTGACTAATAATGTAACCCCCTCTCCTATGCTATTAATGTTGATGCCTTTTGAAAGTACCTGAGAATAGTTAAATAACAGGTGTATTATAGTACTACACCAAGGAAAGATGGTATTGAATATCATTGAGGCTGGGAAGGCACTGCAGTGGGATCTAGTATGTGTAGGAATTCAGGATTTCCTGAATGACCAGCTGATGGCCATTCGGAGTGATCTTGAGTACCAGACTTGGCCCACTGCCCTTACAGACGCATCAGAAATACCTTCTGATCTGTGATCATGGAGACATACATGGACACTTCCTGGGTGGAAGCGTGGCTTCCCCGGGCGGGGTGTGTGCCCTTATAGGGGATGAATGCTGTACTTATGTCCCAGAAAACGCACAGGATATTAACAAGCACATCCTGTCAGCCAAACAGGCTTTTGAACAGTGGAAGGCCTAAAAAGGGGAATCCACTATTTCTGATTCCCTCTGGGACTGGTTACCCAACCTGGGGGAACTAGAGGGAGGCATTGTTCGCCTCCTGCTCACTGGTGTGGTGTTGTGTATCGTTACTCTCCTTTTGTTTGCTTGCTGTAAAGCACTCCTACATAGAATTTGTACCTCCCATTCCCCAGGAAATCCCGCTATACTCCCTCATTAAAGACCCCAGCTCCCCAGAGCTTAATCGCTTTTTGTCCTCAAAGTATGAGAAAACAGCCAAAAGTTTGTTGAGTATTCTCAAAGGAGGGAGTTATTGGTGTCACTAGGAATAAATCTAGGCCTCAGTGAATCAAAGCTCCTCCACATTGAACTCTACTTGATCTAGAAAGCTAGCAGCTGTGAAATTAAATGTTTAACAGTAAGTTATCAGTTGCAGCACAGCTAAAACCGGTCTAAAGCAGTAGTGATAAGGCCTGTGCACCTTCAGCAGAAGGACAAGATAACTTGCAGAAGGAAAACTTACTAACGAGCTGCCGCGGCCAAGATTACTTAATGCACCTGCGCTTACGTAACTGCTACAGGGGGAGGAAGAGGGAGAGAGAAAGAAGAAAGAGAAAAAAAAAAAACTTAGAAAAAGGGAAAAGCCGCTTGTGTAGGTGTGCATGATTTGAGGCGTTCATTTCCTTGCACCGCTTTGAGATCTCAAATAAACTTTGCTTGCTTCTCCACCCTGATGTGTGTTCACTGGCGCTATGCACTCTGGGCAACGAACCACTGTTGCTTGCCTCGGGCACCCTCTGTGTCGGCAACAATTACAAACTAAAAATTACGGTCTCCCACTACTGTGAATAAGGTGAAGTTTTGAGTAAAAAGGGCTATATGTAAATGACTCAAAACCACAATGTAACTGTAATAAAGAACAGTGATTATATGCCATTCTGCTAAAATACAGAACTTCGTACTGCATCTTGTTCAAGACAAATGCCACTGACTGGGACACTCACAGGACACCTTCATCACTACCCAGTGAATTGCACTGCCTGGCTAGTTTAGGTAGTTTCACAGTCACAAACACACACTGGGCTGCTTATCTTTAATCAAGATATGTATTCATTCCTCTTACACAAAAATATTGTACAATGCAGGCTTACAGCAACAGTAGGCTTCCATACAGCCTTCACTCCTCTGCACAAGCTCAACCTCTGAGCCTCCTTCTATTTCCTCCCCTTATATTTTCCCCAATTACATTGTTACCTCAGTGATTGTCATCCAGGTGCTCACAGTCCCTCAACAGAAAGTGTATAATTGCCCTCAGCTGGGCCTGCAGCCTTCTCCAGTCTGTAGCAATGTCAGTGATTAGGGTGCTGTTGATAGCACCCTGTCACAGACAACAAACAGAAATGGGCAAAAATTTAGACAAGACAAAAGAAAGAGGAAAAGCTTCAAGAAACCTCTTACAGAACAAGAGCACAGAATCTAAACACTTTTGCATCACATGCATTTTGCAGATGAGGTACATTAAATAACTAGTGACATATACATTTGTACTGTTTTTGTTTTCTTTTTGCAGAAAAAATTTTCAGTGTAACATATTGCCTTGGTTGTTTTTAAGTTCAGTTTAATTTTCATAAGCTACAAATGTGTGATTCCTTAACTCTGAGAGATCCAGACATTTGGTCAAATCCATTCCAGCTGATCACCAAAAACAAAGTCATCCCACCAGAAATCCATAAAGAGAAAATCCTTGTTAACTTACAAGATTTCTGCTTTAAAAGACACTATATAAGCCTGATGTGAGAGAACCAACAAATAACACACCACCCAGAGAAAATAAAAAAGAAAGTTAGCATCACATTGCTAAATAACAACAGATCCTTTCCCTGCCTGAAGGACCAGAATGGTCATTAGTTCCCTGAAGGATCAGGGAAATATCAGTAGCTAAGGTGAGACTGCCTTTGAGTTTTGATCAAGCAGTTTCCCTGTTGGGGGTGCAGGACATCCAGCTCAGCAAGAATAGGCGAGTTCTGACTATGGAGGAAGGAGCTATCTCCAGGCATTTTTATTCCAGATCTCAGCTTCAAACCTCCCAACCATATCCATGGCTCCATTCTTTTTTGCCCTTCTAATATCCAAAAAGTACCGACCTAATCCAATGGACTTCTCAAAAAACTGGGCCTTCTAATGGGTCTAGTTATAGTCTAATAAAAGTATAAGGGAATTTAATTAACAGTCTAGCCCTTTAAGATAGGAGAGCAGCTGTTGCTGACAACAGCATATTAGTAACTTTATTTTCCTTTCTCTCACTTACCTAGTGGTCAACATTTCACTGGTCTACTTTCCATGTTGGGTTTATAGTAGTCTAAAGCTTTGTCTTCACTGCCAAAAATGTTGTGTTTTTACTGTGCAATAACTAACACAGATTAGCTATCCCACTGCAAAATCCTAGTGGAGACATGGCACTGCCGTTTTTAATCACAAGGTGAGCTAGGCAAGGTGAATCCTATACTCCCCATCCATGGTCAACTTCTCTTATTAACCTTGTGGTAAAAACTACAGTGCCGTGTCTTCACTAGGATTTCACAGCAGGACAGCTAATGCATGTTAGTTATTCCATAGTAAAGAGAATACTTTGTTGGCAGCAAAGACATAGCATCAGCTTTAGAGGCTTTCAGCTATAGAGGGGATTTATCTGTCTGAAAACCCTTGAAAACAGTAACTAATGTTTTGGGTAGTCAGTCATTTGGGATCAAACTAAAACCACCAAAGATTGGACTACAAGACTTCACAAAATGCTTAAAAAATAAAGACTTGGTCCCAATGCCCTTTGGAATAAACATTCATTGCAAATCAACTGTGATTTGGATGTTTAATTCTCATAAATGTTAATGGAAGTCAGACAGGTAAATTCCCAAGAAATCTGTGAAAAACTTTAACTCATACCATTTCAATATCCTGATTTATGTTGACATTCTACTGGGTGGGGCGAGTAGAGTCTCTGATGGGCAGGTAAGCATTATGATTAAAACAGGAAAGATTGTGCCCAAAAGTCTAACAGAGATGCCATTTCTGTAGTAGTGAGTTGTACAGACTTCTTTGCTGGATCCTTCTTTATTTTGGACTAATGTCTTTTTTTCATTAAAGTTTCCAGATTTTACTGAAGAACATACTAGGGGGATTGTGTTTGTTTGGTTTTTTACAGTAATGGTTTACTCTTTAAAAAATAAACGATGGTGCCAAAGCAAATTAAGATCCTGAAAACATAAAACAGCCATAAAAGTTTCAGTGAGTAGGACTGCTCTTCCCTCTTTTCGTTGCATCTTTGCAAGCAGGCTGCCTAGCCTAATGAAGAGGGCTTTAAACTAGGTTCACCAGGGGAAAGAGACCAAAGCGCTGAGATAAGTGCAGGAGTGGGATGCCAAGAGGGGAGGACTCCTGCCTCATACTGAGAGAGCAAGACGATCAGCAAGTTATCTTAAGTCCCTACACCGAAATGCAAGAAGCCTGGGAAACAAGCAGGGAGAACTGGAAGTCCTGGCACAGTCAAGGAATTATGATGTGATTGGAATAACAGAGACTTGATGGGATAACTCACATTACTGGAGAACTGTCATGGATGAATATAAAATGTTCAGGAAGGACAGGCAGGGCAGAAAAGATGGGGGAGTTGCACTGTATGTAAGAGAGCAGTATGACTGCTCAGAGATCCAGTGTGAAACTACAGAAAAACCTGAGAGTCTCTAGATTAAATTTAGAAATGTAAGCAACAAGGGCGATGTCGTGGTAGGAGTCTGCATTAGACCACCAGACCAGCGGGGATGAGATGAACAAAGCTTTCTTCAGGCAATTAACAGAAATTACTAGATCTCAGGCCCTGGTTCTCATGGGAGACTTCAATCACCCTGATATCTGCTGGGAGAGCAATACAGCGGTGCACAGACAATCCAGGAAGTTTTTGGAAAGTGTAGGGGACAATTTCCTGGTGCAAATGCTGGAGGAACCAACTAGGGGCAGAGCTCTTCTTGACCTGTTGCTCACAAACAGGGAAGAATTAGTAGGGGAAGCAAAAGTGGATGGGAACCTGGGAGGCAGTGACCATGAGATGGTTGAATTCAGGATCCTGACACAAGGAAGAAAGGAGAGCAGCAGAATACAGACCTTGGATTTCAGAGAAGCAGACTTTGACTCCCTCAGGGAACTGACTGGCAGGATCCCCTGGGAGAATAATATGAGGGGGAAAGGAGTCCAGGAGAGCTGGCTATATTTTAAAGAATCCTTATTGAGGTTGCAGAAACAAACCATTTCGATGTGCAGAAAGAATAGTAAATATCGCAGGCGACCAGTTTGGCTTAACAGTGAAATCCTTGCTGATCTTCAACACAAAAAAGAAGCTTACAAGAAGTAGAAGATAAGACAAATGACCAGGGACGAGTACAAAAATATTGCTCAGGCACGCAGGAGTGAAATTAGGAAGGTCAAATCACACTTGGAATTGCGGCTAGCAAGAGATGTTAAGAGTAACAAGAAGGGTTTCTTCAGGTATGTTAGCAAAAAGAAGGAAGTCAAGGAAAGTGTGGGCCCCTTGCCGAATGAGGGAGACAACCTAGTGACAGAGAATGTGGAAAAAGCTAATGTACGCAATGCTTTTTTTGCCACTGTCTTCAGGAACAACGTCAACGCCCAGACTACTGCACTGGGCAGCACAGCATGAGGAGCAGGTGACCATCTCTCTGTGGAGAAAGAAGTGGTTCGGAACTATTTAGAAAAGCTGGACGAGCACAAGTCCATGGGGACAGATGTGTTGCATCCCAGGGTGCTAAAGGAGTTGGCTGATGTGATTGCAGAGAGAAACATTGGCCATTATCTTTGAAAACTCATGGCGATCGGGGGAGGTCCCGGATGACTGGAAAAAGGCTAATGTAGTGTCCATCTTTAAAAAACGGAAGGAGGAGGATCCAAGGAACTACAGGCCAGTCAGCCTCACCTCAGTCCCTGGAAAAATTATGGAGCAGGTTCTCAAGGAATCAATTCTGAAGCACTTAGAGGAGAGGAAAGTGATCAGGAACAGTCAGCATGGATTCACTAAGGGCAAGTCATGCCTGACTAACCTAATTGCCTTATATGACGAGATAACGGACTCTGTGGATAAGGGGAAAGCAGTGGACGTGTTATTCCTTGACTTTAGCAAAGCTTTTGATACGGTCTCTCACAGTATTCTTGCCAGAAAGTTAAAGAAGTATGGGCTGGATGAATGGACTATAAGGTGGATAGAAAGCTGGCTAGATCGTCAGGCTCAATGGGTAGTGATCAATGGCTCTATGTCTAGTTGGCAGCTGGTATCAAGTACCCCAAGGGTCGGTCCTTCGGATGGTTTTGTTCAATATCTTCATTAATGATCTGCAGGATAGCGTGGACTGCACCCTCAGCAAGCTTGCAGATGACACTAAACTGAGAGGAGTGGTAGATACGCTGATGAGTCGGGATAGGATACAGAGGGATCTAGACAAATCAGAGGATTGGACCAAAGGAAATCTGATGAGGTTCAACAAGGACAAGTGCAGAGTCCTGCACTTAGGATGGAAGAATCCCATGCACTGCTACAGACTAGGGACCGAGTGGCTAGACAGCAGTTCTGCAGAAAGGGACCTAGAGGTTACAGTGGATGAGAAGCTAGATATACAAGTCAACTGTGTGCCTGTGTTGCCAAGAAGGCTAATGGCATCTGGGGCTGCATAAGTAGGAGCATTGCCAGCAGATCAAGGGATGTGATCATTCCCCTCTATTCGACATTGGTGAGGCCTCATCTGGAGTTTTGCATCCAGTTTGGGCCCACAAGAAGGATGTGGAAAAATTGGAAAGAGTCCAGCGGAAGGCAACAAAAATTATTAGGGGGCTGGAGCACATGACTTATGAGGAAAGACTTGGGGAACTGGGATTGTATAGTCTGCAGAAGGGAAGAATGAGAGGGGATTTGATAGCTGCTACCAACAACCTGAAGGGGGTTCCAAAGAGGATGGATCTAGACTGTTCTCAGTGGTACCAGATGACAGAACAAGGAGTAATGGTCTCAAGTTGCAGTAGGGGAGGTTTAGATTGGATATTAGGAAAAACTTTTTCACTAGGAGGGCAGTGAAGCACTGGAATGGGTTACCTAGGAGGTGGTGGAATCTCCTTCCTTACAGGTTTTTAAGGTCAGGCTTGACAAAGCCCTGGTTGGGATGATTTATTTGGGGATTGGTCCTGCTTTGAGGAGGGAGTTGGACTAGATGACCTCCTGAAGTCCTTTCAAACCCTCATATTCTATGATTCTATGAAGACAGTGTTTCTCTACAGCCATTTCCCAATCTCCAGCACATAAGTAATTGTAATCAACCGGGGTTGAATTACAAGTGAACAAGACTTCCTTAGGATGTCTCTTCAGACAGTGTTACTCATTATTAAATCACCTTACAAAATAATTAACCTCAAATTAGAGGCATGTGCACTGCTGTCTCTAAACTTCAGAATAAACTTTCAACTTTGAGACACAATCATACAGAGGTCTAAGCAGTCTGTCCCAGATAAAGCATAGGTGTTAAGTACATTCATAACTTTAAGTACATAAGAAATTTCATTAAAGTCATTGGGACTACTCATATACTTTTAGTAATACATTCACTTAAGTGCTTTGCTGGATTTGGGCCAAATGCTCAGCACATTGCAAGATCAAGCCCTTGCAGAGAAACTACAAAACTTAAGTCAAAATCATACTGCTTTAAAATAAGATGATGAAAATGTTACACAAGTATTCCAGGTTCTGAATGGGACTGTGCTCTGATGGCTATAGACCCTTCTGCATCACCTTCCCATCCTGCTACCACACTTTAGAACAGGGGTGGCCAACCTATGGCTCTGGAGCCACATACGGCTCTTCAGAAATTAATATGTGGCTCCTTCTATGGGCACTGACTCCGGGGCTGGAGCTACAGAAGCCAACTTTCAAATGTCCCGGGGGGTGCTCACTGCTCAACCCCTGGCTCTGCCACAGGCCCTGCCCCCACTCCACCCCTTCCCCTGAGCCTGCCGTACCTTAGTTCCCTGTCGATCCTCCTACATGCCACAAAATAGCTGATCGGGACGTGCAGGGATGGGAGGAGGCGCTGATTGGTGGGGCGCCCGGTGGGTTAGAGGCACTGAGAGCAGGGTGGGGGGCTAACGGGGGGGCTCCTGACGTATTACTGTGGCTCTTTGGCAATGCACATTGGTAAATTCTGGATCCTTCTCAGCCTCAAGTTGGCCCAGGAGCGGCGCCAGACTTTCTGGCACCCTAGGCAGAATTCAGGGGGCGGCATTTTGTGAGCTCCCCATGGGGCACACGGGAGCTTCCGGTTCCACTCCTGTCGCGCCGCCGAAGAAGGATCCTCCGCCGAAATGCTGCAGGCGACAGCGGTAGTCACTGAGTTGCTCAATTGCCTGCCGCTGTTTTACACGGCACGTCAGCAGAAGGTCCTTCAGCGATGGCGCAATGGGAGCGGAACCGGAAGCTCCCATCCACCCCGTGGGGAGTGCACAAAATGCCGCCCCCCCCCGAATCCTGGCACCAATCGCCTAATGGAAGCGCCGGCCCTGGGTTGGCCACTCCTGCTTTAGAATGTCCTACTCCAGCCTGTGCCCTTATGTCCCTATCTCCCTCTTCTCCTGTTCCTGTCTTCCTCACCCCAGCTTGCTCTGTCTCTCTCCCCACTCTCCCCTCTTCCTCATCTATCTATATTCAAGTGTGGCCACTTCCTCCTTTTCCTCCACTCTGCCCTGGCAGTAGCAGGAGATGTACTGAGAGTGCAAAAGAGACAGTCTTCCCTGCTCTCAGCTGCCCCAGCAGCCCATGTCAATCTTTGTGATAAATGGCAAATAATGAGATTATTAATTACTCTATGCACCATAAAACTACAAAACAAACCACAGATAAGAGTTTGACTATTGTTTACTTGCTATTAGTTTTATTTCATCTGCCACTCATTCAGGGAAGAGACTGGAGTGAAGGGGAAGAATGGTAGTATTCTACTCTAGCTCTGGCTGCAATCCCACAGGAAATGAATATTTTTGCTAAAATTATCAACATCGAAATAGTTTGTCAAAACATCTAACTGGCTTCAGCATAAACAGCCTGTTTAGATACATAAGCAGTGCCCTACCAAATTCACGGCCATGAAAAATGCATCACAGACCGTGAAATCTGGTCTCCTGACGTGAAATCTGTTCTTTTGTGTGTTTTTACCCTATACTACACAGATTCCATGTGGGGAGACCAGTGTTTCTCAAATTGCGGGTCCTGACCCAAAAGAGACTTGCATGGGGGGGGGTTGCAAGGTTATTTTAGGAGGGTTGTGGTATTGCCACCCTCACTTCTGCACTGCTGCCTTCAGAGCTGAGCAGCCAGAGAGTGGGGGGCCGCTGACTGAGGGCCCAGCTCTGCAGGCAGCAGTGCAGAAGTAAGGGTGGCAATACCGTACCATGCCATCCTTACTCCTGCACCATGCTTACTTCTGTGATGGTGCTGGTGCTGGCGCTACCTTCAGAGTGGGACTCTCAGCCAGCAGCTACCACTCTCCAGCTATCCAGCTCTGAAGGCAGCACCACCACCAGGAGCAGTGCAGAAGTAAGGGTAGCAGTCCTGCAACCCCGCCTACATTTTATCTTGCAACCCCACCCACCAACTCCTTTTTGGGTCAGGACTCCTACAATTACAACACCATGAAATTTCAGATATAAATAGCTGAAATCATTAGATTTATAATTTTCAAAATCCCATGATCGTGAAATTGACCAAAATGGACCATGAAATTGGTAGGGCCTTTTATCTGAGGCAGTTTGTATCCCTGAAAGCTACTGTTTCAGCCTGTCTGTTGACACATTAAGACAACTGCCTCAACTTGGTATTCAGAAGGATATCTTTGCCACCAAAAGAGCTAGAAACTGAATTTATTTAAAAAATAAATCTTGAATTCTGCAGAAACTGGTGAGACCAGAAGAGGACAGTTGGTCAAGCCCACAAGCACATACCTTCTTAATTCAGCTCTTGTACTCTTTACAGCGTTGCTTGCTAAACTAGTGGCTACTTTTGTGTTCCCTTTCCAGCCAGGTGGAACTAGAAGAGGCAGTAGCAAAGACCTTTTAAATCTATATTGTTTTCTATTCTTTGTGCCAAATTCAACAATAGTCAAGTAGGTCCCACTTATTTCAATGGAGTTGTACCCATATAAATTGAAAATGAAATTGGCTCTGTAGCCAGCCCAAAATACATAATAGTACCAATACCATTAACTTTCACTCTTAAGAGAAAACATGTCATGACAACATTTTATAGCTAACGATAAATCTTTAACTATTTCGTAATCCTGTAGCCAGTCTTATGAAATTGTTCTAAAATTACTTACAATTACTGGTTGATAGTACGCTGGGCCTAATGTCCCATCTCTTTGAGGTGGGTATTGTTTAATAAGAGTACCATCCTCAGCTTCTTCATACCCAAATGCTTGGCCCGGAGAAGGGATAGAGGGACCATCCACTTTTCGGTATACTTTTATACTGCCAGCAGTCCTCTGTAAAACACAATTAGATTGTGCCTTAAATTAGATCACAAACACATTCCATCCATGTTGCATAAACTAAAGGTGAATGCACCCAAAGAAAAAGAAAGATACAGCCCTACACTTTATTAAAAAGGTGGTCTAGAATATTAAATTTTCACTTTTATGTTTTGAAGCACATGTACTTTTAATAGATGTCAGTGTACTAGTGAATCATTAAGCAACAACTGAACCTTATAATGTCACATATGTAGAAGGATAACAACAATACAGCACTTTGCGTTCATATAGTCTTATTGGCAGAGTGAAAACTTAACTTTATTTTTCTGTGTAGACTTCCCCAATTTGATATTATCCCTTTTCAGTTACCATCAAATTTCTGATCTGTTTATTTGTGTGGTTATAAATTCTACTAACAGTTTGGTAAAATAAAATTTACACTGTAATCTTTATGATTACATTAGAACCTTCCTATATAATTGACTGTAATCTCATTTCTTTCAGTGATCTATTGCTGCCAAATGAGCAATAAACTTTTGTCATTTATGACCTAATGGTAATTCAGCTGCCATGCTGATAAATTACAAATAAAAGTCACATGAGGGAAGCTGGGACATAAAGAATGATACAATAAAGCAATGATGCAAAACACATCTAAGGAGTTCTACTCTATTTGAAGTTAACTACAGAAGCTCTTAAAAAACTTTCTGGTAACCGTAAATTTAACCTATATAAATTAAAGTGTTATATCCTATTTCAGTTAGTGTCAGACCTCCAAATCTGTGCTAAACATGGATTTTTGAGTCTGCACGCTGCTCAAGCACAAACCAATGAAATTCTACTGCTCTGCCAGGGAAAGGGCCAGTACAGGTAATCCCATGCACTGTAGCCAATGGAGAAGCACCAAGTAACCTGCTGACTGCTCCCTAAGGGTGTCTAACAGCAGTTGGGAGGTGTAACTGCAGCACAGCTAGGCATACCAGAGCTAGCTTTGAAGTCTTATGTCCCCATTCCCAGGTGCGCATCAGAACCACCAGGCTACAGATTTTTCTGGGTTGTGCTGCTCTTGATCTCTCCTGTTGAAGCTTTCTACTTTGTATAGACACTTAAGTATTCCTCAGAGAAGGGCCCTGAACTTGGTTCTCTTCCCTGCCAGGTGAGCGCCCTAACCACCAGGAAACATGCTATTTTCCTCAACCTCGCCTGTTGACACCATTCCACTTTGCATAAATATGTAAATATCTCTTGGACCAAAGAGAACAAGTGAGAATTACTCTATAGCATGGTGACTGAGGCACTCATCTGGGAGGTAGGAGAAGTGGATGTACATCCCTCCTGTGAATTAGGCGGAGAGAAGATTGTACTTTTAGTGTATACTGGAAGATTAGTCTTTTAAAAGATTTATTCTTATTTGAAATGGTTTCATAGTAGTTCTATAGGTTATTGTTTGCTTTAATTTATTTTCCCCACATTAATTCAATCTCCTCCCATTAACTGATCTGTCTTGCGATAATTGTGAGCACCACTGTAGGTATGCAATTGTATCACTTCAGGATGGTTTTGAAAAGATTAAGTTCAGTAATATGTTTACTAGCGTTTTTATACATTTTATGTTAACATTTGTGATTCAATATCAAATTTTAAGAAAAAGAATTAATATAGCAGCATCTTTTTTACTAACATACCAGTTGACTATGTTCTTTAGGCTCTTTCTGCTTCCTGTTATTAATCTCTAACCCCACTGCAGGAGGTTGGTTATAGCTTCCAGGTCCTGGAGTGTCTGTACTGATCTCCTTGAAACGTTTTTCTTTGTTCTGTGGACTCTTACCACCTTTTATATTATTCTAAAAATATGGAAAAATGAATATTTATGAAATTGTCAAGTAAAATTAATTATGAACTTGACAAGAACTTCACAAAATAAAAAGCAGTTGATAGTCAGCTCTTCAGTTTAAAGGACTGGCTAAGTCTGCACTAATTTCTTTTAAAATACTCTAGATGCAGATCAGTTTTCTTTTCCCAGTATTGTTTTACTTGATTTAAAACAGGAAATGCAACTATTCAGATAAAGAGGCTGAAAATGTTTGTTTCACTCTGCAGTTTTCAATGAAATACTATTTTAAAATTTCTTACAGCAATACTCCTCAGTGAATTACAAGTATCCCTGTCATTTCTAATACAGTAAGATATCAGTTGTTGTTTCTTCTTTTTCTAGTAAAAGAAAAACACTATATCAATTATTATAATCATCTATTTGTTCATATTGCAGTAGCACCTAAGAGAGCCCCAAACATGGACCAGGAGCCCAAGATAGATACTGTCAAACAGAACAAAAAGATGGTCTCTGCCCCAGAGAACTTACAATCTAATGCTGGGCCGCCAAAAGTTAGAGCACTGGCTCCTTCTATATAAATATCAATAGGTTTAAATAAATTTGAGTTGAATTGTACATACAAAAGCTTCTGCATTTTCAATACACTGGGTCCAGAATCAATAGGTTGTGTTCTTCTTTTCAATGGTTGAGAAGTAGTAGCAGCACCAGCAGTAAACAAGTTCCAGTATAAGAATCCAGACGATGACAGCTTTATAACCATCAGCTATGTGATCTTTAGTTTCTAATGAGTGGCTGTCACTGTCCCTTTGTGGGGGCTGAGGCCTATGATAGGCCTTTAAAAATGTGAAGGGGTGTGAGGAGGAAGTCCAAAGGGATGGGAGGAGCTACCAATGCCCAACACCTTGAGACAGTACTTACAGAATTACAACTCATGCAGCTATTGTAGGGGTTAGGACTGGCTCATAATATGACTAGGTTTTGCCTTTTTCTTCAGAACACAGTAGAAGAAACAGAAATGAAGTACTCCTGATGTCTCAATTTAAAGGGAACTAAGACATATTATGGGAATAGAACCTCAAAAGAGCACCAAATACATTATTTCAGCATTAGTGCTGCTACTGTATCTGTCAATCATTGACAATAACAGCACAACTTATCCATAGCCAATTAGTAAACCAGAAGTTACAGAAATGCATTTTTATAACTTCTCTACAAATGCAAATTTTACAGAAATATAAAATGTCAGAAATTGCTTGGTTTACTTCATTTCACCTGTGTTGTTTTACGTCATATCACATTCCATCATGTAAGCTACATTATGTCAGATTTCATAGAATGCAGTATTAGTGTGACATTAACTAAACAAAGTACCATAACATATTATGATGTATCAGGGAAGAAAGGAATAAAATGTCTTTCTAATACGGGTTTACTTGTGCACTGTTTATAGTATTTCCCCCCACTGCTACCTTGCCATAAAAGAAAATGATTGTCTACAAATTCCACACTGGATGACTGATAATCAACTTTAAAGGCTTGTCTACACTTACTGGGGGTTCGATGCACGGTGATAGATGCATTGGTGGTCTAGACCGGCTAAATCGACCGCCAATCACTCTCCAGTCAACTCCTATACTCCAACTGAACGAGAAGTGCAAGAGGAGTCGATGGAAGAGCATCTCCAGTCAACATGGCATAGTGTGGACCCCGTGGTAAGTAGATCTAAGCACATTGACTTCAGCTATGTTATTCACATAGCTGAAGTTGTGTAACATAGATCCATCTCCCTCCGTAGTGTAGACAAGGCCTAAATGCTGCCAAAGCCCTAAGTACCTTTTGCCTACACAGCTAAAACACAATTACTTTGTCTACAAACAAAGTAAAGATTAGTACATAAAAATGCTACTTAAGGGATTATTTAATTTTTCACACTACAAATTAAAACAAAAGCAAGATTCAGCAAGAAGACAAAACGTGAGGAAGAGCACTGAAGAAACCTTCTGATACTTTTAACTATGATTGCTGTTATAGCGTGCTAGTATGAAACTGATTGTATTACTGCCTTTTCCCACTGGAGGGTGTAAACTGTAGTCAAAAACTCTTACAGGAGTCTGCAATGGAGAAGATCAAAAAACAAGTATATTACATTACAATGACAAAGCCATAACAATGAATTTTCCACTGTAAAATAGAAGCACTCTTTAGAAATTGTTTAATGCTTACACTAACTGCATTGTTTTTACTTACTTCATAATTGGTAACAGACAGTATGAAAGTCATGTTTTCTTTTAATTCCAAAAGTGAACTGTAAAACCCAAGTGTTTAATACTTCATATTAATTAAATTTAAAATATGTATTTACATTGAGATTGTTGCCTTGCAGACTTAATTCTAATACATAGTTACAACAACTTCAACTGTGTGTTATAGGCACTAGCTCACTTTGCTGCCCCAGCACTGCCCCAGAAAAGCAGAATCCTTCCTCAGCCTCTGGCATACAGAGGAGCAGGATACTCTCCCCACACACCTGGCCAGCTTTGGCTGCAGATACAGGAAGGGCGACCAGGAGCCCCACCATCACTCCATCCACTTCTGAGTGTCTTCAATATGCAGAAGAATGCTAGGAGGAATCAAATCTCTGTACTCAAAAGAGCTCAGGGACTGCAATTGTGGCCAATCATTGTGCACAAATATGGGGGTGGAAGGGAGGCTTCTGGTACCCTTTCCACCCTTACAACAGATACGATCTTGATCTATATAATCATTAAAACATTTCATTTCTACAGCCTTACATGTGATTTCAGATAGTTAAATTTAAATCTAATAAATATATCTAACAAGTAAACAATGTTTTCAGAAAATGAAGAATGAAGGAATTAAATAAAATTCCAGCTTCTCTTTAATGCTAATGTTATTACTGAAATCCTAAAAGCATACATACAATAGAGCAGTGGTGCACAAATGGGGGTTCCCCCTTAAGGCGGGGGTGCAAGAGGTTCTCTGAGGCGGCACCAAGAAACTGAGATCCTGTGGGATACTATAGGTTCTGCAGGACCCGCTGCCATAATAGCAGGAGGGGGATAAAAATAGAGTGGATATTGCAGGGTGGGACGGGAATGGGATTTAAAAAAAACCACAGTCCTCCCAAACAACATGAATGCCCCGGCCAGCAGCTGCTGCTCTCCAGGTTGCATAGGTGCCGACTCTGTGTGTGCTCCAGGGCTGGAGCACCCATGGAAAAAAATTAGTGGGTGCTCAGCCAGCTCCCTCCCTCCTCCCACAGCACCTCCCGTCTGCCAGTGGCCCCGCCAATCAACTCCTCCCCTTCCCTTCCAGTGCCCCCCTCCCGCCACAATCAGTGGGCCCTGAGGCCGAGCAGGGGCAGGAAGAGGCGAGGCAGGGGTGAGGGCTTGGGGGAAGCAGTCTGGTGGGGGCAGGGCCTGGGGTGGAGTGGGAATTTGCACACCCTGGGGCCCGGAGGAAGCCAGCACTATTGGAAGGTGGCACTGCCACCAGCAGCAGCACAGAAGTAAAAGTGGCCTTACTTCTGCAATGCTGCTGGTGGCAGCGCAACATTCAGAGCTGGGCAGCCAGAAAATGGTAGCTGCTATCTGCGGCATTCATGTTGTTTGCAGTACAGGCAGGGCCGGTGCAACCATTTAGGCGAACTAGGTGGTTGCCTAGGGCGCCAAGATTTGAGGGCGCCAAAAAGCGGCGCCCTCAAAAAAATTTTTAAATGGTTGCAGCCGGTGCTGCTGGAGAGGCAGTCTGAGCTGCCCGTGGCAGCAGCTGCCTACAGTGGGCAGCCCAGGGCGCCCCCGGGGTCAGGGAGCCGCCTCGGCAGCCCAGGGCGCCCCTGGGACCAGCGCGCCGCCACGGCAGCCCAAGGCGCCCCCGGGACCAGCGCGCCGCCGCGGCAGCCTGGCAGCCCGGGGCGCCCCCCGGGTCAGGATGCAGCCTCGGCAGCCCGGGGCGCCCCCCGGGTCAGGATGCAGCCGCGGCAGCCCAGGGTGCCCTCTGGGGTCAGGGCGCCGGCGCGGCAGCCCGGCAGCCCAGAGCGCCCCCGGGGTCAGGACGCAGCCGCGACAGCCCAAGGCGCCCCCGGGATCAGCGCGCCGCCGCGCGGCAGCCCAGCAGCCCGGGGCACCCCCGGGGTCAGGACGCAGCCGCAACAGCCCAGGGCGCCCCCGGGGTCAGGGAGCCACTGGCAGCCCGGCAGCCCGGGGCGCCCCCCGGGTTAGGGAGCCGCTGCGGCAGCCTAGCAGCCCAGGGCACACCTGGGGTCAGCGCACTCCCACGGCAGCCCAGAGGTTTGAGCTGACGGTGGCTGCGTTGACCCAGGGGAATCCCTGAGCTGCAGGCAGAGGCTCAGAATCCCTCCATCTCCCTCCCAGAGCAGGGGCTCCAGCCTATGCAATTTTTCTTGTTGCCCTGCGGGGGCTCCGGCGGCTGGGCAGAGCTGCGCAGCTCTGCTTAGGGCACGTGGCAGGGGCCCTGCAACAGGGGCGCAACACCAGGGCTTCGATTTTGGAGGAAAGCCGGCTGCCCCCTGGCTCAGCCTCCACGTCAGCCCCAGCGAGGGGCACGGAGAAGAAAAAAGCCTCAGCAGTGGTCTGGTGGAGCGGAGGAAGAAAGAGGACCCTAGCGCTCATTCATTGGGCAAGGTAAGCAAGTGCCTCCCCATGGGTCAGCCTCAGGTGCCTGTGCTCCTGCCCCCTTGGTCCTTAGCTGGTCCCTGCTCCTGCTCCCCTTGTACCTGGACAGCTGGAGAGAACAGAGCCTGCAGAGCTGAGCTGCCCCAGTGCCCCCAGGCACCCCCCTGACCCCATCCCCCCCACAGCCCTTACCCCTAGCTCCGAGCCCAGTCCCTCTGAACTGGAAACCCCCTCGACCCCATCCCCCCCCACAGCCCTGACCCCCAGCTCCGAGCCCAGTCCCTCTGAGCTGGAAACCCCCTGACCCCATCCCCCCAACAGCCCTGACCCCCAGGTCTGAGCTCAGCCCCTCTAAGCTGGCATTGGGGGGGAGGCAAGATGGAATTTTCGCCTAGGGCGCAAAATATCCTTGCACCGGCCCTGAGTACAGGACGACTATTTTTTTTAAATTCCGCTCCCATAACACCCTGCAATATCCACTCCCATATTGTTGAATTTTTATCCTGCCCCCACTATTATGGAAGAGGGATCCCAGTCCCACAACAGGATACAGCCCTGGCAAAAAATCCCAAACAGTTTCAGATTATAAGTAATGGAGGGAGGGGGCAACAAATTCCGTGAATGGTAAGTGGGGCATGACTGGAAAAGTTTGCGCACCACTGTAATAGAGTATACAAAAACCTATCAAGCAAGCCTTTGCTCTCAAATAATTCATCCAGCATTAGCCTGAACTCTTTATTCTTACTGGAACCATTACTACATAGTTTCATTTATCAAAATCAATATAGCATTCATTACTCAAAGTTCATGTGTCTTCACTCTTTTAAAATGATATTATCTGTTAGTACATTGGGGCATCAAGAAATCTTGACCTATACCATACACAAAGTACCCACTACTACTGGAAGTGAACTGCTTGAAAACAACAGAATGCCAAGTGAGTTGGACAGCTACTTAAAAGCACTGGGAAACAAACTGAATTTTTATCTGTCACCAAGCATCCAGCAACATCATTGTTTGGGGGCATCAAGGATTCTTTTGTCAGTTTTCCATTGGGGAAAGACGTGGAGAAGGGGGGATGCATGAAGAGGCAGAACAAGGAGGAGGAAAGGATTGTATATAAATAAAAGTCCTTGTCCAAATCATCACTTCCCACCATGCTGTCTCTTTCACCCCTGGCCACTTTAATTTTAGGAGGAGGGTGTTTATTGACTTATTTCACTGAAATTTGTTATGAACATCACTTGTTATTACTGTTTTAAAAGTCAGGTTGCAAATTTCCTCTCAACTTGTTTAATGCAACTTTTATAATTTTACCTGCACTTTGGAAATATCATAGTGTCCTGGTCCTGGAACATCAATCTCAGCATTTGGAATAGTAAATGCAGAGTCTCGAGTTGTCAAAGAAAGAAATGGAGCATAGCCATCTGCAAGTGAGGGGGCATTAAAAAAACCCAGTAAAACATACACATTTACAAAAGTTTGAGAAAGTAAACAACCCATATATGCATCAAAATTATTTTTTAGTAATGAAAATATTTGGTTCATCTAATTTTTCTGCTCCATTGAAAAGATGGGAAATATATAAAGTGTGGTTGAAAAACTACAAAGCTATTTTATAAGGCATAAAGCTATCACTTTAAATACATTTTAGACCTGAAGTAGCTAACAGAGTCCCATAGCCCATTCTCTATAGCTTCCCCAAACCCTACTTCTTCAGGTTCCTGTTTGCACAGAAGAAATTAACAGATTTTAAGCCCAAGGAGGCCCATTATGATCCTCTAGTCTGACCTCTTGCATAACATAAGCCATAGAATTTCACCAAATGCTTCCTGCACCAATTCCATTGATTTGGTTGACCTAGAAAGACATCCAGTTTTGACTGAAAGACTATTAAGCAATGGAGAATCAATCCATGGAAGGCTACTGACCTCCTTCTCACATGTACAGAGATGTGCAAATTCACTACCTCCCTATTCAAACAATTACAGTGGCTGCCCATTCATTTCAGGATCCAGTTCAAAATTCCCTTTTCTGATTTTAAAATGCTCCATGAACTTGCTCCATTCCCTCTCTATATAGATTACACTAGGCTCCTCTCAATCCCTTCACACATAATCTGACCACTGTTGGTAAGGCGGCTGCCTTGTTGGCAGCTGCAGCCAATTCTCACAGCCTTCTACATCTCTCTCTCTCATTGATCCTCCATTTCATTTAAAATCTTGAGTAAAAACATGCCCTTTCTCCTTTACCAACCTCTCCTAATTTCTGACTCCCTCTCTGCTGTTATTTAACTCTGTCATGTTATTTAATTTCATAAAGTAGTTGAGATAGTTTGTATAAAAGATGTTATAAAAAGTTATTCATAAATTTCCTGTATTTTAAACACACAAATAACCATTATGATCACCTAGTCTGACATCCAGCATGCTGCAAGTATTATGTAGTAAGGTTGGATAGATGTACATAAAATTATAGAAAAGTGTTTAAAAATGAGTTAATTTCCCTGGAAATTAAGTAATGCTTAATTACAATTGTATTTATGTTCAACTGGGATTTATTTTAGTTGTATTTAAATGCAATGCAGTCTCCTACTTCAGGTTCATTAGAGAAGTTTCCAGTGGATTTTTCATATTACTTCTGGGATAAGGTAATGTTGACAGCAAGAGGGAAGGTAAAGAAAGAAGAGCAAATAAAAGAAGAAATGTTACATTTGTTTATTTTTAATGCTCCTTGCTTCTATTCCTAATACTTTCCTCAGTAAGATCCACAAAATGGCCTTCAAGGGCTGAGACCAGTTATAGGCTTAAAAGGGATAAACTCTGCATTTAATTTACCATTTTACAGATAGAATTAAGATAATTAAAATTAGGTAAAATATTATTGCATCTCAATTTAGGGTTTTTTGGTGTTTTCAGAGGCTGTACCTCTGATGAGTGCCACTAGGGGACAACCTAATGAAGTCTGTATTTCTGGCATGGCCTTACAATTAATCCATATTTAACTGCTACAAAAGAACACTTTAACTTAACCCTATATCCATCTGGACTTTTGACTGCTGATTGGGAAGAAACTGTTACTCATAGCTCCTTTAACTTCAATTTGTATCTGAGACTAAATTCTATATATCTGCTTCTAAAATATCACTAATTAGGCTGAAAGAAGTGGGATTCCAATACTACAAACAGCTATTCTCAAGTCATTCCTACTTTAAATAGGGGAAAAAATAACTTGTCAGATATCCCAAATGTTTATATCTTCAGTTGCAGAGCCTTGCTCTGGTTGAAAAGAACATAAATGGAAATTCAAAGCCACCCAAGGAGACACAATTTCTTTTATTCAGTACAAAGGAAGTAAAAATACTTCTGGTAAAATATATTAAAGCCCAGCTACACACTGAACCCTACTGAGAACTCACATTTATGTCAAAGTGGGATAGAGAATTAGATAAGGCTTTTCAACAAGAGAATTAGAAAGCTATTTCTGAATACAAAGCCATCATTTTAACAGTGTGGCAGACTACTGGACTTTGTACCTAGAACCTTGCATTGCAGGATTTCCAAGATTTTTCCTCTCACACGGGCTCTGAAGATGATTGGCTGCATCTCCAACAGAATTCAAAAACACCATATACAGATTCTTTTAGGGGAGAGCGTAAGACATTGGGAAAAAGGGCCTGGGCCTAATTTTCCTCTCACACAGGAACAAATCAGGAATAATGCTGCTTAAGTCAGTACCGCAAGAGGGTAAAACTTGTGTGAGATATGAATCTGGTTCACCATTTTTAAATATATGGAAGGAAGAGAGAGTTCAAGTTAAAGAAAGGAATCACATTATCTCCATTTTGAGAACCAACTCAACCAGCTATCATGATGTAAAATCCTAGCAGAGACATGGCACAATGTAAACGCTGGGTGGGAAGAAGGGTATACAGTATATTGATCTCCATTAGCTATACTGAAGTAAAAACTACATATTCCTTGTTTCCACTCCCCCTTTCACAAGGAGATAGCTCTCTTGGTGTGTACCTTTTTGCAGCTTACCCAGGAAGTCCCCTATACTCGGTGCTCTGACTTTTCTCTGGGTCAAACCTTTCAGAAAACGGGAACAGCTCAGGCTTGGGCTCTCTTCCCAGGCACCTGAACCAGATTAAGTGAATGTCAGTTCAGCTGCACCAGCCGGGCTACCCATTATATGCTCGCTGCCTAGTTCCAGGGGCCCGCAACCCAGCCTTGTGACTGGCACCGTCCTACGTAACCCTTCCTCAGGTTTTCATCACTTCCAAGCAGCCCCGACGTGGTTTCAGGAGCTGTTTGATTGCCCCCGAGCTCTAGCAGCAGCAGCAGACACGGGACAGTGGGTGCGACGGCGGATCCCTGCACAGGAGGCGGGGCCAGTGCAGGGTTTGTCTTGAGGGCCTCAGGGGGGCGGCCAGGGGCAGCCCGGAGGTGAATCTAGGCGCTGCCCGCCCGTTACCTGCTTTCTGCTGTTTCCCGGGCTGCAGCTGGTAGGAGCCGGGCCCCACATGCGCCTCGGTGCCGGCCGCGGGCTGAGTGAGCGCCCGCGGAGCCCGGTCGTACATGCCGGCCGGCCCCGCACTTCGAGACCCAGCGCTGGCTGGCGGCTGCAGTCACCATGGACACCGCTGGGCCCAACACGCCAGGCCGGCCCGAGGAACCGGCCCCGCCCTTCCACAGCCAACCAGCCTGCCCGCCCTCTTCTCTCCGCCCCTACCGCCTCCCCTGCAACCCGCCCCGCAGCGCTCTCCTCTCCGCCCCTACCGCCTCCCCTGAAACCCGCCCCGCAGCGCTCTCCTCTCCACCCCTACCGCCTGCCCTTCCCCCTGCAACCCGCCCCGCAGCGCTCTCCTCTCCGCCCCTACCGCCTCCCCTGCAACCCGCCCCGCAGCGCTCTCCTCTCCGCCCCTACCGCCTGCCCTTCCCCCTGCAACCCGCCCCGCAGCGCTCTCCTCTCCGCCCCTACCGCCTCCCCTGCAACCCGCCCCGCAGCGCTCTCCTCTCCGCCCCTACCGCCTGCCCTTCCCCCTGCAACCCGCCCCGCAGCGCTCTCCTCTCCACCCCTACCGCCTCCCCTGCAACCTGCCCCGCAGCGCTCTCCTCTCCGCCCCTACCGCCTGCCCTTCCCCCTGCAACCCGCCCCGCAGCGCTCTCCTCTCCACCCCTACCGCCTCCCCTGCAACCTGCCCCGCAGCGCTCTCCTCTCCGCCCCTACCGCCTGCCCTTCCCCCTGCAACCCGCCCCGCAGCGCTCTCCTCTCCGCCCCATCGCCTCCCCTGCAACCCGCCCCGCAGCGCTCTCCTCTCCGCCCCTACCGCCTCCCCTGCAACCTGCCCCGCAGCGCTCTCCTCTCCGCCCCTACCGCCTCCCCTGAAACCTGCCCCGCACCGCTCTCCTCTCTGCCCCTACCGCCTGCCCTTCCCCCTGCAACCCGCCCCGCAGCGCTCTCCTCTCCGCCCCTACCGCCTCCCCTGCAACCTGCCCCGCACCGCTCTCCTCTCCACCCCTACCGCCTCGCTTGCAACCTGCCCCGCAGCGCTCTCCTCTCCGCCCCTACCGCCTGCCCTTCCCCCTGCAACCCGCCCCGCAGCGCTCTCCTCTCCGCCCCTACCGCCTCCCCTGCAACCTGCCCCGCAGCGCTCTCCTCTCCGCCCCTACCGCCTCGCTTGCAACCTGCCCCGCAGCGCTCTCCTCTCCGCCCCTACCGCCTCGCTTGCAACCTGCCCCGCAGCGCTCTCCTCTCCGCCCCTACCGCCTGCCCTTCCCCCTGCAACCCGCCCCGCAGCGCTCTCCTCTCCGCCCCTACCGCCTCCCCTGCAACCTGCCCCGCACCGCTCTCCTCTCCGCCCCTACCGCCTGCCCTTCCCCCTGCAACCTGCCCCGCAGCGCTCTCCTCTCCGCCCCACCGCCTCCCCTGCAACCTGCCCCGCAGCGCTCTCCTCTCCGCCCCTACCGCCTCCCCTGCAACCTGCCCCGCAGCGCTCTCCTCTCCGCCCCTACCGCCTCCCCTGCAACCTGCCCCGCAGCGCTCTCCTCTCCGCCCCTACCGCCTGCCCTTCCCCCTGCAACCCGCCCCACAGCGCTCTCCTCTCCACCACTACAGCCTCCTCTTGCAAACCACCCCGCAGCGCTGCCCTCTCCCCACAGAGCCTGTTCCTGCCCTAGGGCACCCGCCCCGCAGCGCTCTCTTCTCCACCACTACAGCCTCCCCTTGCAAACCATCCCGCAGCGCTCCCCTCTCCCCACAGAGCCTGTTCCTGCCCTAGGGCACCCGCCCCGCAGCGCTCTCCTCTCCGCCACTACAGCCTCCCCTTCCAAACCATCCCGCAGCGCTCCCCTCTCCCCACAGAGCCTGTTCCTGCCCTAGGGCACCCGCCCCGCAGCACTCGCCTCTCCGCCACTACAGCCTCCCCTTGCAACCTGCCCCACAGGCAGCGCTCACTTTTCCACCCCCAGAGCCTGTCCCCTAGCACTCCCCCTCTTTCCCAGAGCTTGTCCCACAGTGCTCCCCTATCCCACCACAGAGGACCCAGAGAAACATATAAGGATGTGGAACAGAACAAAGGGGGCTGCAATCATGAGACATCCCCTAGCTACAGCCTGAGCTGGAACAAGGACTGTACCAGGAGAAAGGATTGTGCCCAGACTAGGAAGGCATCCAGTCTATGATAGAAGTCTATTGAAATATCTGAGGGTGAGGTTTTATCTGTATTCAGTTTTCTTACTGTACTAGGCTTAGACTTGCATGTTTTATTTTATTTTGCTTGGTAATTCACTTTGTTCCGTCTGTTATTACTTGGAACCACTTAAATCCTACTTTTTGTATTTAATAAAATAACTTTTTACTTAGTATTTATTTTACTAATTAACTCAGAGTACATATTAATACTGGGGGGGGGGGGTAAATAGGTGTTCATACCTCTCTATCAGTGTTACAGAGGGCGAACAATTTATGATTTTATCCTTATAAGCTTTGTACAGGGTAGACAAATTTATTTGGGGTTTGGACCCCATTGGTAGCTGAGTATCTGTGTGTTAGAGACAGAAACACTTCTTAAGCTGTTTTCAGGTAAGCCTGCAATTTATGGGATGTAGTTCAGACCTGGGTCTGGGTTTGTAGCAGGTTAGCGTGGCTGGCTCGAACCAGGCAGGGCACTGAAGTCTCAAGCTGCCAGGGAAAATGGGCTCAGAGATAGGCTCAGCACATCAGTTGGCAGTTCCCAACCCATCTCAGGTACATCCTAGATGGGAAGCCCAAAACTGTAATCAAGGCAGGGGAGATCAGAGCCAAATTGGTGGAGGTGACGGAGAAGAAGAAAGCTAGTAGCAGTCAGTGGGGATACCAGAAGGGGCAACCCGGGATGACACCCCACCATCGGGGTCAGCCCAAGGCCCCACCTTGCAAGGAGGAGCCTCCACACAGCCAGGGAGACCCCCAGATGCCCTCTTGTCCCACCACCCTACTCTCCAACCTCCCACTTTGCCCCAGCCAACGTCAGCTGGGTGATGCTTTACATGTAATGAGCTGGAGCATGTGAAGGCCAACTGCCCCAAGGACACCAGCCGACTGCAACTCATCACCAAGGCTCACCGGGAGCCTTCAGGCCAGATGCCCCACAAATAGCCCCAGCGCGAAGGGAAACTGAGTGTGGGTGGGAGGAAGATTACTGTATGTCGAGACACTGGAGCACAGGTGTCAGCTATCCACCAATCCTTCGTGGGCCCCAAATTCATTGACCCAGAGGCTCAAGTGATGGTGCAACCCTTTAAGGCCAACTCTTTTAACTTGCCTACAGCCAAGCTGCTTGTCCAGTACAAGGGCTGGTCAGGAATATGGACTTTTGCAGTCTATGATGATTATCCTGTTCCCATGCTGCTGGGAGAAGACTTAGCCAACCATGTGAGGCTAACAGAAAGGGTAGGGATGGTCACCCATAGCCAGGCTAAACAGGCCTCCACACCTAACTCCATTCGTGATCTTCCTACAAGGGCCCAGTCGGTGTCCCCAGATACTACAGGCCTGGGGACCCAGCCAGAGGTGGTGGAACCGGATCCCAGACCAGAGTCTATGACAGTGGTTTTAGATCCAGTTTCTGGGACCCAGCCAGAACCAGTCCAAGGATCAGAACAGGCGGAGCAGTCAGCACCAGAGCCCACGCTTACAACCTCACCAAAGTCAGGGGAGCCAGCACCAAGGAGCACCACAGAGCCTGCACCTGCAGCAGCAGTAGCTAAACCCACGCAAGAGGCTCAAGCAGAGCCTGAAATACCACCTCGTGCACCAGCGGAGAGCAGTTCACAGTCAACGGAGACACCCACATCATCTGCATTGATTCCAGTGGGATCAAGCCCAAGTCCACAACCCAACAAGGAACTAATGTCTCCAGCATCAAGGGAGCAATTCCAGGCAGAGCACGGAAAGCATCACTTCGAATAATCAAACAGATAAAAATGCCAGTGTTTACTATGCAAACAAGAAGAGTTACATGTGCTGTTCAGGCATTTGAAAGTTAAATGTTACTTAAAATTTTTGAACAAGGCATTTGAAGTTGTTATTTCTCCTATATTGGGGTAGGTAGCAGAGCAGTACCATGAGAGCAGTAGAACAGGAAGAAGGCAGAACTGAGACCTTTCAAAGTTTTGGATTCAAGTGAGGAGGCATGGGGGCGCCATTTGAGTTCCCCACCTCAGGTGCCAAAATGTTGTGGGCCGGCCCTGGATACAATCGTATCTAGAATAAAAACTGCCTGTCTCTGCCAGAACAGTTGAAAGACGCATAAGCAAAATGGCAGAAAACATTAATGAAAAGCAGATGATGGCATTAAAAGAAATAGCAGTGTTAAGTGTTGCAGCTGATGAAAGCGTGGATATAAAAAATGTTCCACGTTTGGCAGCTGTTGCAAGATATTGTGTTCCAATGAAATTCAAGAGGAACTTTGCCTAAAACCCCTGTATTGCACAACAAAGGGGGAAGATACAGTGGAAAGTTTTGTAAACCATTTTGAAGAACGAGGAGTTGACATCAGAAAAATATTTTGTGTGACAACAGATGGTACTCCTGCCATGGTTGGAAAACAGATGGGATTTGTAAGTTTGAAGATCAAATTGGCTACCCGAGAGTCAAATTTCACTGTATCATCCATCTAGAAAACCTGTGTGCTAAAATTTCTAATTCAAAGCTTAATGTGATGAATACAGTGGTGTGAATTGTGTATTTCCTTGTTGCTCAATCTGCTTTGACTCACAGAGAGATTCAAGTACTGCCAGAAGAGATGGACAGTGCTTATAACGACATTCCACTTCACAGCAACATTTGGTGGCTAAGTCGTAGCAAGGTTTTGGTATGCTTTGTAAACTGTTTTGATGCAATCCAGGCCTTTTTGTCAGAAAAAGGACAAAACTATCCCAAATTGGATGATGACAAATGGCTGTGTAAGCTCATATTTCTAACTGACATCACTGCTCACCTAAACGAACTCAATCTCTGTCTCCAGGGTGCAGGGAAAACGATTCTGGATCCTTATGAAGCCTGGAAGGCATTTGTTGTAAAACTAGCATTTTTTCCCTCAGGATATTCGAACTTGGACTTTCCGCTACTTCCAACACATAAAAGAGCTATCAACACATTGCACTGTCAGTATATCTAAGTCTTACCGGTCAGATGAGTGATTCAAAACGTTCTGAAGAGTGCACAGAGGCACTTCACACTGAAGCTGTTTCCGCCCCTATCGAAGAATACAAGAGTCACCGAAGAGGAAGAAATTTTGATTACAAGGCATGGGATAATCCCATGAGACCCCAAACAACAATTCAAAGTTGAATTCTTTAATCAGGTGCTAGATTGTGCAATTAGGGTGACCAAATGTCCCGATTTTATAGGGACAGTCCCGATTTTTGGGTCTTTCTTTCTTATATAGGCTTCTGTTACACCCCAGCCCCATCCCGATTTTTCACACTTGCTGTCTGGTCACCCAGTGTGCAATACAGTCAGTTGAAGAATGTTTCATGCCACTCAAGGAACACAGCACTATATTTAGGATGCTGTATGATATTCCAAAACTTCTCACTATCCTGAAGACGTACACCAGCAATGCAGGGCACTAGAGACAGTGTTGACACATGGTGACATGCGCAATATTCATGGGAGTGATTTAGGTGATGAATTGAAAGCTCTTTCAAGATATATTTCAGCAGGATCAATTCCAAAGCCTGTTCTGGAATATCTGTGCACAAATAAGATGACCACCCTCTTTCCAAATCCTTTTGTTGCTCTGCGTATATTTCTAATACTTCCTGTAACCGTTGCCAGTGGAGAATGCACCTTCTCCAAGCTGAAGTTAATAAAAACAAATCTACGCTCCACAATGACACAGGAGAGGCTGGTCGGCCTTGCAACCATCTCAATATCGCACATGTCATCATGTGTCAACGCTGTCTCTAGTGCCCTGCATTGCTGGTGTACGTCTTCTTCAGGCATAGTGAGGAGTTTTGGAATATCATACAACATCCTAGATATAGTGCTGTGTTCCTTAACATTGGGGGCAGTGCCAATAAATATATTATGGATAGTTGCTGGATACATACAAACCTGATTTGATTTTGGTGGGGGGAAAGGGCATGTGAATGCACATAAACCTAATTGATGGGGTATGGGCAGACTAATTACAAGCTAACAATTGATGTATATTAAGGGACGGATGCAATCTTGCTTAGTGGGGGAAAGGGCACCAATATAGTCTCTTCCAACACAACCATCTACTACAGGAAGCATCCAAATTGGCAAGGTTTTGGGGGGAAAAGTAACCTGGTGAAAAGTAGAATGGGAAAAGGTGACGGAGTTCAGGTGTGGTGTGTGGTCTGTTTGAATGGAAAGGCTAATTATCATTAGTAACTATTATTTTTAATATGGAATTACTGTGAACTGGGACACTGATTCACCAATGTATTTAAGCATGTTCCTAATTGGAGAACTAACAGCAGTGGGATGGCTAAAATACTTTGTTAGTCATGTGCATAATTACTCTCTGGAACTGGGGATTTAAGGGCTTTTTTTATTCTCCTTTTTTCTTTTTGGTTCAATAGGTATTTAATTCAAACCATTATTGCTATAGGTTGCCATTTTATATAAAATAATTATTGATAGGTAAGATATCTATGATAAATACAAAAAGAGGAACAATAAATAAATAATAGACTGACATAAATATCCTGTTACAAATATTGTAAAATGATCTGAAAATATTTTCACAGTGCACAGAGAGAATAAATAGTAACAGCTTTTAAAACTCCACTGCATCTCATTTTAAATCATGTATAAAATATTACTTGATTTTGGTTAGTACTTCTAAAAATGTTGGTATTTAAATTTCTAAACTTCTTTGTGAGTTTGTCCTATATTTGAAAACCCCATAATTCCACGTGGATTCTCCTGCTAGCACTGAGGCTGAACTGCTTGTCTTTTATGAAATAATGGGTATGGCTTCACTTTCATCCTGGGACACTGTAGGTCCTTAGCTCCTGGTCAGAGAGTCCCATTTTCCATCACTGCAACCAAACATGTCTCCAGATGCCCAACTTCCTGATGAGTCTGTGTTGGAATATCTAAATGGAACTGTCACCTCAGGTAGTTTCGGAGACATATTTGCAAAGCAGCAGGAAATATGCTGGAAGATTTCCTGGACTGCCATCATGCCATTCCCCTTCAGGGACACTCAAGGCTTGAAAACCCCTTGGGGCCACCTGAAATCTCGATCTTCATTCTGACATTAGAGGAAAATTATGCACATCTTTTTTCTTTGAAAGTTTTTCCAGTTCATATTTGTTATGCTGTAATACTGTGGTTAAGCTGCCTGTTACACTTCAGATATGAGATTTGATCAGAACGATATAGCAAACACATACCGTCAACACTGTTTAAGGTCTAACCCTTTCTTAATTTTTTTGTAACTTTTTTTGCATCAATATCCTTCATTTAGCAATTTAAACTGAGTATTATCACGTAAATTGTAGTATGGGCAGTTGGAATTTCATTATGGAGTGAATGTATGGCATAATACAAGGTCAAGCATTATGGAGTCTTAGAAGTCACCGTGGGAAGAATCAGTAGAGAGGAGGGAATCCACTGCATATTACAATTTCATCCAACTGTTGTAACCTCTGTAGTCACTGCATCCTCAGCTGGAATGAAATGAGATTTGGTTGAAACATAAAGGGAAAAAGAAATGTATTAATGTCAATACATTACATGAAAATATATTTCTACACCTCATAATCTTACAAGTCTTTTGCTCATTTCACATATTTTATAAATGTCTCTAAGAAACTTCTCAAGCTGTGGTATATGATGAGGACAGAGTGAATGTATTGCATAATACATCAAGTATTATGGAGTGTTAGAAATTACTGTGGAAAGAATCAGCAGAGAGGAGGGATTCCACTGCATCTTTCTGTTTTAACCTCAGTAGTTGCAGCATCCAGAGCTGAAATGAAATAGGAAATAGTTGAAACACAAAGGGAAAAAATATAATTTTCATTGAATTGATCTCAATAAATTAAATGAAAATATCTTTTCCACACATAAGCTCACAAGTCATTTAGTATGTCCATATTTTTTTAAAAAATCTTTAAGAAGCTTCTCAAACCTTGGAATACTAGAAATAGTTCTCATGAGGACAGATTAATAAATAGCAACCATGATCATAATAAAAACACTACATATGTAGAAGTCAGAGTACTTTAGGGGTGGAGGGAAAGTATTATTTGATGACCAAGGTACTGGTGAGGTGCTTAAGGATTCCAAATATATGTACTTTGTTGCATGGACTGCCAGTTATGTAACAGCACCTGTTATGTGGGTAATCATGAAGAATTGCAAACCTAAATAACAGTAGAAACACAGAAAAATAAATCCATGTAATTGCAAATCTATTTTCAGCAGAGGATGGGAAGAGCCTGAAGCTGCTGCCATGGAAATCAATTGCTATTTGGCCAATGACCCTGTAGAAGAAGGATCAGGCCCTGTATAAGCAGTGTTATAAAATATCTGCTATCTCTGTTCAGTTGAATAATTGACACTAATATTAATTCATTTACTCCAAGGAAAAAATTTATACTGTACCTTAGTTACTAAGCTTCCATTTCTGGGCTGGTTAATTCCTTCTCCATCTGTGCTCTCAAACATGCCTCCAGCCACTGAATTTTCTGGTAAAGTCCATTTTGGAACCTGACTATGGAAGTCTCATCCCAGGCACTTTGGGTGACATTTCTGCTAAAGATGTTGAAGATCTCTTGAAGGATCTCTAGGGTTGCCACCTTGGCATTCTCATTCTGGAACACTGGAAGTTGGGCAACATCCTGGGTGGGCTTGTGTGATGTTATTGACATGAACTGGGACATATGGGACCATTGTTGCAACCAAGGTCCTGTAGTGGCACCAATTCTTGTATAAAGGGGGTCAGGTAAGGTGTCTAAGACAAGGTTGTGATGTGCTGGTTATGAGTATGCTATCTGGATGCTTATATCATTTTTGTATTTAAAGTTATGAATAATGGCTCTATACTGTCTGTATTTCAAACTTATGCTATGCTTGTGGCTGACACCCCAGACAATTTGGCATCAACACTGCCTAGTCTGCTTGATGGCCCATTAAGGACCATCAGCTATACAACTGACCCATTGAAAGAAGGCAGATGCACCTTGTGACTCAGCAAGGTATGCAAGAACATTCTAGCCCCCATGCAGTGACCTGGGACAATTACATACTACCTCCCTGGGCGCATCTAAGAGGCACTACTTCCCCTCTCACAAGCACAGAGTCTGAGTGTAGCAAAAGCCTTCTAATAAAGGAGAGAAACAATGTGGCATTATGTTGGGGAAAATCCACAAACAGGATTCATAACACAAACTATGAGCATAAGACCCACTCCCAAGTGAAAAGCAATAAAGAGTCCTGTGGCACCTTATAGACTAACAGATGTATTGGAGCATAAGCTTTTGTGGGTGAATAAAGCCACGAAAGCTTATGCTCTAATACATCTGTTAGTCTATAAGGTGCCCCAGGACGTGTTGTCACTTTTTACAGATTCAGACTACCACAACTACCCCTCTGATACTCCCAAGTAAGTTTGGCCGTGTCCTTTTCCCCTCAGTTCTCAAGTCCAGCAACCCAACTGACACTCCTCCCACAGTTTCTGTCCTTGGTCAGTGCAGCCCCCCAGACTTCAGAAGTTCATCTGCAGAGTTTACCTCCCCCTGCCTCTGTAGAAGTGGGGGAGGCATCTTACATGCTCTGCTGCTCAGGTTGATAGCTGATTTCCACTTCTCTCCATGGGGTTCTGCTGCAGTCTTCATCACCAGCTGATCTGCTCTGCCAGCCACAGCTCTGCTTGTCAACTTGTCCTCAGGCCCCCCTCTTACCACAGCTCCCAGTGATCTCAGCTCTCAGTGATTTTAGCTGATAGTAGGGGAGCTTCAGTGCTGGTGTACCACTAGCCCAAAGTAGGTCAAATGCTTAGACCCACATATCAGTGATTTCAGCTCTGTAGTATGTAACAAGACTCCTAATGGAGTCAAAATTAGTTCTGTTGTTGCACAGTGGAGAGAGTAAGGGCAAGAGTGGTATTTGGGGCCCACACTACTAGGTGCACCTACTTGCCCCCACCCTCTCTCTGGCTTTTGGAAAGTCACTGGCTTTTGGAACCCATATCCCTTGCCTAGTGAGTGCTGCTTCTCTGAGGGTGAGTCCTCCCTCATAAAACAGTTCTACTGTCCTTGAGTGCCCATGCAAACAAGATCAGCCTCTGAAGTCCTTTTCCACTGCTCACCACCAGATGTCAGGGTAGAGCTCATTCTGACTCTACTTACATCAGGATAGTTAGATGATCCTGAAAGCATTGCCAGTCAGGCCAGTTAAAAAATGGGAAACAAAGGGTAGGAATAAGTAGTCAGTTTTCAGAATGGAGAGAGGTAAATAGTGTTGTCCCCAAAGGGTCTGTACTTGGACCAGTGGTGTTCAACAAATTCATAAATGATTTGGAAGGAGGGATAAAGAGTGAGGTGGCAAAAATTACTGATGATACACAACTACTCAAGATAGTTAAGTCCAAAGCTGACTGCAAAGAGTTACAAAGGGATCTCACAAAACTCAATGACTAGGCAACCAAATGGCAGATGAAATTTAGTGTTGATAAATGCAAAGTAATGCACTGGGCACAATATAATCCCAACTATACGTATGACATGGTGTTTGAATTAGCTGTTACCCATCAAGAAAGAGATCTTGGAGTCATTGTGGATAGTTCTCTGAAAACATCTGCCCAGGATGGGCAAGTATGCAACTCCATGTTCTGCGTGTCACTAGCCTCTGTTTGATAGAAGCTGGGAGTAGGTGATGGGGAATCGATCACTTGATGATCACCTGTTCTTTTCATTCCTTCTGAAGAATCTGGTATTGGCCACAATTGGAAGCCAGGGTACTGAGCTAGATAGACTATTGGTCTTACCTAGTATGGCCATTCTGCTGTTCTTGTATAGAACCCAGACATATCTACCCCCCTGCAGTAACCCACTAGACCCCACTCCCATCCTAGAGCTCAGAACCCTAGAGTCCTGATGGGGTCTGTCTTTCTCTGCAGAGTTAGTACTAAAGGAAGAATATACATTAAAATCTTTAAATCTAGCCAGTGTCCCTTAAGTGACTTGCCACAAGATGTCAGGGCATGTTAGTGTTAGAGCTGAGTGGGTCTAATATTTAGTTGCTTTCTTTTATATAGGAATTAGATACAGAGCTCCTGTCAACTAATAGCTAAGTTATCTGTCCAAAAACTAGAGTTTTCAGGTGCCTAATTAGCCCCTGGAATCACGGATAAAGTTGCCTCACCTCATCAAAATCTGAAATGGCACTTCTGTGGACAATGACTCCCTGGACGCAGCGAAGGCCACTCGGCTGCTGAATGGCTCCTATGGCAGTGTAGGGAGGCCTTGGTAGCCCCGCTGGCATGGCAGGGAAGGAGCATGACTCAAAGAGCTTGGCTTGTTTTGCCTAACCCAAGGAAGGCTGAGGAGAGATATGATTGTTCTCAATAAACACCAGGGAGGGGGAGGAGTGCCAGTGTGGACACAAGAACAAATGGATATAACATCAACAAGTTTAGGGTTGAAACTAGATGACCCACCAAATAAGTGGAGTTCTGGAACAGCCTTCCAAGGGGAGCATTGGGGGCAAAAAAACCTAACTGGCTTCAAAACTGAACTTGATAAGTTTACGGAGGGGATGGTATGATGAGATTGGCTACATGCTACTGAAGTTAATCTACAACTGCTAGCAGCAAATATTTCCAATGGCCAGTGATGGGCCATTAGACAGGGAGGGCTCTGAGTTACTACAGAGAATTCTTTGCCAGGTGTCTGACTGGTGGGTCTTGCCCACACGCTCAGGGTTGCCACATTTGGGGCCTAGAAGGAATTTTCCCCTGAGGTCAGATTGCCAGAAAACCTGGAGATTTTTCACCTCCCTCCACAGTGTGTGACACTGGTCATTTGCAGGTTTGAACAAGTGTAAATGATGGATTCTCTGTAACTGGAAGTCCTTAGCCATGACATGAGGACTTCAGAAACTCAGCGAGAGGTTAGGGCTCTATTAGAGGAGTGGGTGGGTGAGGTTCTCTGGTCTGCAATGTCCAGGAGATCAGAATAAATCAGTGGTTCTCAACTAGAGGTCTTCCATCAACTCATCTAGCTATTTGCCTAGTTTTACAACAGGCTACATAAAAAGCACTAGCAAAGTCAGTACAAACTAAAATGTGATACAGACAGACTTGTTTACACTGCTCTATATAGTGTACACTGTAATGTAACTACAATATTTATATTCCACATGATTTATAATGATATGGTTAAAAAAGAGAATGTAAGCTCTTTTCCATACCAGTGTGCTGTGACACTTGTATTTTGTCTGATTTTGTAAGCAAGTAGTTTTTAAGTGAAGTGAAGGTGCTATGAAAGACAAATCAAACTGCTGAAAGGGGTACAGTAGTCTGGAAGGGTTGAGAGCCACTGCACTAGATGATCATGATGGTTCCTTCTGGCCCTACAGTGGTGTCATGACAGTGGAGCTGAAGAGGGCTCCCTGCAGAAACGAGGTGCAGGGAAGGTTGCAGTCCTGGTGGGACAGAGCAGAATCCTGATCTGTGTTCTCTGCCCCACCTGGACTGCAGCCTCTCCTTCCCGTCCTCCCAGGGATTGGGAGTCATCGGACCTGTGGACCACGAGGCAGAAGCCCCTGGCAGAGGTGAATCAGCTACCCTGCTGCTGAATGACTCCTGCCCTGCCAATTAGCTGAATAAACTCTATGTCCCCTATGCTATTTGGATAATCAGGCGTATACTGTACTTACAGGGTTGTGGAATCCCTGTCATAGGAGCATTTTAGAACAGGTTAGGAAAAGCATCTGTCAAGGATGGCCTAGGTATACTTGTCCTTCATCCTGCACTGAGTTAGAACCTAGGCTACATCTAGACTACCCACCGTATCGGCGGGTTAAAATCGATTGCTCGGGGATAGATATATCGCGTCTCATCTAGACGTGATATATCAATCCCTGAGCGCGCTTATATCGATTCCAGAACTCCACCAACCCCAACGGAGTTGCGGAATCGACAGGGGGAGCCGTGGACATCGATCCCGCATGGTGAGGACGGGTGAGTAATCCGATCTTAGATATTCGACTTCAGCTATGTTATTCACGTAGCTGAAGTTGCGTATCTAAGATCGATTTCCCCCTGTAGTGTAGACCAGCCCCTAGATAACCTCTTGAGGTCCTTTCCAGACCTATATACCTAGGATTAATTTCTTTCATATTTGATATTGGTTTGTATTGATAATACTGGAACATTTAGCTCCTCCAGAACGGTAATCTGATCTACACAGCAATTCAGCTGTTCTGTTTAAAGTTTGTGAACTGCTCCCCTCTAGTGGCTACCTAGTAAAACTGAAGGTTTCACAGAATCCTGGCCAGGCTCCAATTTAAGGCTTACTTTTTGTCCCCAGAATGGCTTAATTTATGGGTGTTTTTTGTTCTGTTTTTTTGTAAAATAACATTACTTGCTTTTTCAATTCTGTAGATCTGTTTCCTACGGTACAATCAGTGATCTGTAAGAGTAACAATTTTAGCTCTTTTCCTTTAATAATGGTGGTCACAATAGGTTAGATGCTAGTAGTCTGGGTACAACTGCGATCTGCCTACGTTTGTGTTTGGTATTTTCAAGTGACTTTGGAACTTCTGAAAGTTGTGGATTGACAGCAGTGGAGACCAGAATCTAGTGTTGGTACAGCCTCAGCCCTGTATAGAAGGGATTACAGTAATTCTTCCTGCCTCTTCAAGTCCTTGGTCTATGCATTTTGTTTTTCATGAGACTTCCAGCAGGGTTCAGACTATTGCCAGCTGAGATGATGGTTTTGTACGACGCAAGCAGCTGGCCAGTAGGAAGTGGGCTGGGACTGACCACCTTCTCATTGTAGAATTTTTGATGTTTCCTCAGTCCAAAAACTAAAGGCTCCCCCAAACCACTCAAAGATTCCTCTGCCTGCATTTCTTGTGTGTGTGTTTCACTGCCTCTCTTCCATCGAATGTCTCACCTCAAGGCTCTATGTTTTGTCCTCCCTAGACTGAAAGACGTGGTCAGCTTTCCCAGTGATCTGGGGATCCTTGTGTGTCCCTGCTGTCAGGAAATTTAGAGCAGTAGATGATTTCTCTCTAGTTCTTAACAGGAACTGAAATCCTGGCCGCTCTGGTGTCAATATTAACTCCACGGATGACCTCAATGGAATCAAGATTTCACCTTAGATGTTTTCTTTTCCCCATCTTAGCAAGCTGGGAGGAGAATTGAAATCCCCATTCTGCTCTTCCCACCCATGGAGGGGAATGTTCAGCAAGGTTCCTAGTATGCTCAGTGCTGCACCCTCCTCCAAACTCTTTCACTGTCCCAAGATGATCCTCTGGCAGCCTGAAATAGGGGTGGGAGGGAGACAATTTTCAGTTCAGTTTGATACAACTAGTGTTGCCAAAGTGGAACAAAATGATAGCCCTCCCCCAGCTGCATCAAAAGAAGGTACGATCTGCTCAGGTGAAGGATGTTGGATCAGGGGGTTGATTTCTGCATCCACTTGTCATCATGACTGTCCATTCCTGATCTCGTGGCAGGTTCTTATGCAGCACAGAGCTGTCTCTGTGGCTTTCTCCTGGGCACAGTTTTTCCTCATTTATTTGAATGAGAAATCTTTTAGGATTCCTGATAATCTGAGGATGTACCTCTCTTGTATTCCCTCATGTTCTGGACAGTGGAGTAGGAAAAGGCACTTTCGGGAGTTGCTACTTGTAGTTGGGTACAAGTGTTACAATAACAGACCCTGGTCATCAGCTGGCAGGATCGAACCAGGGATCTCTGGAGCTTAATGCATGAGCCTCTACCGCCTGAGCTAAAAGCCAACTTGCTGTTAGCTAGGGCTGTAGAGCAGACTCATTTTATCTCTAGGTGGTCTTGGTGCCACTAGATGGGACAGAACACCACACTCAGGAGGTATATGGGTTACACAAACACCATTTTTTAAAGTGCTCAAGTGTGGAAATTTTGGGTCTCTGTGCTAAGCCATGACCCAGGAAAGGATACTACTACCCTTTAAGCCCACCCTGCCAATGACAGCAGCCCTACTAACGCTATGTGAAACCATGGCTTTACGTAGTCCACTGTTCACTAGTGATCTGCAAATGCTCGCCCAGGGATCTACAGTGTAAAACATTTGGAGAAGCAAGGAAAGGAGGGACCTGATTTTCTTTTATCCAGAGTGACGATGGTTAGGGGGCCTTAGTGCAAATGTGAATCAAGCTGTCTGTGTGAGGACTGCCTTCTTACAAAGTGGATGCTAGCCAGATAACTCAGTCTGATAACATACAAGGATGGCTGGAAGGGAGTGCATGCTAATAGGTTTCACTTTGCTGTTCACTTGTTGAGCTCAGTTTGTTTAAGTTGTTGCTGAAACACACAAAGGGGTTTGTGTTGTAGCTCTCAGGTGCCATCTTGTATGCCCTGTCTACTCTGCTTGATGCCCTTAAGGCCAGATTTGTCAAAAATGCAGATTGTTTGACTCCAGCTGAGATTAATGGGAACTGTAGATGCTCAGTACCTTTATGTTCTGCACTTCACAGGGTAGCAGCTGTCGAATGTGTGTTTTAATTTCAGCACTACTAAGTTCTGTATCCTGGCTCCATATTTATACACCGAACACATCTATCTGAGGAACCCAGTCTAGTCTGGGCATGGCTCTCATTCCTGAACCTGAAAATGTAACATTATAAAGAGGAAAGGAAGGTTTTGATCAGGAACTCACTGGAAAAGGAGAAGAAAAGGGATGGGTGGGGTTTCTTGGTTGTTTTTTTTGGGGGGGGGGAACGCTTCTTTTTGTTTTTAAAATCACTTCTCATTTCCTGATCGCTTTGCAGTGATGTCTGCCGTCCTGGTAGCTCCCTAGTCCTTGACAGTATGAGCATGGTGCTGATAACCAGACTAAGGGCTTCTACACACTACTTCTTATAGTGGTATAACTTATGTTGCTCGAGGGAAGGAGGGGATGAACAAGCCACTGCCCCTGCCCTGTAACCCATCTCTCCTCACTTAGAGGTAGATTGCAGAATGCATTTTTATTTAACTAGCAGCCTGATAACAGCAAGGTTTGTGCTGTAGTAGTGGGAAGGAGGAGTGCGTTGGGCTGATTTAGTAGGAACTGGAAGTGGCATCAAAGACAGTTTCATCAGCCAGTGTGTAAATTGTCCCAGGAAAGACAGACTTGAATTCCTCATCCATCTTAGAACAGCTTCCTTGAATACTGGCCCACAAATGTGCAGAATCAAATCTATGATAGCTTTGCTTATATACGTGCTAAAATGTTTCTCAAATATACTCCATCACACCAATGACTAGCAAATAAGTCTGATGGAGGGAGAGTCCTTGCAGCAGAGCAAACTGAGAACCAGAAGTCATGTTTTCTTGCTCTTCAGAACCCAGTAAGTCCTGGATAAGCCATTCTATTAAGAGTCATGTCACAGCTAAGAGCATATAGGTGTCAGAATCAGAGAAAATGAATTTTGTTACTGTTGCTGATTTTTAGGTCTGCCTGACCAATTGGGAATGAATAATTTGTTCAGTGGATTTAGGCCCTTTTTGTTATGCATGAACAGCTCATTAATTTATTTTCTGTAAATTTCAATCGATTGTGAGTAAACTTTCTGCTATGAGTATTCATGATTTACAATTTACACTATGATTGACTTCCTCAATCATGATATTGTTTCTGCTCTCTGATTGGATGACCTATGTTTTATAAACAACCTGTACTAAGCACCTGAAAAAATGAGTGGGCTTTGAGTCTCATGGGGGGATGAATAGTAAGCAATTTAAGGAGGAAAGAAAACAAAGAAAGGAAATGATTCCCCAAGCCTTATTTGGCACAAAAAAGAATGTTATATTTGTACCTGTAAGTGGAGCCCAAACTTTTCAATAGCTGGATTCATCCCTGATTGAGAGACTCATAAAACAGATTAGGTAGCTACAGTGTATAATAGTTTGCAGTCAATTTTCTCTCATGCCAAGCATGTGTAGTGGTCATACTACACTGCAATGGAAGCCCAGGCTTTGAACTCAGGCTCAAGCCTAATCCTCCTTCTGTCTACATGCAAATTGTGCTAACCCAGGTGGGTGGAGGATCTGCGCTTAAGTCAAACTGGGACCCAGACTTCATGCTGTATTGCTATTGTGCACACAACCCCATTGAATTCATGCTCTAAGAGTCTACCAAAAGTATCCCATGGGCTGACTGTTTTCTGGAGTGTAACATTTGGTGGTCATTCAAGTTTCTCCACATGCGAACAAAGCGCTAGAGCAATCATGTTTTGGGAGGATGCTAGGAAGTCTTGGACATGGGTGGTTGGACTCAGGCCCACAGAATGCAGTGCAGACGTTCGAGCCCCAGGTTAACAAACCCAAGGTCTGCTAACTCAAGTTCTGCTAACTGTGGATTGCAGGATGGATATACCCATAGATGCAAGTCCTACCCACATTCTTTTCTGGTTCATTTAATTTCTTAAAATTAACCAGGGTGATTGGAAAGCTGCTAGATGTCCAACAATACATACTCTACTTCGGTGAAGGTCTGGGGAACTGGTGTGTTCTGTTAAATGTTTGCTCACTGGGTGGGTGCATGAAGTAAACTTACAAGTCTATGCTTTCAGTAAGAAGTGCAAGCTCATAAATGTGAGGGGCAAGGATTCACAGGCACAAGTACTGGTGACCTGGGTTAATTGCTTTCAACTAGTGCTGGTATAATCAGTTGCTGTCATCAGAACTCTCTCTCTCTCTCTAATGTATGTAATGTGTGTCATGCGGCTTCCAGGAAGAATTTCAGGATATAGCATAACCTATAATCAGCTCTCGAGAGTCTATAAACCAGTCAGGCTGCATACATCAATGGTATTTAGACTTTAGAGCAAGGCATAGGGAGGTGAAGAGGAGAATTTAGGAATCTGTCTGCACTCTGTGTTCCTTCCAAAAGATTACTTCTGTGTTCTTGCTTGCTCTGTCTCTGACTATTTAAAGGGTACAAGCAACAGGTTGCTCTAGCAAATGTTTCCACTTCCAATGAACATTTTGTGCTTGTTCAGAGTTATAGTTATAAAAGGATTGTGAACACTTAAAAGCTTTAGTCACAATAGACCTACTTTTTTCTGTATTTGATGAGATCTAGTAAGGTCAGGATTTTATAATTTATAAAATATAACCACATGCTAATGTTATTTCTAGCACCCATGTTAGACCTCCCCCAACAGCCTTCTTATAACCAATGATGCTATAACAATACAAAGTACTCATGCCAATAAGAATCTGCATTTTGCTTAACTATGGGCCTGCTTCATCCACTTCTAGGTAACTTACACTGACTTCTTGTTTTGGAATTGTTTACAAGGTGTCCTCTATCTTCAGTACAAGTGGCTCTAAACATATGAGTAAAAGGCTACATTAATCTCAGTCACAGTCTGTATTTAAAAAAAAAATCTATTCCTCCCTAAAACAACAGCACATATTCTCTTCTCTCAAAGAGCATTGAGCAGATTTGCTTGGAACTCACTAATTAGTTTAGGAGTTAAAAATTATTTAAACTGGATCCTTTAAGAAACGTAACACCTGGTAGCAGACTTTTTTATCTTCAGCAAGGGAATTTGCAGAAATTGTGCATAAGCTGTGCTGACAGAACTTGTTTTGAGATCACTTGTCAGTTTTTTCCATTATTAACAAAATGCCTTTGCATGCATCAGAAAATTGTATGTTTAACAAAGTAGTTAGGGATGTAATTACCTGAGCTGCATTGGCCAATGGTCAGTCCTGCATTCCTTATGGAAACCAATTCTCTATGGCATCAGTCAGGCTTGAGTACATGTGAGGGCTGAAGATTCAGGCCCAGGTCTGATCTATTACACTGGTCTAACGTCAATACAATTACTCCAGACGTATTCCTTGGCGCACTTGGACGCTGTGTCCATGTCATTACAGGCCAAATTCTGCACCAACTCAGCCACACCCCATATTTTCTGTGGGTGGTAGTGGAATAATATGGGACAGAATCTTTTAAGGGTAAGTCACTTGGGCCAATACATTCTACAATTCCATATGTAATGTCAGTGGGACTCAAGGGCATAATTTGGCCCACATATTAAAGCTAAATGTTGCACAGTTTAAGGGCAAATTGTGCCCTCAGATGTTCAATGAAGTTAATACAGTAAAATGGTCACTCTTAAAGCCAATATTTACCATCATTTCCTGTACTTATTCTAGGAAACAGTGACAATTGCATTGCATATTATGGTAACAGGCTCACCACTAAGGGCTGAAAGCATACAGTTTTATAAAATAAATTAACTTAAAAGGGGAAAAATACTCTTCAGGTTGAATGTGAGACTAGTTCAGTCTTCATGAAATACCTGTGGTGGTGAAGCCCGAAAAATCAAGATACAGAATGTCAAATCAGTAGTAAAAAAGAACAAGCCATTATAGCTACATTTAACACTTGTACATTTTATTTAATTAAATCAGCCATTGTACACATTGCAGCTATGTATTGTTAGTGTTGTAGGTTTATTTAACTAATACATGCCCTCATAGATATATTCAATTAGTGTTATCACCATGGGAACAAGATGCTGATTCATTAACTTAAAAATCACTTCTTCTCACAGTATTCAAGTTCTTTGATAACACGGCAAAAAAATCAAAAGGTGAATAACCATTATGTTGTTACACAGAACATCATTTGCACCGCAAATAACACAACAGAAATGCATTTCTTTACAGCCCTGTTCTTGAAGGTCACCCAGTGCTGTCCTTGACAATTAGAAAGCCATGGTGTGTCTTGAAATGTTTCATCCTTGGTTTCTTTTATTTTGGCTACCAACAATTCTTGTTTCCCATCTGACTGCCAAAAAAAAAACACATTAGTACGGTGCCTTGGGTTGCTTTGCTTGCAGGAAGCCAAATCTCCCAAGATGTTTTCTCTCTAATGAGGAAGTACCATTGTTTGATGGGTGGGTAGTATTTTTTTTAAAATGTTCTGAGCACTGAGTGATTCATTTTTCTACAAGAGTAAAAGGCCAGATACGTTTGAAAAAATATCAACCCAAGGTGGACTTGACTCATTTTCATCTTCTCTGAATATACTTTTTCTTTATCAAATAACTGATTCAAAATGTACATTTATGTGTGTGTGTATATATATTATATATGTTAAAATGCTACAGCGATCCGACCACTAGTAGAATAAAGTATAGGACAAAAAATATTTCAGATTTTTATATTCCCTTCTTTCAAAATAAAAGTGCAGGGATGCTGTTATAATTCTGAGACGGTCAGTTTAGAAATAGAAATCAAATATTAACAAAATTGAAGGTTTCAAGCATTTTTATGCCCTAGTCAGTGATTCTCTTTGTTTTTTTAAAGAAAAAGTTAATTGGAAGATAAAAACTGCTCGCTCAGTGCTAAGAGGGTTAACAAGCCTCTGACATGATTATAAGAGGATTTGATTTTTAAATGCCACATGCATGTATCAGATAAGAGGCAATCTTGATAAAACATGGTGAATGAGTCTAAGCTTTTTTTTTTTTTTTTTATAGTAGGTAAGTCTTTTTTCTCCCATAGAATTATCTACAGTGCAGTGGCCAGCAGGAAGTACCACCAATAAGACAATGTGGTTTGCTAAAGCAGTGATGAAAACAGAAAACTACTGTAGTTATAGCTGTTTAATACACCCTGCCACCTGTCCAGATCTAAAAGATTTTAATACCAGATGCAAATATGCCATAGATATAGCTGCTAGCAAGTTGATTACCTAATTGGGTATTATTTGCTTCTTTAAGTGGCTGTCCAAGAATCTTAGTAGTATTGATAGCCACAGTCAGCTGTAATGTCATGGGAATAGTTGTGTTTCAAGGTTATCAGACTGACTCGTAGAGCCTTTTCCTAAGAGATCACTAAACTGGAAGTCCTAAGGATGCAAAAGGTATGCAGTGCTTCCTCCCCAGAGTATCTTATGTTAGCAATATTTGTTGTTACTTGCTGTTCAGCAGTTTCAATAGACCTTGTAATCCACGATGCTAAAAGTAGTCATAATGGGCAGGTTTTTTTTCTTTTTTTGAGGTCTTTAAGTCCAAGCACTTTCGCTATGTACAGTTTACATGTTAATAGCCTTTTTTTATGATGCATGTACATAAGAGGCCTGTGGATGAGATTGGAGCTAGTGCAGAAGCAATGGAACAGCAACGTGGCAAAGTTCACAAGTTCCCAGTACAGCACAAAGGTGATGACTTAGTGGATAAACCATCCTGAATGAAGGATGCTATCTTTGGTCACAAATTAGCTTACAGGTACAAAAAGAAAAGAAAGGAAAATTGAATTCATTGTAGGTGCCTGAAGAAGAAATGTCAGTGACTTCCAGAGATTACGTAAATTATGAAGTTTATATCTACAGACGAGAGTGAATGCTGCATATTGGATAGGTGGTAGGGGTAGTGAGATGTAGTAGCTTCTCATTTGGCCTCTTGTTTCCAGTCCTCTTTGCAAAAATGTCTAAGAAGTTGCTGGAGGTCATGCTGGAGGTCATCCTGTGCTTCTGGTCTATTCTCCAGCTGTTCCACAAGAACATGTTTTCCATACTGGTCCGTCACCACAGTCCTCTTCTGTGAGCTGGATTTATTCATCGTTGTCCTAAAGATGAGAGAGTAAGTAAATGAATGTGGCATTTTTCCCCCCAAAAGCATTCCTTCTGAAGTGCTAAAATTCCTCCTTTCCTGCAGAATTAATTACATTACATAGCATTGAATTTCTGTAAAAGACATTCTTCCATCCAGGACTGGTGGAAATTTAAGGCAGCAAGCTGGTAAATCATATGAGAAGAACTGTAGTTGACGACCCCAAATACCAAGCTCAGATATTCTAAACAGTGACTAGAAGCTTAAATAGTTGAGAAACCAAAACCAGATTGTCTTTTATATTTTAATCTTGTATAGTTTTGTGTTGTGAAAAAAACAGTTGTTGGATTTTTTTTCACAAGAATTACATCATGCGATTTTATAACAAATGCCTGGAAAAATATAAGCTCTAATGCACCAGCATGCAACAGCTTTTGAAATCCATGCAGGACTTTCCTACTTAGCTCTGTATGCTGCAGTTAAGCCCGCTATCAGTTTTGTTTCTCTTATACACTATCCTCCTCACAACTGTTCCATCTTTCACTGACTACTTCAGACAGGCACTCACTACTAAACAAACGACCTGCCTGCCACAAAAAGATTGTAAAAGACCATTATAATATTTTATCATCTCAGTTGTTGGGCTCAGTGAGCAGGTGCTGTTGTAGACCTGATGGTCCCTCTGCCCTTTGTTCCATAAGGAAAAGGAATTTAATTCAGAATGCCGGCATCTTCTAGCCAAGTTAGCTGCTTGCGAGATGTATGTGTATTTATCAGCAATCTCCAAAAGGACAATGATTTGCCCTAGGCTATATCATGTCCATTAATGTCCCAACCTATTCAAAAGTAAACAAACATTTGGGAGACACTTTTTGCATAAACTGCATTCATACTTTGCTTCTGTTAAGAGTGGCCACAGAATATTTCCAGAGACAGTGTGCTTTGCAAAGAGGAGAGAGAAATGCATTCATTTACAGTACAAGTAAATCAGCCTACAGGAGCCTGTCAGACTTATTAAGCTGGCATTTGAAGTTCATGCTCCTGTGGTGGTTCTTCCTTCCCCACACCCTCTCTTCAGTATCAGTCTGCTTTTGTGATTGCCTGGTAAATATTTCAGACTTAGTAGTAACGGGACTGGCCCAAACAAGTGACACTATCATCTATTCCTCTAAGCCCAGTCAGCCTACTTCCTCCCTCTCATACACATGTTCTGTGTAATTTTAAGTAACTCCAAACCTTCTTGTTAAACCCTAAGTGGAATTACTATCACTGGACACACATTTGCTAGCCACTAGATGAGTAATATTTTCATCTGACATTCTTGCCACCCTATGCATGGTGATTGGACTTTGAGGGCCAAATTCACTGCTAGCATTAATAAACAAAAACATCACTGAAGTCATCTAGTGAAATTAGACCTCTGGATGTAACAGTGGGCATAATGTCTCTAGGGGGATAGGGGAAGTGTCACAGAGCAAGTCAATTCATTATGACTTGTCTTCTCTAAACGTTTGAATATGCTGTACAAAATGCTTTTAAAAACACAATAAATTTTGCTCTTAATACACTTTTCAAAAATATATAATAGAATCTCCAGTTATAGAAAATAATCCTATTTCTCTTAGGTTAATATTGTGACTGATATTCTGCCTTCCCCAGTTACAAGAACATTTAAAATAGTCACAAGGAGACTGGTATATATAAAGACTGTCTTATGCAGTAAAAACCTCCATATGATACTTTCTAGAGATGACATCTAGCTGGAAATTCAGAACCAGATACTGTAACCCCTCAATTAAGAAAATACTTCTGAACAGCTCATCTCTGTACCTGATTTACATAGTAGAGTAGTAATTCTAATCATACTCAGAAACCAGCTCATTCTTGCTCACTAAAATGTTTAAAAATACTCATCAAACTAAATGGTTAAAAAGGAAGAAATATGGAATCTGAGTTTTCAGATTTAGTGTAAATTAAATTAATTTCAAAATGACTAATTACAATCCATTATTCCTCATCTTCTGTAAAATCAGCTATACATTGTCAGTCTGATTGCTGATGCCAGTTATCTAAGAGGGGAGTTTTCCAATGCCTGATTTTTTCTTCTTCTTCACTGTACTCTGAATATTAGCTCACATCATTTAGTATGTCAGGTAAACTTTAGGCCGGGGTCTGTTCAAAAGTGTCTGGATTTGGCCCGTGGTTAACCTACTGACTACCCCTGCTTTAGACACTGCCATCCAAGGTTCCTGCGCTAGACATTTTAATCTCCCATCCACTTTTTTCAGTGTTAGTTTGTTAAAAGTTCACTGCCATGCCAACTCAAACCTTTTAATAATTGATCCATCGTCTTTCACGATCTCTTTCTCTACTAAAGTTGGGAGTTGGACTTTCATTTGGTTACGTGTAAAACTCAAAGCCTAAAGTGAAACACATAACACAACCTTAGGTAATTAATTTTACTGCACACTTTAAAACTTCTGCATTAGGTTGTTTTTGTAAGGCTTTGTAAGGGCTATGAGAGGCAGGGCATGACAAACATTGAAGTGCCACATGGCTGTTGACTTTGAGTGGGAGAGAGGGGCTGTTTGTGCCCTTAAAAATCTCTCTAGTTAAAAAATGAAAGTAGTCCATCATTACAGACATATGGCACAGTATTTCCTTTTTAACTTTGAAATGGTATTGGTCAACTCTCAAGTAGGAGTCCTAGCTACAAGGCTAAGGAATATTCTGGGGTGGGGGACTCCCACCATTTCTCCTCCTGCAGCTGTTCCACTCTGAATAAAGAAAAGAATAATTAAGACTTACTCATTAGGCGTAGCATCATTCTAAAACACCCACCTAATGCAGGGAGATCACTGGTAAACTCCCCCCTCAGGAAAAAAGGGGAACTTGCACTAGGGGTCTCCCATACTGTGGTTGGTTATAAGGGAGGTAGTATGCCCTGTGCCTGTTTTGTTTCAGGCCCTGCAGAGTGTGCCACACTGATGGGCGGCTTCCTGCCTAATGTGCTGGCTTTGTGGATTGCAGTTGAAGGTGCATAACTCTCCTTGTCCAATGAACGGGGCTGAGGCTCTGTAGACCAGGCCTGAGATTGTAAACAAAGGAAAACTTCCCTCCTTCCTTTTGAAACATCTTGTTCCCCCATTGGTTCCTCTGGTCAGGTGTCTGCTAGGCTGAGTGAACTTCTTAACCCTTTACAGGTAAAAGAGGCATTAACCCTTAACTATCTGTTTATGACCGGCAGGCTCCCTGCCTGCTGCGTCCCTGCAGCCCCTGGGGTGGGGCAGAGGGCTCCGTGCATTGCCCTTGCCTGCAGGGAACCACGGCCAGTACCTGCAGGCAAGGTCAGCGCATGGAACCCTCTGCCCCCCCAGGCTGTGGTGCTAGCCACTTCTGGGAGTGGCGTGGGGCCAGGGCAGGCAGGGAGCCTGCCTTCGCACTGTTAGCGCCCCGCATCCTCCCACACCCTGCACTCCCTCCTGCCCCCAGCCCTACGTTCATGGCCCTGCATACAATTTCCGCACCCAGATGTGGCCCTTGGGCCAAAAAGTTTGCTCACCCCTGCTACAGATGGATATCGACAGCTAAACCTATCTAGCTGTAGCAACTGGTGTTGGTAGGCAGGTATAGCTTGATATCCATGGTTAGCTATTAGGAATAGGTAACTATAGCCCCATAGCTATCCCCAAGTGGCAGTAGTTATCCCTAGGGGTTGGTAGCTGTTTTCAAGTGTTTAGCAGCAAATTCCTTACAGGGTGGGCTCAATACTGTCAGGTGTTAGTTTGTTGACTGCAATGGGGATAGATTGTCTGTATATGCTCTGCCACAGTGCCACATTTGAATGTATTTTTCTGTGAATTTCAAATGAAGGCATTTTACCTCTTCAAAGTCTTCTTTGGCTGATGGAAGATCAGTGGCTAAACTAGCATCACCCATGTGCTTCTCCATTCTCTCTCCTTGTACCACTGTGGTCTTTACAACTTTACTGACCTTCCGGCCTTCCACTGGTTCAGCCTGAAATTCTGAGGCACCCGTCAGAACACCGGGTTCAGAGAATGTCACCTGGTAAGAAGAAGATATAGATTGCAGACCATACAGATCATCATTTCAGCCTGGAAAAATCCACATACTATTATTTAATCACTTTCTACTTAGACAGATTAATTAAATATAATAAGTCTCTCTCTCTGAGAGAACTGTGTATGTGTACACACAGAAATACTAAGAAGGGTGACTGCTAGGGACTAGGCTAGGCAGTAATCACCACTAAGTTTTTGTTGGATTGCACGAAGTATTGTTATATCACATCAGAAGGACATTTTAAAATAATATTAACTCCTGAATATGCTTCAGTTCCATGGCTATAAAGCCAACCCCACCTTCAGAGGAGCTATAGCCCAGTAATTTAAAATTCTCTTTGTTTTCACTTGATAATTCACTTGAAAATAATGTTCCATAATATAAATTGTGCATGGCTCGTTGCTACATGCAAAGATTTTGTTCTATTTCCATCCCAATTTCTGATGTAACATTCTGAACTGATAGTTTGCTGCTGACATCTACAGAAAACTGCTGTTCTTAGAAATACTGATAACTCATGTCAAAGAGCTAATGACAAGAGAATTTTTAAGCAACATGTCCCACACCCAGGAGAGTATAGGAGTGTGGTGTGTTGGATCACTCAGGGCATTCGTAAAAGGAGACTGAAAATCAATTCATCAATGAATTCATCAATTCATAAGTGAAATGAGTACGTCTTTTCCAGGATTCTACATGACTGACAGACATCTTTGTTAGCAATCAAGGATTGCAAGGGCATGGAAACATATTTGTCACTACCCACAGTGTGTTTGGTCTGTGGATAAACACAAGAATTCCTTCTCCAGGAAAGTGCTGTATTTACTTTATTTAAAAACAAAATATAGAAAGCATGGATTGATAGAGATTATTTTACAGAAGCTCCACCTATAAAAAGTTGCTTTATTGAATTCATTGTGGGCCTCAAGCCAGAAAAAATTAATCCTCATTTATATCACAAGACTGAAAGTCTACCTTTGGTTCCTACTGATTCCCCTTTAAAGTACTTTTTAAAAAACAGTACACTGAAAGCCAAAGATAAACACCTATTCAAGCACTTTCAATTGTAGACTGCGGTGACACAGAATAAGTTGTACGGGGAGGGATAAGGGAACTGTTATTCTACAGCTCTCTTCCTTCCATGAAAAGGAATCTTAGAAAGTATCACCTCAGACTGTTCAATGTCACTCTTCAGCACAACTCGCTTTACGACTTTGGAATATCCATCTCCTTCTTCAACCATAACAGGTTCTTGTGGTGCTCCGTGCATTAGGACTTCCTCTTTTTCTGAGCCATCTGGTGAAATATGTCGCCTGATAATCTTTCTGGTGACCTAAGGGGATAAACTTACTTTTATCTTCAGTTCACTTCACTATTTAGGTACAGCACTCTTAACAATAAAAACCAGACCTTAAAACTTCTGTGTGTAGTACGTTCCCATTCAAGGATCTTGAAGCACTCAGCAAACATTAATAAGCTGAGGATGAAATCCTGGCCTCATTGAACTAAACAAGTTTTGCCTTTGGCGCATACACTCTTATCATCTATTTCTAAAGTGCCTATGCTAGTAGTATCTAATTGCTAAAAAATGGTTAACCCCAATCTATCACTCCAAGCATTTTGATTGCCCAGTTATCATGGGGACAGATTCTGACACCCTTATTGACACTGAATAGTATCACGCTACCATTGGTGCTACTCATTGTGAGTAAAAGGTATCTATATCTAGCCCACAGTAATTAATGACACTTAGGTGATGGAAAGTTCTGTACAAAACTAACCACATGATGGTGCTTTCTCCACTAAGACAAGTAAATTTTTTCAAAAGCACCTAAAGTGATTTAAGAGCCTAAGTCCCATTTTCAAAAGTCTTAGATAGTTAGGAGCCTAAGTCTCATGGAAACTGAATTGGCTTTATGCTCTTCCATAGAGCTGATTGAACATTTTCCAACAGAACATTTTTCCTTTGGAAAATGAAGATTCATTGACATTTTATTACAATCAGCAATTTTCAGGAAATTACAGAAAAACAAACAAACAAACAAACAAACAAAAAACCCCTCAACCCCAAAGAAAACAAAGATACAATCAATTAACTACAGCTGTGCTTTTGGAATGACAACAAACTTTGAAGTAGTGGAATTTTCTGCAAAACAGAAATTCTAGTTCCTGCACAGCTGAAGTTACTTTTGAAAATGGAACTTCAGCTCCTAAGTACCTTAGGCAGTTTTGAACATGTTACCTAAGGACAGTAAGAGTGCACCAGAGCGTATGACTGACAATACCTTCTTCACCACAATGTGGCCATGTTCATCTGTGTACTGCTCCTCTGTTATCGTTTCCGGTGGTATTTCTGGCATATCATCGGCCTGCATGACAAGAGAACAAAACTGCATTAAGCGATGCCTTAATATAAGTGGATGCTTTAAATAAACACCCTAAAAATGATTAGTTGGTTAAAGTAAGAATTGAAAAAGCGGTCAAGATGCATCAATGCTGAGTTGTTTAACTCCATAAAACATTCAGCAAATGAATATTAAAAGGCATGCATAGGAAAGTTATACCACAACCAACAGCCAAATAAAAATTAGTTCATCTGGCCATGTGTGGGACTGAAAAAAAAGCAAAACAAAGTCCTTGTTCCCTTACTGAGGCATCTCCACAATATATGCTATAGCTGACAGTCCCACTGTAATTCTCTTCCGCACTAAAATGTATTAGAATAATATTATCGAAGTTATTTAATGGCCATGCATTATTCAGGAGCTTAGCAACTTCATAAGTGGTTGCCTTAGCAGCAGACCTTCTGAGCGTTTCCTACAGATGTAATCAGTGGCACATACAGTAGTTCAACATTCAGTACCTGAATAATCACCCGGCGGCGAATGACCCTGGTAGTTACCATTTCTTCTTCATCTGAGCTGGTCTCTAGCTCACCTAATTCCTCTGCTAGCTCCTAGTAGAAGCATGGAAGCATTGCTCTATTTATCATACTGATGTTGTATTTATGACTTTTCCACCGTAGTTATAATCTATTCTGAAAGTTTTGATTTTGACTATTATATTTCCTCTTTGAGAAACATATATGTGGACTATGAACAGCATTTCACCATCTTCCTTTTGCTGTCTCTCTTTTTATCTTAATAAAATTCATTGTTTGGTTACAGTGGATGACAAATCTTAGGTGAACATATTTAACCAATTCTAAAAGATGCTTTTACTGGAGGTTGTGATAACCTGGCCAGCAGCTGTGTTACTATATAAAACTGCTAAATCTAGGACATAAGGTACCATTCATATCAGTACTGAATTCAGATCTTTTTTGTATGATGCATTACAAAACCAATATTATAAGAATGAGTTTCCTATCCTCTGACAGCTGCGCTGCATAGCACAGCACTGCATACATATACCGGAACTAGCGCATTTAGCTAGGGGGAAAACAATCTTTTTAATTCCTAGCACTGTCACCTAGATTTGGGAATGTCAAAAACAACATTTAGTGGCCTGTCTTGAGGTTTTTCTCTCCTGCATAAGAGAGAATTCAAAAGGGAAATGAAGCACTTCTAAATGCAGAGAGAGTACAAGTGTATGGTGTACTAGAAGATCTGCTAGGAAATTGTGGCAGTCTCCCATAGTCCTACCAATCATCGAATATATCAGTGCATATGGAAACAATACTATGGTAAAAAAGAAAAGATTAAAGAACAATAGGAATGATGGAAAGCAGATTTTAATTTCCTTTAGTGTTTAGCAAGTATGTTAGAATATTTTAATGATTTATAGGTAAAGACATCCATTTATTAAGAAATCCTAATTTGATCTTGAATAAACCAAGCATAAAGAGAACAAAGGCCTTTTCATGAAGTCAGAAATGTCTCTGATGACAAATGGATCAGTTAAAATTGATATGGACTAGAACTGAAATGCCAAGCTCAGACACTCTACCTAGGGGCATCTGCAATAAACCCAGGAACAACTATGTAGACAAATTGATACATGATATACAACATATGACACCAGAACCTAATGCTCACTAAAAATTCCCACAGAAATGTGTGGGGCTATTAATTCCAAAGGCATCCTCACTTGGAAAAAGCTCCAGGCCACTTAACACATTGTTCATCATTCCTTTTACTTGTGGCACCCATATGTTACTTCCTCATTCTGTAACCTAATTGGCACAGCATTCTTTTTTTCTCCTCCATAGTCTTTAATGGGGGAAGAGGTGTAGTAGGCAAGACTGTCACTGACACCTTCACTCAACACCCCAGAAGTTAACATAGTTGCAGGAGCTGAAAACGAGGGCAGAATTTGGCTCACTAAGCCAGATGCTGGTGTAGCTCCATTGACGTAACTGGCATCAAGCAAATCTATACCAGCTGTTCTGACCCTGTGTGTTCAGTTTTTTCAAATTGCAAAAATGGAATTCAGTACAGGATGCACCAAAATGGTCTGGAACTAATTAATTTTGCACCTCAAGTTAGCTATACACCCATCCAAGTGTTCTCTAACTTGCTTTTGGGATGCCTTTTGACACATTGGTAATGCATTTAGTAGTGCTGGATGTACTACTACAAGCCGAATAAGCATAGCGCCAAATCTTTGAATTGTCGATGACGTGTACCTTTTTAGGATGTTCAGAAAAGGTTTGGTAAATCTGATCTTATGAACACTCACTAATTTTTTTCCAATGCAAGACTGTCTTTGAGGAGAGCCAGGAAAGCTATTCCTCCTTCTCTCGGTATAGTGGCAGGGGAGATCCGGAACCCACTTTCCCTTATGCCAAGCCCTCTTACTGCTACCCGACTTAATGCTATCTTGACTCTGACACTTCCCAGCCCTAGCTGGATGTGAAAATGCAAAATACATTATCAGTTTAAGACGACAAATCCAAAACTGTATTTCTGTCCTTTAACTTTACTGATGAGATCTGTCCTCTGCTCCATTATCATTCTTTTCTCCTTCTCCTCTGATTTTGATGGCTTTCTCACCTCTAACCTTCTTGTCTCAATGCCTCCAATCTCTACTGACAGCTCTCCTCCCACCCTCACCATGTCCCTCACCCTGTCTCACTCTCATTCTTCCTCATGCTTCTGACAATACATGCTGGGGTGGAGGGGCTTCCTTATCTTAACAAATGAACAAAAACTCACCAATGAGCCATCCACCTCTGATACCCACCAACTTTCACTTCTCCCCCATACCCCTAACCTCACTGAACACACCACCTACCATCACTGCCCTGAGATTCTCTCCAATCCATCCTAAACCTACTCTCATCTGCCTAACAACCTTTTCTTGGTCAAATTTCAGAGCCACTATGGCCCTTTCATCTCTTTACTGCTTTTGACACTGTCAGTCATTCTTTCCTTTGGCTTTCATGACTGTCTTCTTTTTTTCAGCTCTCCCCCTATGCAGGGCCTATTTCTGCAACCCTTATTGAGACAAAGTAGTTCTCACTCATGTGAGCAGTCCTATTGACTTCAGTGGCACCACTTGCATAAGTGCTAAACAAGAATAAGTGTTGCAGAATCAGATCATAGTGCTTCAAAACCTCCATATAGATTAATACTTAATCCTTGTAACAACCATGTGAAAGGACCATTTACTCATGGGAAAACTGAGTCAAAACAATTAAGTGACTTTCCCAAGGCTACAGAGGGAGTCACAGCAGAGCTGGAGTTAGAACACAGGCGTGCCTATCTCACAAGCCTGCCCTCGGACAATGTGTCTCATTCTAAAGATCGTATTCAATCCTGATGTCAGTGGGCACAGCTCCTATTGTCATCAATGCAAGTTGTTCATGCTTACGTCAGCGCTAAATGTGTCACATCATGCTTAAAGATACCTATGAGAGCTGATTTTGTCAGCATCTGCTTAAGACAAAATACAACAAAGATAAAATAACCCAAAGACTCCAGACAAAGGAAATTTGCTCTTTCTTAACAAATATTTTATGACGACGGGGCGGGAGGGAGGTTGGTATTTACCTTTTCAAAAGATTCATCATCATAATGTCTTTCAAACTTTGCTGGCTGTTTATCAGTTGACTCCACTATAACCAGACTAGTTCTCCTTGGGGAAAGTTCTTCTTGGGAGAGCTGGAGGTCCTCAAGTTCTTGTGCAATGGGAGAGTTACCTCGCTCACTGGACGACGAAGTCTGAAGATATGGCCTTGCATGCTCTTCAGAAGCTGTGGTGAAGCCTTTAGATTTTTCCTTTGCAAAGCCTGCTGATTTTTCAGCCTTTGGTGCTATGGATTCTTCTGTTTCTGGAGTTGTGACACTGTGGATTACAGATTCAAGGAGATAACTACAAAGCGTTCTATGATGAACCCCGTAAATATGACATTTGTGCTCTTTTTAAGTGAGGTTACATACTCCATGAAGTAATTTCTTTGCAAAGTTATTTTCACAAGTGAACACTGCTGTTGTTTAGTTGCTAGTATAAACCATTTAAAACAAAAGAACTAAAAAGAGTTAACAATAAAACTGAAACCTACATACATGCAAATTGTGCTATCATATGCTTGGGAATAATGGTGCCTTCGGAGGTTTAGTTCTGCTGATCACCTAGTGAATATTTATCATGAAACATTATGGAAACAGTTTAAGTCTGAGTCTCCTCCCATTCCCCCCAATTTTACTCCACACATCTATGGGACTCATTCCTGATTTACACTACTGGGAGAGCAGGATCAGGCACTTCATTTGCTGGAATGTTACTTTGAGGTTGACTCTCCTCATTTGCATCCATATGAATCAAGAACAACTCCGTCAGTGTCAGTGGAGTTACACAGGGGAGAAAAGGTGAGAGCAGAATCCAACTCTTGGCTTCTAAGATGTTCTGGAGCCAACACCCATAGACAACTTTAATTTGTAACTTTTCTCCTTAAAACTTAATCCTTTCTGGATTTGGAAAAATAAGATTATGAAAATTTACAAATTAAGTCCCAGATTGTAAACTCCCTACTCACCATTGTGAGTAGTTACTTATACGAACAGTCTGAGTGAAGTCAATGGGACTATTTGTATGAGTAAACATTTACGAGTCTTGGTAAAGGTTACACTATTTTGCTCCAAATGTCTATACTTTAACAAAATATTGTCTCAATATAAATGAAAGATTATTACAGTTAATTCAAAGTAGTTTTTTTTTCTTTCAATACCATTTGTAGCATTATAGGATTCCTCTCCCCCTGGCTCTCTTATTTTTTCATACCCTGTTTAGGTCAAGTCTGGCCAATCTTTTTTCCAAATTCATGCTGTACATCAAAGGCTGGAATAATTTCTCCCTGGCCATTGCTACATCTATTCAATCTCAATACTATCCTCTTCAAAATATGACGACTGTCACTGAACACAATATTTAAAATTATCTTAAACAGCACCAAAATAACTTCAACAAATCTATATTTCATACTTAGTATTTTGTATACTGTAAGTATTTGTACTTCAGTATATTGTCTTCTGCAAGTGTTTCCAGTCTACTATCTCTAAGCAAATCCAAGTCCTTTTTTTTGGTCCTTCTCAGCATACGTTAGAGCAGCACTCCCAGCACAGAGCCAGACCAAGATTAAATGAGTGTAAACGTGGGTCAAGGCTACCTTTACACACAACCAACAACCCTAAGCTGTGCTGTGCGCTCCCTCTGGACCTATAATTTTAAAGTGTATTGTTACTTTAAGCAGTCCTGAAACACCCTTTTTCTTTGACTGAAGTTCACCTTTCACATACAGTTCTTGTTATTCATATAGTTCTGAGTTTAGCACATAAAGATTATGGTGGAAGAGCAGTTAGTGTTCTGAATTAAAAGTCCTGTCTGAAAGTAAAAGATACAATGTGCGAATAACCAATGCCATCCCTCTGCCATTGATCCTTTCTATTAAGGGAATTACTACTATTAGTTTTAACATCTAAAATATAACTCAACTGTATTAATTGCTGCAAAGCTGTCATTTAAAAATTGCTGGCACCCCAATCAATAAAACAGCCCTCCAAAATAATTCCACCCATTCATGCCTACATCTTCTTTTCTTTTGTAATTACAGAGACAAAATTATTCCCTATTACTAATAATGAGCCAATCCATCACTGAGTTTTCTCTCCTGACCCCGTTGAGTTTCCTCTCCTGTATAAAGAACTCCACATAGATTTAATTCTGATCTCAAATAATGAGAGATTAACTTAAACCCTGACGCATATCCTTAAAGCTATACAAAATAAATAAAAGTACATTTCTGTTCATCATGTGATCGGTTATGGATTTGACTAGCCATCTTTTGATGCTTACAAGTACTCCTGTTGTGCAGCTGATGAATCTTCTGGCAGATCCTGTGGTTTCCCAGAGAACTCAGCTTGCACTCGCTCTTTGTGTGCTTGTCGCAGGAGCTCTGAAACCGATATGTCTGTCTCAGTCCTGGGAGTGCCCTCCTGAAAGGAAGAGTAACTGACAGAAGTGTCTTCCTCGGAGACAATGGGAGGGTGATCAAACGGCTCACTCTCTTTATAATGCTCCTCTTCCTTCTTGTGTCTTGGACTGTACAGTTCTTCCTGCAGTGCAGAAAATCCTAGGAATGAGTTAAAAAAGAACCACAATTAGAATGCTCCCTGGGAAGTGTGATGATCTTGCCACTGTAAGTCAGAGGTTCAATAGGCAGAAGAAACACATTTTCTCAAAGCCTCAATATATCATGGGCTTTGGATGGTTTATAAGTGCACAGTTTGGGGGAAAATGAAGAAACTGATTAAGGTAGTTGGAGAAACGTTGGACTTATCACGAGGATTGCCACACTGCTTGCTTTACAGTAACCTGCAAAACAAATGAGCTCACTATCTAAAATAACAGCCATTGAACGAGCTGAAAGCACTCCAGAAATATTAATTCAGACCCACACTAGCCCTTTGAAGTACATCAGGGATATGTAGATTATTGCTTCACTCACAAAGTCCTAAAGTGCTCAGTAACAATGTTTTGAAGACTGAAGAATACTGTAGCCAACTAAAAGTGCAGAAGGAATTTAGGTGAGAAGAATGTAATTATCTGAATTGGAATTTGATCAAGACATTGTAGTTAACATTCTTACTCTAATGAATAGGATCTTTAAATAAGGACCTTATATTCATATTTTATACAAAGCATGGTGAGAGAATACCACTTTGTTTAACATCTTGGTGTTTCTTAAATGTCTTTCCATCTAACGACTGCCATTCTTTATGAAATTCAACGAAATCACAGCACCAAATGCAGTTTATACCATGGACACTTATATTCAGAGGCCTTCCAAGCTATGAAACCAATATTGTTCTAATATTCTGCATAAAGTATTTTTAAATGTGGGATAAACTTTTCTCTGATTTAAATGGGCACAATCTCATTGATTTCCATGAAATCACCTGTACTGTATAACGGTGAGCAGATTGCGCCAGAGTGTACAATAATTTCTGCAAAGGTTCATTTACTTCCGTTATAAGAACTGGTTATGGTAGGTGTTTGATTAAACATATTATTTCAACTACATTCTTCATTATTAAATTGTCCTGATTTCAAAGTTAGATGCTACTACTACACAAGTACAATGGAAGAGTTAGGTGAGTCTCCTAACTACCCATTTGAGAACAGAATCTGGTGCGCAGATGAGATCACTTTGTCAGTGTGTAACTTGCTGGAAAAGGTAAAGGGTTAACATCAGGAAACATCTACCTTCACTATGATCCAGTCCTATTGTTTGTTCTATTTCTGCATAGGTACGAGCGCCATGGCCCTGCACAGAGTCCATGTGGCTGGTCTCCATTAGATGAACAATATCCATTCGGTTGATTTTTGTTAGACACTGGGTAAGACTTGTATCTGTGATGTTAGAAAGACACCATTTAGTTGAGCTGAGAGGTCTGTCTCACATACACTCCTGGGCCACCAATGCCCCAGATCACAGAAATACGTAAGATATTCAAATAGCATTCTCATACATACAATGCAGATACCTCATATGTGAAAAGAACCCAGGGATAGAATGAAAAAATTGTATTAATGTTATTATTGAAAACCTGATATGTTGGAAGGGTTGCATGCATGAATTATTCTAACATTATCGGTTAGAAAGCTTCCTCAGCTAATGCACATTTTTCTGCTTGGCTGGGTAATGTAGGACTTAAGGCTTAGATGGTCAGAGATATTTAGGGGCCTATCTCCCATTGGAATCAATGGCAGGTGCATAAATATCTTTGCAAATCTAGGCCCTAAGGTACTTACAAAGTGGGATAACTCATTTCTGCCTTTTGTGAGATTTTATGCTTTTACCTTCCCAATGTGCTGTGATAAATAACTTACTTTAACACAAAATCTTGTGCTATGAAAGTACATTCTTTGGTCAGTTGCCTTCGTACTCTTCTAAGCTTTATCTATATTCACTTTGTGTGACTGTGGGTGAGCACATGTCTAGCCCTGCTAGTCTGGGAAAGTACAGTTCGTGCAACAACTGAAAATGTACCTGTAGCATGTTTCCCATCTCTTTCAAGCCAGTATTTCAGAAGTGCATGGCTCTGGTCCTGCAGTGAATTTGGATTTTCAATTCGGATCTGGTGAATTTGCTCTTCTGTGAAATCCAGTTCTCTTGCTAATTCTGTGAACAAGAGGCCATTTTTTGTAAAGCCTTTCACATTTGTTGTTAGCTTGGGCCCCTTTTGGGGCTGGCAGATGCAGCCACAGAGATTACTTTCCCTGACACCAAACTTCTCTCCATTTTATGTGCCATACCAACAGACATTAGGGTGAGACATTTTTATGTAGAGATCACCAAATCCTCCAGAATCCATCATTCCCAATTTCCATTTAGTATCTGAAGCTTTTTGAATCTAGTTAAAGAACTGGTTAATTTTAAATGATGACACATTTTGCAGGCACTGAGTCCGGGGCTGGATTAAGGCATAAATGCTAGAGGCCTCTATGGACATGTGATGGTCAGAATCTTAGCATTCTGATTAAAAAAAACCTAATGTTTCTAGGATTTATGGTTTGGGAGAAAAGTTTGAACATGTGAACTGAGAGTAATCAGTATAGCCATGTCTGCTTGTGTTGGCAGATAGCCTCAAATTATAATTCTGAGAGAGGGAACTACACTCGGAATTAGTGGGAGGCTCCTGACGATAACTCTTCAACATAAGAGAGTGTGTAGCAGAAGAGAGCATGGGTTTGGGCCAACTCATCCAAGCTTATATAACTCAGCAGCTGGGGTAAATACTGGGAAACCCCTGCTGCCTTTCTCTCTGGGAGAGAAGGGGGGATCCCCTGCCACAGCCACTCTGAATGGCAAGGCCATAGCGGGTCCCATGAAGTGATGTACCAAAGGCCCCAGATTGCATAATCTAGCCCTGAGTAAACCCATTTTGTAAATCCATGCCCTTTTGGAATTTTGAAACAAAATGTAACCAGCTAGAATACATATGGAAAAACAAATTTCGCACATGCATTCTGGCTACAAATTAGACTTAGATCTGTGAGTCATACAGGACTTTTCCTAAAAACAATTTCATTGTACCCTCAAAGTAAAATAGGGAAGAAGAAGAACCTTTGCCACTATCTGTGTGTGTACCTCCAGGCTTCAGGCAGGCATTCTGCTCAGCTGCCATCACTAGACTATTCTAACCACTCAGGATTCAGGTTTGTCACTGCTGTGTATGGCCAAAACAAAGTTTGTGATGAAAAAAGACCAAATTAAAGGCAAGATGGTAAGCTGGCCTTACAATACCACGCTGGGATACGAAGTGACTCTCTTCCTCTCTGTGCAGCAGGAGGGCAACGAATGTGCAGAACACGGGGTCTGGTCTACTCTATAAAGTTGCAAGCTCCTACACTCAGATTTGTCTCTGGCCAATGTAAGATCCCTATTACGACAATGCAGTAAATGGCACTGAACCATGATCAGGACAGAGAACTATGCACAGCTCATTCTCTTTAAATTTCTCTTGTTGTCAGCTGATTTCCAGCAGCAGAATTACTAATTTCACTCAGTTCCAATTTGGCCTATCCACCAATGATGTATCTATCTCACCCTGGAGTGGGTTTCTGCAGATAAAATCACTGTTGCAAATATGGCCCCTTTCATCTCCCCAAACTCTGCCATCAGTTCTCAAAAAAAAAAAAAGGCCTGCTCTCATTTATGGAAGACTTACTTAGCTGTCTGTGGTTGCTCTACAGTCCAGAATTGCCAATGCACAAGCTGCTCTGGCCACACACCCACCTGCCCTGATATGGCCTCTAACCAGAGTCCTGGGGGGGATGCAAGGAGGAGTGATATTGTTTTATGTACATTGGTTCTGTGCCATTCTTATGTTGGCCATAGAGTGAGGTGCCATAGAGTCTAGAATCTGGCCCATACTCTTCCTTTTCTTTACTGCAAGGTCGAAATATCATCAATATCCTGAGAATACTCTAGTTTCTATAAGCTATTGGAGAACTGTCTTTCATTAATAAATAAAGACGACATTTGGCAGAAGCACAGAAATGGAAGAAAAGCCCAATTCTGAATAAACATACTTTATCTGAAAGAGATTACTTGCAGTTTACCTGTCCAGCTGAATCCAAGATGATCAGCAATGTGTGCCAGTCTTTCCTCTGTTCTTCCTTGATCATCCTGTTGATCTACATAAGGTCAAACAGAACAGCCACAAGTTGTCTAAGAACAAGTCAAGGAGAAGCTACAAAACTGATGTATCTCAAGAAAGGAAAGCATTCTTCTTCTAACTGCTCTGGAGCGCCATAAACTGTGCCTAAGTGTTTAAAAATGGATACCTAATATTAGGCTTTTACAGCCCTATTTAGGTGCCAAAAATGGCCTGATTTTCAAATTGCAGCTTTTAGCTGGACATCATTTTTGAAAATCAGACTACTCATGTAGATGCAAAAATAGGATGTAAATGTCTACTGTACCCATTTCGGCCAAAAAAGTTATTCTTAGGTTTCTACTTAACAATAAGCCCCCTTATATCTAGAACAAAAGAGGAGAGGGCCAACTGTTACTGGGACAAAAACTGTGTTTTTTCCATGCTCTCTTTAGTCAAAAGAGAAGAGAAGTCAAAAATGTACTGCAATTTGTTCATTTTGATCTATTATTATTTTAAAGAAAATGTTATTCAATCACAAGGAATTTCAAATTACAATTTGTATTTGGTATTTAGCAATATATTTTATTGGATTATTTCATTAAAGATTATTACAACTGTATTCAAAGAATAACCCAGGATATTTACAAAGAAAGCCTGGGAAAGACAAGATTCCACTTGTCATTTTTTATATATTTCAGTGATAAAAGCATAAGGACGCATCCCCACATCCAGTTTGAGACCAGTAGAGTTGAAGTTTTGGTTTTCCCATGGATTTCATGATATTACAATCTCAATAGTTAGTTACAGGAATACAGATGTATGTATCTGTTTATAAGTTTTGGCTATTGGGAGGCTACTCAATGATATTATAAAAAAGTTAACATTTATTGGGGGAAAAAAACGCCACCAATCACTATGCACTATATTAAGTTACTGGTGAAATGTGGAGCATTCTTGAGAAATTGGCTGTCAAAAAACAAAGTTTAATGATTTTTAAAATGTGAAACAGTATTGAGGCCTCAAACTGCAAAAGAAAAAAAATGCACCTATCTCAGTTTCAACAACGCGTTTATTTGCCGAAATATTTTATCACTAGTAAAAATACGAGGTCAATCTAGGACCAAGGAAAACCAAAAGTCAAAACTAGCATGGCCTGAAGAATCAGTTGAGTTAAAAGCAAAATAATATCACATTTTTACCAAAGGATTTTCTGCTTATTGTGTTAACACTTTCCATAAGCATTCGCAGTGTGCAATCTTGAGACTGTTTCCCAGAAAAGAAAATATAGACACAATACAATAACAAACACAGCTTACACAAACGCACTAACAATCACAGAAAGCTCAAAGAAAATGATGCACAAATCACACACACTCATGCGCGTACACACACACAGACACACACACACAAAAGAATTATAAAATTCATGACATGCGTAACACTAGGAATCCCAGTGGCTGGCAAATACCTTCAGCACGGTCATGGGCATTTTCATCAGGAATACGCTCAATCTGAGTCTCAATGGACTCATCCCAAATGGGCCTGGTGTCAAAGATGTCTTCAGGAATTGAATGCTGAATCTCAGTGGATGGCACATTTTCAATAACAGAAACTTCTAGGGCGCTACTACTTTCATCATCTGAAATTAATTCTTGTTCTCTTTCTGACTGGGTAAGTCTATCCACTAACTTGGAAGCTTCATCACTAATCTCTTCAAAGAACTCTATGGAGTTTTTGTAAAGGTCAAAAAAGTAGTCCTTATGTTCTTTTGTGGGACTAACAGTACTGTGGGAAGCTGTGGTGCTTCTGCTTTTAACTGGCAGTCTTGATGAAAATATCTTTGATCTTGCTGTTGTCACATCATCTGATTCTAGCTCAAGCTTCATCTCATCCACCCTCTCTCTGGTCTCTGCTTCAACCTCAGCATAACTCCTAGCTTTTATTGAATGCCTAGTCTTTAGATTCATAGGAATACTTGCATCGGATTCAGATTTGCTTCGATTATCTTGTTTCATAGATAGTTTGCATGTCATGTCAAGAGCTTTGGTTGACTGTGGCTTCTGGACAGATGTTTCTGTATATGCACACTGTTGCTCGGCTCTTTGGAAAGCTGCTTTGACCGGAATTTTAGACTTTGGTTTTGTTTGGTCATCCTTTATTTCATCTTGCAAGCTGTCCAGAAAGCCATCTGAGGGCAGGATCTCATATTCTGATTGTTGCAATGACTGCAGTGCAGCAGGAGTTGTTCTGACAGGAATTTTGGATTTGCTTTCAGAAGAAGGCACACTGCTCTCAAGGACAGCAGTAGGGATTTCAATCACGGATCTCTGTTCCTCTGGTGAAGAGTCTGGGGACTCATCATCCTGTTCAGAATACACAGACCGAGTGACTGTGGAAAACTCTAACTGTACATCTATCACAGACTGCTCTGGAGAGATAGGGCAAGGCACCTGACTGCTGTCAAATGCATCATCAGTTTCCACCTTGGAGAAGGGATCTACTTCAGAAGCTTCAGAGGCAGCAGTCTCTTTCTTTGGTGATTTTGAAGAAACTGAAATACCCATTTTAATGGGAATTCTAGATTTAAGTTCAGCTTTTGTAGTGCCCACACTGACACCTGTGCTAGTCATTTCCTCTGATTTATCAGGAGGCTCAGATACTGGTGATGCTATTGTAAGTGCATCTTTTCCCTGTATATCAGTTTCATCTGATTCTGAAGGTGCAAATGGAGCTGGTGATCCCTCTAGTTTAAGAGATTCCATCTCTGCGGCCACTTTCATTTCTTCAGATAAAGAAACATCTTCTTGAGACTGCTGCCCCACTTGGAAAAAGTGAAAGCTTTCATCTGCATAGTTCCTTTTGGTCATGTCAATGGCTCCACTTCGAGTCATTTCAAACAACTTTCCTTCCTGGAAGAGAAAAGGGTTTTGTTCACTAGTGGGTGTCCCTTCTTCTGTGGGTGTCCTGGCTGGTGTGGTATCAGGCGTTGTACCCTGTGACCGCCTGTCCACCATTAAACCAAAAATCTTTTGCTCCTCCTCTTTCACCCGAGCCTCAAAAGCTTCATCGTCTTCACGTATTTCACTCCACCTGTCAGAATCCACATCTGTTTTGGTAATGACCACTTGGCTGATCAGTTTTTCAGCTTCATCTTTTATATACTGAAGGGCGGTTTGATCTAATGCTGTGGGGTCTGCTGTTGAAGGCACTGAAGTTGATATTTTCTGTTTTGATTCTATTTCCATAGACACCTCTTCTGAAGTTTGATCTTCACCTGAAGGAGCATGTCTGCTAAGGGAACCTGCCACTAATGTTTCCTCAATCATTGTTTCTACTTCAACAGAATGAGCATCGCTGGATGATGCACTTGTCATCTGCCTTGTATCCCTTTCTATCCTACTTTCACAGATAGTGAAAAAATGTTCAGAAGGGACATTTTCATATGGGCTTGTTATACGTGGAGCACCACTTTCATCAGTATCTGCTGGATAGCCTTCAAATTCATCCTTTTTAGTGGCAAGGGATGAATATTCTGTGGAAGGATCCTCACTATGAGAAACACTTTGGCATGTCTCAAACTCTTTGTCCGATTTTGTCAAACTACTTCCCAAAGTAGAGCATGTAGGGGAAACATCTTCAGCCAATGCATCATCTTGTGATGCAGAACTATGAGAAGTATCATGTGCAAAGGGACCATATACTTTCCCAGATGCATCCCCTGAAGCACTGAGGTCTTCATGTGTTAACTTTCCTGCTGCATCAGTCTGTTTCTGAGAAGCATGGTGTTGCTCCAGTGCTGGGGACAGCTGATGAACCCAAACTTCTTTTTGAGCATCGTCACCAACTGCATGATAGAAACCATCATCAAGTCGGGTCACTGGGCCATTAGGGCTAATTGTTTCACTTTCATCTGTACTGTAACAACACTTTGATTCATCAGTTTCTGCTATAAAACCAGCATCAGAGTGAAAAATGTTTGATTCTTCAGCAGAAGCTTTATAGCTATCACCAAACTCAGACGGTTCCTCTTTGTCTCCCTTTGTTGGCTTATCTGATTCTGATTTATACTCCATCCTGAAAACATGTTGTTTGGGGTCAATAGGTTGAAATCCTGCTTCTTCAGGGCTGGAACTGGAGTCTACAACAGATAGATGTGGTGAAGGAGGTTGCACTCGAATTACAGGCTCCATTAAAAGACCTGAGTCAGCTTCTTTTTTCAACTGAGTCAATTCTGGCTCACTTTCAGAAGAGGAAGAACTTTTTCTAGTGTCCGCAGAAGACATCACTACTGTAGGTATATGTTTTTCTTCAATGGGTGTTGGCTCTGGTACTTCATTTTCACATGTAACACCTGAATCAGGAATTGAAGATTCCTCTTGCTTTTTATCCTTTATGTACTCTCTTTTCTGTTTTGCTTCTTGTTCCAATTCATCAAACATTTTGATTTTGGTCACCATTTTAAACATCTCCTCTTCCGGAGTGAGCCTCTTCTTTGGTTCGCTTTCGGAATCATCCTCTGGTTCTTCACTGACTTCAGGGATTGTGACTGACTTAGATATATTTGACAGTGCCTGGGAGTCTGCAGTTTTGGGTGTAATTTCATAGCTAATTTCTTCCGAGCTTGGAGTGTCAGGTGAAAGAGGACTTTTCCCAGAACTCTCCATGAGGGATGTTTGTTCTAAACTGTCATCTTCAGCACTTCCATCAGGGTCGCGGAGAATTCTGGAACGCATAGATGCCAGCTCTGGGAACATTTCTGCTCTGGTGGGGAAAGACTGAAGGGGAACCTGTCCTGTAAGAATGCTAGCCTTTGTTTTTTGTTCTACAGGGCTGCTTTCAAGCGAATCACGGCATGGCGACTCTTTCATAGGGCTAGGCTCCAGGGAATCGGGTGTTTTGTGTGATGAGTTATCTTCCAGCACTGGGCTTGCTTCCAATGAGTCTTTATGACTTATAGCCAGGGATTCATCTGCCACTGGACTAAAGCTTTCACTGTGATGACTAGGAAGGGAAAGTTCCAACCCTTGGGGACTTCTAACAACATGATGTTCACCTGTCATATCTTTCTCTAAACAGCTGTCATACATTTCAGAAGATTTAGTTACATGTGTGTGTTCAGTGCTTTTGGATTCTTTTGCACTGCTAACATCTTTCATAATGGAAGCTGAGCTACTATCTGTAAGTTTGCCTGCCCCTTTCTCAGGGGCTGAAGATACCTGTTCTGATAAATGATCAGAATGAGATTTGATAGCTTCAGTATCTGCAGTTAGCTGTTCTGCAGCAATACCTCTTTCACCTTTCACTGGCGAGAGTTCCTTTGGCGAACATGTCTCTGCTGCTCTATGCACCGTAGTGGATTCTTTTGTTTCTCCAATTTCCTCATCAGTTTTCTTTGGTGAGAAAGACAGACTTTCAGGGCTTGTTTCTGGAGTCTCTGCCAGACCCTCATGCTTATAACTTTCCTCGGAGCTGATCTGAGGGGTTCCCTCAAGTAGGCTACCAGGAGAATCTGCTACACCTTCATGTTTAAGGCTTTCTGAGCTACCATCAAAAGCACCACTTTGCAAGGAAAGAGCAGGTAGGAAGCCATCTTTCACATACTCTGATGGGAAGGTAACACTGAAAGGACTGGTCAGTACTTGCTCTAAGTGAAGTTCTCCCTCCTCAGTGATTGAAAGATGTCGGAACTGCTGGTACTTGTCATTATTCTCAAGCTCTTCTTTAATGACATCAGAAAAGTCAGTTGAGGTTTTTCTGTCCGGGCTGATCTGGAAGTCAGTGTCTCCTTGGTCATCTTCAGCTGTACTTTCCTTCACAATTGCTGCCTCCTTGGAACTTTCTTCATCAAATACTGGAGAGAAAGGTTCAGTTCTTTTATAGCTCTGTTCTTTTACCTGGTCTCTATCTACAGGTTCCTCTTTAGTGTAATCAAAAGAAGCTTTTGGTCCTTTTTTTGATGGGGAATCTTTATCTATCTTAAGGACTCTGGTTTGTTTGGCTGGTGGGCTACCTTTTTTGTTTGTTCTCCTAGGTGGTGGTACCTCTTCTGTTTCACGTTCTAAATAAACTGCTTCTCTCTGAGTTGGTTCTTTGTCAGAGAGCTGCTGCTTTTGTTTGATAGCTTTGTGCTCAAACAGTCCAGATTTATTCTTGGATGGATCTTGCCCTGACTGGAAGGCTTTCATCAGCTCCCGGACTGACATAGTCTCTTCAAGTCTTTCTGTTTTAGCTGAGGGTGAAACAGGTGGCTGTGCTTTGTGCACTATTTTTTTAGCTTGCACTGGCCTTGTAACAGGCCTCTCAGTAGTGATTTCTTTTGGCTGGATTCTGACAGGCAGTTTTGAACGTACTTTCTGTTCATCTTCCACTCGCTTCTGAAGAGCTTTTACTTTGTCTTTTATGGAGCCAATAGGCGTTTCTTCTATTACAGGGGATACAGCGCTAACATTAGGAACAGCTGCAGGTGTTAAACCTGGCTCATCATCTAATGACTCCTCAGAACTGAACTTTGTTAGTCCTGATGGTTCTTCACTGCTTTGTGTCTCTCCCTCTCCTTCCTTTTGCCTTTGTTTATCTTTTAATTTCCTCCTAATTGGTTTTTTAATTTCCAGGGCTGGTTTGCGTTGTTCCTGTGTACCTTGAGTTTCAGCTGTTGGAGAGCCCTGTCCTCCTTTTTCAGAACCCCTGCTTATAACAACAGCTTCAAATCTCTCTCCTACTAAATCTTCTTGGAATATTTGTGGCTGCACCTCATGAAGAGATACATAGGTTTTTAAATCCTCAGTAAGATAGTCTACCATTCCTGTCATGTCTTTCTTTCTTATCTCTGTTGTTCCTTCTCCTATCCTAAATTCTATACAGGCAGGTTCAATGGCTTCTAAAGGAGCATTTTGTCTGGCCTCTTCAATTTCTTCATCACTGACAATAACCCATTCCTCTTCCACTAACTCTCGTCCAGAATGGGACCTCAGCAGTATATGGTCTTCTCTTGCGTAGGTTCCATGTCTGAGAATTTCATTTACTTTCTCTAAGTCCTCTTTCACTCTTTCCACAATTTCAAAAGGCTCTCCTGGCTCTTCTTCAGTGGCTTTCCCAAGATCTTTCACCTTAATGGAACCTGACTGATCAGAAGGGTCAGTTGTCAAGATGGCAGTCATTTTGATCAAATCTTGTTTCATCTCAGAAACTTCAGATAGCAAGTCTGGACTGGCTAGTACTGGGACTTCATTAACCAGGTGGCTTTTCAGGATAGATGTTTCTGTAGATTCTGTCTCGTCATCATCTTTGATGTGAATGAAAAACATTGAAAGTAAAATGGAAATCAAAAATAGAGATTGAAAAATGTAATCAGGACTGAAAATGACAGTCTTTGGTTGCATTGGTAGGAAGGTCAACAAAATGGGCTGGGCATGGTGGATCCACAAGATCTGAGGATACAAGAGCAAAGCAAAGCTAACAGGAAAAAAAACTGAAAAGGAAAATGGGCAGGAAATAACTTGCTTAATTTTCCCACTATTGCACATCCACACATACACCACCACCAAAGCTTAACAAACCAAATTATCAGGACAACATAAAAATTACAACAATAACAAAAATTAAAAATAAAAAACAATGCGGGAACACAGTGAAATTACACAGATAGACATCTCAAGATTGTTTGGATGTTATAGATCAATGTTCAAATTAAAAAAAAAACAGAAAAAAGCAAAAAAAAAAAAGAAAAGAAAAAAGGCAAGCAAGCAAAGAAAAAACCCATTAAAATTGGTTGAAAGTCGATTTCCTCTAAGTGAAAGCCAGTGGTAGCAAACTGTCAAAATATTTTTTAGGTAGAAGTATGCATTTGTTTTTCTTAATGAAAAATAAAATATCTGTATTTATGTGTATTTAATTCTACAATAATCTAAAGTCTGATCAAATATATAGAGATCTGAATCAGCTGCAAACCGGCATTTCATCTAAGGGGATCTCACACCTAAACAATGAAACAAACATTCTTCTGCTTCAAGAGGTATGGTCCTTTCCTTGGAACATCCTCATTGACAAATAACATATAGATAGAGGATAAAAAAAGAAGGAAAAAAAAAGAAGGGAAAATAAAAATAACTGTGAATCAACTTAAATGCGAATTTAAAGGTTCAAAAATGTAATGTATGGCAACCAAAAATCAGACATTCACACTGGACACACATACAGTTTATGCAAGCCAAGTTATTTCCATGCAAAGCAAAGGTGTTGGGTATGTAGCCTTACTTAAAAGCAGTAGGTGGAGAATGGTTATGAATTAAAATAATACATGAAAATAAAACACAACATACTGTGGTGAAGTATTAGCTATTCTCCACAACCAATATACAAAGTATAGGATTGTAGGCAGCTCAGAATATGGCATAGTTGCTTGTGGAGAATATTTTGTGTCAGGGCCCAATTCAAACAAGGATTATTAAGAAATCTGCATCTGATTGAATAAAATAGTACAGGATTAATGTCAGTTGTGTCCAGAGCACCACTGTTATTTATTTGTAATGTAATGAATGTTTCCTGTTTTTTTAAAAAAATTACAATATACTAACAGCAATATTTTTCTGTATCGTAAGGTATTAATTGAAGATGGAGTAAACTATCTGAAAGATTCTGTGCAATCAAATATCGGCATTTGTTTAAAAAAATATTCACTCTGTTGCAATACTTTTTTTGTATTTCATGAATTCCGAGTATTCTTCCACTGGGGAAGCAAGCACAGTAAAACTGGATGTTTATGTTTCACAGACTAACAGGTCATCTCTGTGTTGTTTTATAGTATTAGCAAATGCCCATTATGGTAAACGAGAAGGCTAACAGAGCAACTAAGGTTTGATGAAAAATAAAGGAAAGCTTGTGAAATCTCCAGCACTGCTTGGAGACATTTGAGACAAATTCAACATCTTGCATGCCTCATAATATTTGTCAAATTCTCAGTTCATGGGAAATATTGGCATTAAGCCCCCAACTGTCCAATGTGAATAGGTAGTGTGGAGCAGCCATAATTCTCATGGATTTCCATATAGGCCCAGGGATCCAGATTAGTGGGTACTGATAAAGATTTGGAGGTCTAGTTAGCTGCTTCTGACTGGTATGGAATTTTACTGGGATTTTAAGCATTCAGGCTCTTTGAAAAGCCAGTGTGTTCTAATGAAAATCACTCAGTTTCCGCAACAAAAGAAGAGGGTTGGTACATCAGGGATGGGTTTTTTCTTGTTTTTTGTTTTTGAAATCTTTTAAGTTAGGATTTCCAAATGCTTCATTTCTTTCTAGTAATCTTTTAATCCAGTAAATAAAAACTAAATTTGCAGTGCACTGTGTCTGCATGGAACCCCACAGGGGCACAGGAGTCTGATCTTCTGGCAGCGTCAGCGCCTCAGCTATGAACCCCAAAAGAGAAATGATTGGTTTGGCACTGTGCAAATAATCACCATTAAATCCTGTAAAATTCACACACTAGGAAGGACTTTATTGCACAATGGATACTGTGTGCTAAATAAATAAATTAAACAAAAAAGAGGAAATGGGAAAGATTACTATCTCAGGAATCTGGTGCTAAAAATAACTAGTTCTAATTTGGTATATAGTGCCACATGGATGACTAGCAAAACTTCCAAAGACAACAGCTAGAAATGAACTTTTTCCTCTGTGTGAAATTGTATTCACTTTTAAAGATGGCCACAACCCTGAAACAAGTCGTGTCATTTTTTCCCCCAAAATGCAGTTAGTAAGAAAAATTGCTGCATATGAAAGCTCTCAGCTCTCATCACAGGATTGTTTAAATTGAGCAGATAAATTTGTCTGGGTTTGAATCTTCATTAAAGGGAGACATTTAGTAGAACACTTGTTTGGTATAGGTTAGGACCAAGCCAGTCTATTCTCATTAGTCTACCATTAATCCCTATCACTCCAACTAATAACTGTCAGGCTCCACTACATAATAGGGGTATTCATATATCCAATCATATTTCACCACAGTAATGGGGATTACACAGCCTGATTACTTTGGACAGTATCACTTTTACACATGCCTGTGTTTCTTGTAATCAACTTAATGATGTATATTGGGGAGTTTAGTGATACTTTTATTAAAAAGTGATACTGTCCTTTCTCTGATAAAAATGACGTGACAATACTATGCCAATGAACATACAAAAAAATAAAAATGAAGGGATGGGTATTTATACAAGCATAACAGCAATAGCAGGATTTCTAGGGATGTTGAAGGAAAATGAATGCTTAGATGAATTGTCTTAATATGGTATTACTTATAAATTTATAAGTTAAAAAATGGATTTAATTGAATAGCTGCATTCCTATTATATTGCTTACTATTACATTTTTAAACTATTATAATTATTAATAATGTCAGTGAGAGCTTGCAGTCTCTTTCATGCTTTTCTTTATTCTTAACCAGCTTTCATACAAACAGTTGTTATAATTTTTTTAAATCTTACTTTTTTCTGAGGTCATGTCAACCTGAAAGAGAACACAGATAAAGTGAAATGGTTACAATATCACACTGGTGTGTGTATATATATGAGTACAGTATATATAAGGACATATAGGGGCAAATGTTCAAAGTTGGCCTTTGGCTTTATCTTCACAGTTTTGTCTGTGGAATTCTGCCAGCATTGTTATTTGTGCACAAATAAAAATCTCACATGTAAATGGAATTTACACATCCAAAACGGTGTGAGGAAAAATTAGAGGCTACACTCTGAACATTTAACCCTGAGACTCAACTCTGTTGGTAGAATGAATGGAAGGAATGGAATTGGGTAATGCTAAAAACATTCTGCATATAACCCACAGTTTGTCTTCGTTAAGTGTGAATTCCCATTTCAGCCAATAAGAGTTCTGTATGTGGATAAATGCAAGTTGTTGCCCCAAAATATTATCTTTATCTGCTATCTCTTGATTTTCAAGGGAGTGATCAGAACAGAAATACATTATTACAAATTGTGATACAGACCTGCCTTATGATCACTGGTAGGTCACATTACTATTGGTAAACCTTAGGTGAACAACTATAGATTAATATAAGCAACTATTTAAATGTCAATGTCTTTGTGTAATTACTGCACTGCTAGCGGAAAACCGATAGATGTACAGAGGGAAGTACAGACTCTCTAAAATTGGTCTAATTTTTGGACAATTAATCTCACAGTATTTCCCCAAGTGGTGTTCTATGTCCATATCAATTAATTTTAGTAATAGAAAATCAGTGAAAACTATTACTTTAATTCTACATTGGGATATTGGCCCAAGCAGGTCATTTTAAAAAACTGAAACAATTAGCTTCATGGTTCAGGGTCTAACATTGTTGGGTGTTGGGAAGGGAGCTGTAACTACTACGTGTATCAGCAGTTGACAGAAGCAGGATATCAGATTAGATAGCTAAATGGAGATAGATTTTCAAAAATGACTCACACCCACAATTGGGCCAGATTTCCAAAAGAGCTCAATCACATTTTAACCTCTTTAAAAATATGGCCATACTTTCACTTGTTACCTGCCAGGTGCTGAGCACTTCTGAAAATATGGCCAAATTATTTAAATGGGAGAGGAATATCTGGTCTAAAGTGCATTCCATTATAATCATTCCAATCCCTAATATTTAGTTTTTTAAATGGTAACCTGAATAATTGTGTTATCTAAAATTCTTGCAATAGTGGTTTCCAAACTCTGTTCTGTGATTCGTGGAGAATATGTTAATAGTCCATAGGGTGCGGGTGGGTCATATGATTCTAGCTCTCTCCCTGTTTCCAGCTGGTAACCGTCAATACAAGCCAACTAAAAATACATACTTTCCTAGCGTTACTTCCCCATGTAAGGATCAGGGCCTTAGAAATATCTGTAATTGCCAGAAGGATATAATGTGATTGCAAATATAAGAGGAGCTAACCCATCAGAAAATCTCTCTATTAGGATGAAAAGTTTGAGAACTCCTTAAATAATATTGTGGGTTAATAAATGTATGCTCGACTTTAGTAACCAATTCAGAAATACATGGACTTCGTCATAAAAGATCCAGATTCTCAAGTGGGTTACAGCCCTTGGGGTCCTGTAGAGTTGCCTGGTAGCAATTCTAAACTGAATGAGAATCAAAGAGCTGTAACTAGCACCTAGACTCCACCCTCTATCTTCTGCACTGCACTGCTCTGGGACAAGAGAGAATCAGGCCATAAGTTTTTGAGACATAGGTGCTGGAACTAGAAGTGCTGGGGGGTGCAGCAGCAGCATCCCCTAGCTTGAAGTGGTTTCCATCATATGCAAAGTTTACAGTTTGATTCAATGGCTCTCAGCACCCCCACTATACAAACTGTTCCAGCACCACTGCTTTGAAACTACAAACACCTATTGAAATCTTTGCAATACAAAAAAAAAAAAAAAAAAAGGTCCTTTGTAGTTATTGTTGGACAAAATACCATTTTTCCCTAGGTAAAAAAGCAAAACAAATCTTTGCATGCTTATACCCATCCATTTTGCAAGCAACCATGAATTTCATTGAGCTTCCTAAGGATTAACCTATAAGGAATGGTGCTCCTAACTGAACCACATTAGAACATCTCACTAGCACTAGGTCAGTGGACAATATTATATGTTCAAAAGGACAAAACATTCAGTCTCCCAAGACGTATGCTAGTTCTCACTTGTTAGTAGAAATAAGCAATAGCAGAGCCATGATGAAGTGGCATTATAGTAAAATTACCTCTTCTTCCTGCTCTTGGTCTGATTCCGATTCCTTTCAGCCCCAAAATGCCATGCAACAAGAGAGGAAAAAAGAGAGGAGGAAAAATACAGAATATTGAGAAGAAAAGGATAGGAAAAGTATTGTTTCTGACAAAATTCAACAGGCAAGAGTAGGTAAAAAGCATAATTTTTGCAAGTCAGTTCTCACAAGTCAAAAATGGCAGAGGGTCAGTTTAAATATAAAAGGTGGCAACATCAAGCAAATTACAAACAGAAAAGCTGCTTGTCGGGTCTTAGGCTTCTAGTATGTCCTAAATCCTGTTATGAAATGTATGTATACATCATAGAACTCCTACATACAGCGTATATTAAGGGAGCATGGGTAAATATTTTAAAATACTTAGTAAGAATTAATAGAGAAACCCTTTCAAAACTAAAGTGTTATGAGATGTGTTAAGGCATATGATAGAGACATACAGCATATACATAAAAATATGGTGCTCCAGTTGACTACTACAAGGCACCTTCTACAGCAGGCTAACACATCTCACAATAATGTAACATATTTCTTCTAATCATGTTTAATCTTCAAGGGTGAAATGCACCCCTGGGCAGAGGGCTGACCATCTGGTAAGAAAGAATGAACTACACAAGACAGACGCTAGTCTGACTTAATGCACTACTGGAAGGCACTCAGGTACTATGGTTATTAGAGAGGTACAAGGAGGATAGAATAGAATTGTGCTGGCCCTCTGAACAGGTGAATTCCTCTTAGTGCTTGGTCCAGCTCTCATTGAGATGAATGAGAAGACTCATGGACTTCAGTGGGACCTCAACTGGGCTCAAATATACTATTTATAAATATCAGCAAATACTGACTTTCAATAACTTTTTCCTATTTGCCTTTGCTATTAGCTGCTTTCCTTCACCAGGTATATCAATATGCCCTTTAAGGAGGTTCTGGATAGAGAGCAGTTGCAAAGTATGATATTTTTAAGCATACTGCGCCAGATTTTTGACAGCTTTGAACAGATGGCAAAAAATGTTACTGCTATATTAGAATCCTATTTAGGAAATAGCTTTGATGCTGTTATAACTACTGTAATTTCTAGAGTGTATTATAACTATTGCAACTTCACTTCTGTCCAACAACATGAATGAACAATGAAATAGTTCCATCAATGATATGGAAATGCCATTGCAAGATACCTCGATTTCCAAGTCTCTTATGGCCAGGTAATAAAATAATAAAACTATATTTGGAACTTTTTGGCACTTTATATATGAGGAATGTACAGTCACTCCTCACTTAAAGTCATCCTGGTTAACGTTGTTTTGTTGTTACATTGCTGATCAATTAGAGAACATGCTCGTTTCAACTTGCGCAATGCTCCCATATTAACATTGTTTAGCAGCTGCCTGTTTTGTCCACTGGTTGCAGAAAGAGCAGCCCATTGGAGTTAGCTGGTGGGGGCTTGGAACCAGGGTGGACTGGCAGCCCCTCATCAGCTCCCCACTTGCCTAAGTTCCCCATTCAGCAGCCACCCAGCAAGCTATCAATTGCCTGTAGTTCAGCTGTCCTTCCCCCGACTGCCATATGCTGCTCCTAACCTCTGCCTTGGAGCTGCTCCCAGGAGCCTCCTGCTTGCTATGCAGAGAGAGGGGGGGAAGTGGGGGACTAATATCAGGGTGTCCCCTTCCCGCCTGCTCCTGACCCCGCTTACCCCATCTCCACAGAGCAGGGGCGGGACACGACAGGGCTCAGGACAGACAGAGCTTGCTAGCAGCGGCTGCTGTCTCGATTTGCTGATCTACTTAAAAAGGCAATGTACTTAAGAGTGCAGTCGGCGTACTTAAAGGGGCAATGCACATCTCTCTCTCACACAAACAGTGTGTGTCTCCGTCTGCCATGCTGTCTTACCTCCCTCCATTTGTGCAGCCTTGTAGAGTGTGAGGCTACATTAAAAACGTGTTACTCCTTGAGGGCTCAGCCTAGTGCTTGTTCATCATTTAGCTGTAAGGCATTCCCTTGGAAATATCCCACCCTCTTCCACCTTCTGACTTCACCATCTCAACCAAGCTTCACAATCATCATTGCTGTGTACAGTATCAAAGTGTTCAAAACTTATACTGTGTGTGAGAGAGAGAGAGAAAAAAAAATTCCCTGGAACCTAGTCCCTCCCCCTAAACACACATTAATTCTTATGGGGAAATTGGATTCACTTAACATCATTTCACTTAAAGTTGCATTTTTCAGGAACATAACTAAGTGAGGAGTTACTGCAATATGCATTACAGATATTAATATATTTATTCTTATATAACCCAGTGAGAGGCGGGCTTGAATAGGAACTCCATTTCTATAGAGAAGGCAGTAGGGCACAGAGTGGTTAAGCAATTTACCCGATATCACATAGGAAGTCTTTGGTAAAGTTGGGAATGGCACCTAGTCCTCCTCACTGATTTCCAGTTCTGTGTTTTATCACGGGACAGAATTGTCATTAGTTTCAATATAATTTCTGCACGGAGACCAAGCTGAGCCTAGGCCCATTCCAAAAACAACTGAAGTCTGTGGTAGTCGTTCCACTAACTTCCATGAGCTTCACATCAGACTTGGCATATGTGTCCCAGATTTTGTTTTTTGGACTATTCCATCACCAGAATGTAGGATATGTTTAAAAACTTAAAGAATGGAAATAATTTATTTGAAATTCAGTCAGAAAGACATATGGTCCAAAATCTGATATATTTCCCCCACCCAAAGTGATACGTCAAATATGCACTGTGCATTTTCAAGAGTGGTTGTGCCAATATTCAAATACACTGATAAATTTTAAATACTATTTATTTTCCCCTTGCTAATACTAAAATCCTTAGGCCTGGTCTACACTACAGCATTAGGTCAACTAAGGCAGCTTACATCGACCTAATTATGTCAGTGTACACACTATCGCCTTGCTCCCACCAATGTAAGAGGAGGTCTACACTATAGCCAGGATTAATGCTCTGAGATCGATTCACTGGCAGTCGATTTAGTGGGTCTAGTGAAGACCCCGCAGTAACTTGACCTAAGGTACGTCGACTTCATTACGTTATTCACATAGCCAGAGTTGCATAGCGTAGGTTGACTTACCGCAGTAGTGTAGACATAGCCTAAGTGTCCTACTACACCAACATAGTAACTCCACCTCCACGAGAGGCATAGGGCTTATGTCTGTATAGTTAGGGTGACGCAGTTTTCCTGTAAACACTGCGTTACTTATATCTATTGGCTGTCATTCTGTTCACTGGAGCCATGAAACTGACAAGAAGCCAGCTCCTGGGCTCCCCAGCCAGGCTGCTGCTCAATCTCTGCTACAAGCTGGGCTGCCACCCAGGCTCCTGACTCAGGCTGCTGCCCAGGCTCCCCATTCCCCGCAGGGAGCCGTGCTGCCTCTCAGGGTCCTGGCTCCACACTCCAAGTCAGGCTATTGCCCAACCTCCTGGCTCTGTGTTGCTGCCTGGGCTCTCAGCTTCCCACTCCTTGCTGGGAGCATGGCAGCTGACCGGACTCTGGGTGCAGATCCCGCGCTGGAAGCACAGCTGCCCCCCTGGGCTTCTAATTTCCCCACCAGGAACAGGGCAGCCACACCGAGCTTCTTGGCTCCCCACTCCCTGCTGGGAATGGGGCAGTCGACTGGACACCAGGCACAGATCTCCCTGCCAGGAGCCTGGCTGCCCTCCCCGAGCTCTTAAGTCCCTGCTCCCCCTGGGGAACATAGTTGTGCCTGGCAGGGTGCTCTGCTCCTGGAGTCCGGTCATCTGCCATGCTCCCAGTGGGGAGCGGGGAGTCGAGAAACCCGGTGCAGCTGTCCCATTCCTGATGGGGAGTAGGGAGCCAGGAGGGGGACAGCCAGGCTCCTGGTTAGGAGCAGTGAGCCGCACATTGAGCTGAAAACTCTGGCTTTCAGTCCCCCACACTGCCCCTCTTAAATTGGTGAAAGTGCTCCTAGTGAGGATGTGCACTAGTGACAGAAGAAGAGCAGTGTGGACATGAACCACTGCAGCTGTATGTCAGCCTAACATAGACTGACTTGAATTTATAGAAAACATGCCCTAAATTATGGATTTTTAACAATCTTTTGCCCTCCTGCCAATTTCCTGGTTGTGCTGTGACACTGATGATCCTAGACAAAAAACTTCTATAAAGCTCTGATACAGTACAGTTGACATTACCTTTGTGTAAAGTGGCAATGTGATATTTAAGTTGCAGATGGCTTGATGGACTAGCCCTCTAGTAGATTTTGGCTCCTTCATAAATGATAGCCGCCCACAAGGTTCTTGAGTGGAGTCTCGTACCTAACGCAGCAAAGATATAAAAGTTTAATCTGTACTTCAGCTGCCCTCTGTATTCCATATGCAGTGTCAAAACTAGTTACAGGTAGACATTAGATCTGGAAAAAAGATCCTTCATGTATAGAGGTACATTTATGGTGTTGTTCTGGATTGTTATATATTTAAGTATGTGTATATATGTGAAAAACAGGAGAGATCAGCAAAATAATTTAGACACTTTGAAGTCAGTAATAATGGCTTATTCACACAATGCAGTTTGAGACAGTAATTGCACTGTGACTACACTTTCATGATAACCTGCACTAACTCTGTTTTTCACTGACATACTGATGTTAGGGCATTTTTTAATTAATCTATAAAATAAAAACCTTCAAAATTCACACATATCACTACCATAATCTGTACATGCACTTATATTTTCCTTGGTACATCATCATCAACTGCTGCTTCTTTGACTTCATTAGTAACAAAAGACAGCAACTGATCATTTAGCTGTTGTTATAGGGAGAGTGTGACACAGGTCACACTTAAGTTTTCTTCTACTTCAAAATACCTTAGCAATTAAAATTCAGTGCACTTAAAATTGAGACTACTGCTGGGATATCTCTGAAAAAGCTGCAAGTTTTTTAAGTGTGACCACTGTATAATTCATGAAACAAAACAAAATTATATGAGAGCATGATGTGTTCTGACACTTTGAAGTAAACCTTGGAAGATCCCCATGTATCACATCTGTAAGGCAGAACTAGACATGCAACATTTAGGACTTCAAATATGAAGGGGTTTTAGGTTCCGTAAACAGTCTAGGGAAGTACATACAAATAAAAGAATTATACCTCATTACAGATTTCATCACCAAGGCCAAATGATAAAAATTAGTCTTAAATATAGCCATGTGATTACATACTTCTATTAACCTGAAAATACAGGATGCAGAGCCACATGACATACTTTCAGGACTGTATTAGAAAATTCAGGATGAGACAAACCATGTGAAGCCAGCAGTATGTGACATAAACACAGCTGATTCAGTTCTATATAAGTCAGACATTCATACAATAATGAGCTGGGTGGCGGGGAGATGACACAAGAGGGTGTTCCTTGGTTATGACTAACCTATCTAGAATTGTAGATGCTTTCCAAAAGTTTACTTTCTCAATTAATCCCCATCTGCACATCTGACTAGCTAAATTAATTTTATATCACAGAGATTATTAAACATTTTTAATTTAAACAAGAACCTATAATGACTGGTTTAGCAATCTCAGCCCAGTAATCCCTGGCACCATTGTTGGTGATACAGAATTACCCCAATACTCCGGGCACAATCACCTAGGGATGGCTTTGAAACTCATTGCCAGGGAATTGTGCTCTGCATTGCCTATAGAAGTGCTTTTCTCTGGGCTGCGTTCTCCAGTTTCTAGTGCTACTGACATGACAATTTTCAAAAATAAAACTACAACTGAAGCCCTCTGAACCTGTCCCTCTGAAAGGAGAGAAGTGCATTTGTCAGAGGTAACTTTAAGCATAGCAGATCCATGCCAATAGGTCTCCATGCTAGTAACATGGATTTTTAGCGAGAGCATCACTACAGCTGTTATCACAATCAGCTTGCTCCTCCACTTGAGACTCTATGAAGGCAGTGGATGAGCAGCATAATTTGAAATATAAATAAAGCACTCATTCCTGCTCACACTGAAGTCAAAGGGCATTTTGCATTGCCTTCAGTGGGAGTAAGACTGGGCATAGAGTTGAAGAATACCTATAGAACACTTGAAGAACTACAGCTGTATTTATATGATTTTGGTGTGATAAGTAGTAAGGCCAGCACCAGTACAATTTAGCTGACCTGTCTGTGATGCAGACCAGTATTTGCAGCTTTCTCATGAACCACAGTCAAACCACTTAGTATCAGGGATCTAATGCTTACCTACTACCGCAAATAGCAAAGTTGGAATACAGGAGTATTAAGAGGATTTTCCCAGTTATGTAAATGCACTTGCTGCCTTGCATACATTGTGACAGAAGGAAACACTTATTTCTGTAAAACAGAGGACTGCACTTGCAAATCACGGAAAAATAAAACATAAGGACTAATGGAGCTGTTCCTTCATCTCATTAGGTAGAGAACAGTATTCCAAAAGACACAACACTGAAGTCTGAAATGCATCACTGTGAGTATGCCATGCACTGATGAGAGTGATATAGCCACAGATTAGTACACATACAGTGCATTTTTACCCAGATTTGGGACTACTGTATTTGATAAAGTCTGGTTTGCCCTACCAGACAACAGAAGGCAGTGGTTGCTCATAGCAACAAAATACTTATTTCAGTATTTCTTATATGAGAAGGTGGGGAAACTGTGTGATGGACATTTTCCAGACTGACAAGTGTATTGAAAACCCAGAGCCAGCCCTGAATAAAACCACAGCCCACAACTGAAGTTATTCCATTACCTTGACGAACAGCGGAAGTCTATTTTCTTTGAAGGCATAAAAACTGAATATATGATGTTGCCCACTTTTTGTTAGTGGCACCAGATTGCCAAAGCAGTCAACGTAGATAGGCTTTCCTTCTAATACCTATGTGGAGTTAAAAAAAAGAATCCCCCCCCCCCAAATCATATCAATAGCCATATTCAATATTCATTTTTACAAGATTTTGATTTATCCTTATGTAAGCATAATTCTGCACTGAGTTGAACCAATCTTAAAATTTTCAGTATACAGTGATCTCCACCCTCAGCATTAGTGTTGCCATTTAGTATTATCCCGAATGTGTGAAGACACATTTCAGATTATTTATCTCAATTCTAATTTTGAATATCATACTAGTTTCACCTGCTAAGAGTAGTGAGAAGTGCTTACAAATGAGAACAATGCTTTGTGTTCTATGAACCTGCGCAGATTTTCCATTTACAAGAATGTGTGCATTTTTCAGCATACTGTACTAAACTGCTTACCATATGCTGGCCCTCACCCAGGGCACCCTCTAGCATCATGCCACAGCACGACAAGTGCATCTAACCCGTTTTCTTTTCAGCTCTCACTTGCCCCTTTCTGGCTAACTCTATCACTGTTTCATTCTCTTAACCACACCTGGGTGGCAGCTGACAAAGTCACAGGTGCACTGGACCCTGCTCCCTCTTAAAGGGGTCAGTCACTCTGTGTTCACCATTACAGTTGAAGCAAACTCAGGATCCCAATTTGGAGCTGGAATGTAGCAAATCTGGCTGTGAGTATCGTGAGGTTACATGTTTTACCTTCTTGGTCAATTCAAATAATTGCATAGTTTCTTTATTCTGCAGCAGGGTGACCATAAGGGTCCAATCTACTTGGAACAGTCTTAGAGATGAGGCTTTTGCCCTGGGCTCCATAGGCCCAATTTTCAGAGGGGTTGTGCACTTGCAGATCCCTTTGGCTCCCACTGAAGTTGTGAGCATTTAATACTTCTGAAAACCAGGCCTCAAGTGAATGTCTGGGATGCCTCTATGATACTGCTTATATTTCCTGGTAGCTATTTATATGACCCTTCCTCAGACCTGGGAACTCACTTCATCACAGCTTTTGGAGTCACCCCACACAAGCTAACAGCACGTTCAAAGGGCTCTTCTTACCTCTACCTCCCAGTAATTTAGTTTTGCCAATGTAATAAGCACCTATTTTATCTATCTTCTCTGCAAAAGATTGCCTATCACAGCCTTTAGCACCAGACACAGAACCTCAGAAATCATATACGCATGGTGGGAATTAGAGCAGAATAAAAGTATTTGTCAGGAGGCAGAATGCGCTGTGCTTTATCCATTTCCCGCTTGTCATTAATTTTAAAGGAGCTGACTCAGCCAGGAAAGCATTTAACAAACAGCGCTAATACCCACACAGAAAGGCTTTTCTATGTTCAATATCAAACATGAATATTTATCAAACCTGCTAATTTATCTTCTTGCTCCTGGTGGACAAGCACGGCTTTTCTCACTGATGTCTACAGCAAACAAGCTGACCAATTCCAACTACTCTGTCAAGGTGTTGACGATTTTTCGATTATTAATAGGTATTTGGTGGAAAGTGGCAGGTGGGTACCTAACTGATCTTAGAGCCTTTGAAAATCTCCAGAGTCCATACTCTATGACATTCGATGTGCCTTACAAAGCTTAAATCATTTAAACATCAAAAATATGACTAATAAGTGCAAAAGGATAAATCCTGAGGTGGTTACTTGGCTTTTTCAAGTTCCTTCCTCAGGCAAACTTCTAAAGGAGTCAGTGGGAGATTATCTGAACAACAAGGAATTTAAGATTTTGTCTTGACAGGTTACATCACAAAGCTAATTAAAATTAAATCACTCTCCTGTGACCACAATAGAAATGGTCACTGTGCGCTTTTCTTAGTGTTGAACAAAGCTTGCAGCCCCCATGTCCACTGCCATTCCACTGAGGGTCTTGGAGTCAGAAAACACAGGCTACAAAGTGAGCAGCCCTGGGCTGGAAGTGGGTGAGGCAGGCTGGTAGATGCATTGATTTATAACATCTTTCAGGTAGATTCCACAGAGAGGGTTCCTACAGAGCGTAGGTGGGTTTAAAACTGCTCCTTCCTCTGACAAAACTGTAAGGTGTGTGAATTAGTGTGGCAGCAATACTGCTATACCCTCCCTTGGGGTGATCTCCCTCCATTGTAGCCGCCCAGTGTCCTAATTTCTCTGTTTTTGTGTACCAAATTCTGAGGTCCTTAATCAGCCAACATTCCTGCCAACTTCAGTGACAGTTTTGCCTCATTAAGGGCCACAGGAAATGGCCCTCTCACTATAATCTTTCCTCCTCCCCCCAAAACTAGCTTGACAATTACTCCTGCTTGACAAGAAACAAAGCCAGCCTTTCAGCAGAATTCCTGTTCCCCTCAGCATTGTTTGTACACCACAGCATAGTTCCTTGATGAAGATAGGAACCATTACCCTTCCATATTGCTGTTTTGCAGTGAAATTAGACAATAAGAGTGATCATCACAGTATCCTGAAGACTCCCCTCCCCTGGATTTGATAGAGAATGCCACCTATATAATACTCTCTAACCCTACTGGGCTGGAGAGTAACGGAATGAGTTTAGAGATACATTTTTCAAAAATGCTTCAAGAGAGACTTAGGAGCCTGAGTCTCATTGAATGTCAATAAGACTTATGGAATCTAAGCTCCCAAAGTCACTTAGATGTTTACCCTAGAGCTGGGAACTCTGAGCCTCCAGAATGAAGCATCTGCAGGCCACTCATTCCATCACAGTCTCAATCCTTTCTTTTAATCTAAACCTTACAGCTGGGATTTTCCATAGTACTCACTGATGGCCTATCTTAGCTCCCATTGATATGAAATGAGAGTTTCATATGAAGTCAGAGCTGGCCTGAAACTCGGTGCTTGTTTTGAATTATCTTATACCTTGCTCTGAGATCACAGTATTCTGCTTACAAAACATAACCAACTTGCTATGTAAACTATGCATACAACTTGAAGGTATAAAAAGAGTTTTCTGCAATTGCTGTTTTTATGAACAGAAAAGCAGATACAAAAGGCCAGTATACATTTCCACACACAAAAATAGACCACTACATTCTTTGGTTTGGAGAATATAAGCTTGATTTTTAATCCAATTACAAAACATTTCTTAAATGTATACATACTTCCATTACTATTTTCTGCATATTGTCTGATATCGGAGGCAGAATTTGTGATTTTAGAAATAGATGGGGCAAGACATTGTGAATGAAGACAAAGAAAATGATACTATATTATCTTGTATTGTACCTCTACATCCCTGCTTCTGGCAACTTCTGCAAAGTTTTCTTGTTGTTCTAGCGTTTTATCCACCTTGTCATCTGTCATGCAGAAGCACCTTAATCGAGCTTCTATGGGATCATGTGATTTGGCAAACACAACAAATTTGGCCATGTAAGGCACACAGATAATCTCTCTGTAAACTTGGGAGGCAAAAGTAACAGATTCCTGTATCTGCCGACAGTCTACCAGCCAAAACCTGTGAAGGAACATGAAGAGCAGTTATTGGAATTGGCCGTCTAGCAAGATGTAAGCAATGCAAATCTCCATACTGGTAGTGTAGACACTGTCCTGGTACCATTGCCCTCTGACATCAAGTAACACAGCCACAGTTATTCATGAAAAAATCAGAAAAAAAATAGAAATTTAAAACTCAATTTGGGGAGATGAGTGTCAGGTAACCCATAATGCATTTTTTCTTAGTAAAAGGAAATTTTAAAGAATGATATAGATCCTAATCCAGCAACGATTTAAAGTTTGAGTGAAGTATATGTGGAAGTCTTTGCGGGGTCAGGAGCTTTAACAGTAACCTGCTGAATTAAAGACCTGGTCACTTAACCTGTTGTCATTAAGGCTTAGCTGTAAACCAAAACATGCCCTACTAATCTCCATGTCATCTAGATATGGGAAATTGCATTATACAGCAGTGAACAGAACCTAGTAGCTGCTGATAGGACATAAAAGGAAATGCTTTCCTAGTGAACATCCCCCAATACTAACCAACTCCGGCACTGTGGCCAGGCAGTCTTACCCGAGCAAGAAACGAAAGTATGGAACCTCAGGTATAATCTGGATTTTATACAATGATACAGGCCCATACTGCCGGACATAGTCTCTTGGATAATATGCCTGCCCATAAACCGATTAAATCAATGAGAGGTCATTGTTTATCTGGCTTCACTTATTTAACAACCACTTACTGTAAACTGCTTACAAGAGAATACCAGCTTCTAACACTTTCCTCCAGCAGAGTTCATTGAAAACATTCCTCGCTATTTCTCACAAAGCAACTGTCATTCATGTAATGTTGCAACAGACCCAAGTATCACAGACAATAGACATAGATCACTATATAAATTGCATACACACCTCAGAAACCAGGACTAGAACTACAGCTCCAGAAACAGGCCTCTACCAGTTGAGCAGAAGGAAAACTCCCCGTACTCATAGTGGTAGCAACTACCTTACCCCACCTCTTCTGGCTAGTCACTAGACAGCAACATTACCCCCTCTCAAAATGCAAGAACATGAAACATTACCATTTTTTATTACAACTGCCAGACACTTAGTTGAGACAAACAGAGTGCTCTTTGTGTAATAAAGGCACTGACAAAAAAAACAACCTATCTTGTACAGTTCTGAGCTGAAGCAGCATAAATGCCCTGTTATATATTTTCAAATGACAGGAATAAAAGCTGTTATTTTCATCTGGTTTATCCCTGGAGCTGATGGCATTTCATTTAAATAAAATTTAATGAGTGGGTGGAAAACATGGTTGAGTTTGACACCTGTAGTAAGGAAGAGGAATTTACGAAGGGTCAAAGACTCAGAGTTGATACAATCTACAGGGAGCTTATTACTTACTGTAGATCACATGGCACAACATCCCACAAACCATGCAATTTGAAACGTGATTACTCTGGTCTTATTCAATTTAGGATGAACAATAATGGATGTTAATTCTGTGCCTTTCTTTACAACACTGAACATGTTCATTGATTAAACAGTGGAAATTGATGACATCTGAACACGAGGAAGCAAATCTGATACTCCAGGTCCTTAATTTACAGAAGTGGGGAAAGATTGTACTGTATCTGACTCCAATCAGGGAGGCAAATCCTACCTTGAGAAGCCTCCACAGTGCTCAAACAGAGGAACATTTTAAAATTTGATTCCATATACAGCAGACAAAAAGTACAGCTGAGACTAAATTTGTGTCTGATGGAATGGAAATTGGTCAAGATTGCAATCAACTTCTTCAGTATTCTAGATAAATGTACCAATTTCCCAAACACTGTCTGGAAGGACTTAATCCTGTGAATGGGAGTGTGATTCTTGTAAAACCACTTTAAGGCCTCAATTCAGAAAGGTACATATGCCTGTGGCTGACTTTAAAGCACATGCAGTCCTGCTCACTGACTTCATGTGCTTTACTTTGGGCACAGGTTTAAATATCCTGCTGAGTGAAAAGGGAGCAGGTGGATCTTATAGAACAGTGGGTTTCAAACTGTGAGGGGGCTGTGCTTGCGGGCAAGAGCTGTGCAGAGCCACTTGTGCGCCTGTGCCTAGGAGCCAGACCTGCTGCTGGCTGCTTTCGGGGCACAGCACGGTCTGCAGTGGCAGGACCCCTGCTGACCGGGAGCTGCCTGAGGTAAGCCTGCACCCCAACCCTGCACTCCAATATCCTGCCCCAGTTCTGAGCCCCCCCAAATCCAGAGCCCCTTCCTGCACCCCAAACCCCTCATTCTCAGCCCTACCCCAGAGGCTGCACCCCCTGCCCAGAGCCCTGACCTCGTCCCACACTCCTGTCCCAGCCCTGAGCCCTGAAAAACCCGTAGCCCCTTCCTGCACTCCAAACCCCTCATCCCCAGTCCCACCCCAAAGCCTGCACTCTCTGCCCACAGCCCTGACCTCTCCCACACCCTAACCCTCTGCCTGAGCCCCCCCAAAATCCGAGCTCCCTCCTGTACCCCAAACCCCTCATCCCCAACCCACCCCAGAGCCCGCACCCCCAGCCCAGAACCCTGACCCCCTCTTGCACCCCAACCCCCTGCCCCAGCCCAGAGCCCCCTCCCATATCCTGAACCCCTCATTCCCAGTCTCACCCAGCAGCCCTCACCTTCGCACCCCAACTCTCTACCCCAGCCCTGTGCCCCCCCCACACTCACACCAAATCCCTCAGCCCCAGCTCTGTTGGGCATCAACAATTTTCTTCAGCTGGGTCACCAGAAAAAAAGTTCGAAAACCCCTGTTGTAGAAGGCCTATAGGTCAAACAATCGTGACTCATTGTTCACACGCTAACAACTTCCACATCTGGGCTTGCTGTTGATGCCATAACCCTCATGCAGCTCTAGACTTGGATCTCTCAAATACAGTGTCTAATCTGCAATGCTGACTATTGAATGAAGTCTTTAATGTAAGTCTTTAGCATAACTAATGCTGCATACAACTGTTGAGACACAACATACAGCTGAAGAGGTCTCTCTTGTGGTCTCTAGTGAAAAGTGTTTATTCCCCATTTGTTTGAGACTGAGCATATCTTTTTAAAGCTTCACTGCTGGCATTTACTGCAAATGGAGCTCTGTCTACACTGGGGAAATGTCTCACTAGTTCTACCGACAGAGCCCTTGTCACACGGCTCCAGAAGCCTGACCCAATTTAACCACTGCTTTGATTAGACTTGCTTGTCAGTAGGTTCATTTAATTAAAATAGTAGGAGTATTTTGTCTGGCTACAAAACGTTTGTCTATATCATCCACCAATTTTAACACTGCTTCAGCAGAAAGGGTGTTAGATCCTGAGAGTTCTCAGTGGCCCCCGGCTGGTGAAAAGCAGACATTTTGTGGCTCCCTTTCCGTTGCCATGTCCTATATATGCCTTTATGCTGGGGAATGCAAACAAGGGTGGCATAGAACTGGTTATGCCGACCCTATCTCACTTGGTAATTTTGCCACACCAAGAGAATCCCCAGGAAGCCTGTTGATTCGGCCTAGAACTGCTTTGCACTGCTGGAGTGGTGCAAAGTACCCTGAGCAGGGGTGAGAACCTGACACTTCATTTTAATAGCTTCTGATCCTGCAATGATATACACACACAAGTAGCTCCATTCATACAAATATTTCTATTGAACCTGATGGGACAAGTTGCATGAGTGAAGTTACTCACATGTGCAAGAATTTGAAGGACTGGGCCCACAGATTAAAAACTCTTCAGAGCAGGGACTGTATCTTCCCAGATGTGTGTCTGGGCCTCATAGGCATGGGAACTAGGGATGCAGGCGGTGTGCTGCAGCAGCCCTGGGCTCCTGGCTGCCGGCCTCATGCCCAGGTCCCAGCTGCTGGCCTCAACTCAGGGGATGGGGGGGAGGAGGAAGTGGTAGACAGGGGTAAGGGGGCTGGCTTTCAACACCCCCACTATTAAAAATGTTCCACTGCTGGGCCTACCAGATTTTGAGTCAGTGCCACTGTAATATAAATAACAGATAATAATAAACACCATATGTTAATAAAAAAGCCAATCAAATCTAATATAGATTCTTTTGAAGATTCTGTTCATAGTTATTCAGAAGGACAGTAGCTGAATCTGATCAGGAAAGTATTTCACTTCAGTGACACTGAACAGCTGCTAAAATCATGTCTCTGTTGTATCTGCAATGCAGCAAAATCTGAAGATAGGCAGATACTTTAGCTGAATTAATTTAGAATGACTTGGTGTGCAATTGCTTTGTTTGCAAATGGAAGGACGTGTTACTGCTGTTCGTTTTCATGTACGCTTAACTCAGTTTGTAGAGTTAAACTGTTTTGTAGAGTTAAACTCAGTTTGTTGTGATTTACATGCAGGACCACTTCCAGGTCATTATACCAGTTCTCCCTCTCCGATTTCTGATTCTTTGGAGATTACTGGAAGTAACATAATCTTTTATAAATTGTAAACCAAGTACAGAAGCAACCTCTTTCCCCGGTGGGTTTTCCCTGGATGACTCTTCAATTAACTGTTTAAACAAAGGACTTTTGGCTGCTCGGTAGAGAAGGACCTACCAGGCAAAGCCATGGTGGGGTTTTCAAAGGGGCTCATTGATACTGAAACTCTGCACCCACTGAAATCGACAATAAAATTCCCATTTAATTCGGTAAGTGCAAAGTAAAGTCAACACTGAAAATCCCACTGTATGTCTGTAAAAAACACCTTCAGGCATAAAAGGAATGCAGTTAGGTCAATTACAAAATCTCCTCTCACATCCCAGTTGGATGGATGCACTCTGGGTCTAATCATTCATGCTATAGCAATGTTCTTAAGAGCGTCCATACATTCAAACATTTGAGTTGTCTTACTGACTTCAATGGGAATACTCACATGCCTAAAGTTACACATGTGCTTAAGTACCTTGCTGAACTGTGGCTATTGTATGCCACTAAACAGTTTAAAATAATCAACTTATTCTACTATATAGAAGATAATGGTTAAACTAAACTAAACTAAACCCCTTCCAAAAAGAGGTTAGATATAAGTGAGAAATGCATGGAAGAAAAAAGGACCAGATTTAAAGGGTTCATTTTAACAGAGATGTTTTGCTGTGTGTGTACCTGGCAGATACGTTTGTTGTGAAGGAAACACATTCATTGACAAACGTTAATGGTGTTGTTCCTGTAATATCTTCCCATTGAGCAGGGGTAGTTCCACCTGAAAGAACAAATAAATAAAAATAATAATAATTTAAAAACAAGCAAAATCCCAGCCCTCTTTTTTGTAGGAAATTTGTAGCATGTTTCATATTGTTGTAAACAATAGGCCCAGTTTTGCCTTCAGTTACACCTGATGTTACTTCGCTGATGTTAACAGGATCGCCTGGATTTAGCCAAGGAGAGACTTTGCCCAAATAAACCAATAAGCATTTTCTCAAACGATGAGTGCTGAAGCACAGCTCTGGAAACAATCTTTTCAAACTGCATCTGAAATGCTTTGGGACTTACAGCTAAATGCAAACTTCTGACACAGAAAAGCAAAAAGATGAGGCTAAAATTTTCTGTATGTCATAATTAAATGTAATGGGGGCATGAATCAGCATTCACGTCACACTTCGTGTCAGTACCTGGCCCAAACTGGGAAAGCTAATGATCTAACCAGCAGACCAAATTCGGTAATGAATCCTGATCCCGTGCCACCTGAGGCATGTCTCGCATATGCTAAGAAGGAGACCAAACATAACTTCTGCCCATTCCAGATTCTTTACCCATATAGAGGGAAATTATCCCAGTAACAACTCTGCTGAAGTTGTACTTGGGAGGAAGAAATTATAATAATAAATTTGTGATTTCTAATATATAGAACTTCCTTTCCCAATTATTCTGATTAGACTCAAGTTCAAGTTTTGCTATTTATTTCAGCAGAATTAATTCTGCAGAAGAATATTTTGCACAATTATAGAAAAACTCTGTTTGTATTATATTGTAAATGCCAGATTGTGAATCCCTCACTCATATTAATGAACAGTTACTCATAACTGATTTCAATGGGACTAGCTTACCAAAGAGAATCAGGGGTTCCAAGTTTGGCCCCGAACTCTTTGGGACATTGATTGTGTTTCCTTATGTGTCATGAATGTTTAGACATCATTGATCAGAACATGGTGCTCCATAAACAGAACCAGCGAAGAAAATGCTAAGAAGTGAAAAGCATGAGGCTATACAGCATGGAGAAAAATATACAATACTGATGTTGTTCTCCCAATGGTGAAATATCAGTTCCACTCCAGTGGAATGAATGCAGTTTATTTCTCATACACAGCCCCCAGCAAAGATTTTACAGAGATTTATGTCAATGTAATCTTTTTAATACATTTGAGCAACAACACTTTGTGGTCTCAAGATTCTGCATCACACACAAAACTCTGGAGTACTAAGCCTACCTGTTATGCTGCATAGTAATCTTAAAGTGGGTGTTTCTCCCCCATAACCATTCATCATCCCATCACTGGAGGCTTTGGGGACAGGAATAGTCATTGTGATTGGCTTATGAAATTTCCTCCTTCTTGGCTCCAGGGTGACTATAGGGCTGAAGGTTGCCTTGTTGCCTAAAATCTTCCTTATAAGTTCGTTGTGCATAGGTTGGGCCTTTCCGAAGTAACAAGACAAAAATGAATAAACAATATGGAAATGTAGTTTAATGAAGATGTAAATGAATGTATCTGATCCCTGCCAATGTTACATAGCAAGTCATAATTAAATTCCACAACTCCTGTGTGAGCTATGTTAGTATTACCATCATGGCACAGAGAGGTTAAGTGACTTGCCCAATATCCTACAGTCAGTCAGTGACAGAGTCATTAATAAAACGCAAGAAATCTGACTCTGACTCCCTTGCTCTAGCTTCTAGACCCGACTCTCTCTCCCACAATTTTTATTTTGCCGTAGGAGCATTTTAGAGGCAGTGGGCAAATGGTGAGCTGCTGTAATTGTTCAGCTGTCTGCTGATTATGCAATATAGAAAATGTATTGTTTTACCAGGGTCATAGCTCAAATGAAAAGCCAATGAGGAAGGTGTAATAAGCCTCGTCACTGCTTCTCTGTACCTGGAGGCCAACACGAATTCGCTTGGTTAGCGCTCCCTCTGGAAAGACTGCCTGTACTTGTGGTACCACAGTGCTGCTAAGCACACCTCCCTCAGGTCCAATGAGGTTGCTGTCCTGTTTGATCCGGGACACCACTGCAAAATACTGTGGGAAATCCCTGGTGATGATACGACAGATACGCTTCTTCTCAAGCTCCTCCGGAGTGTCAAGTACTGAGTGAAAAACAAGCCACGTTCACACAACAAGAATTTCATAGAGACAACACAGCAATTTCCAGACAAGGAAAGCTATACATACTTAGCAATTAAAGGTCAAAAGCTTTAAAGACCTTTGAAATTTAAAAAAGCAGTAAAAGCCAGAATTTGAGGGGGGAGGGGATTAGAGATAGCTCAAAACACCTAATTCAGAATGCGGGGGACATATAAATCAAGAACTTTGGTTTGAGCTGATCTTTATACTATGTACCTACTTGCAGGCCAAGGAGAACATCAACAGCGCAGAGCTCCAATCAGTTTGTTACTTAAGTATGTGCCTGACTTTAAGCACATAGGCAGTCCCATTCAGTTCTACAGTATTACTAACATGCTTAAAGTTAGGTACACGTTCAACTGTCATATTGAATCAAGATCTAAGCAAGCTTTCTAAAAACTAAAATTCATCCTTCAGGTATGTCCTCGACTCCAACACAAATCCCCTCTCCCTGCCGTAGATCACTGTCAGTGCCACTATGGAGTTATTACAATAGTATCTGTGATTGCTCAGCCCCTCCAGACATGCAGCCATCCATAAAAGGTAATAAAATACAGCACAGTGAGATATTTGTGAAGGAAGCTCTTAGTTTAGTATTGTGAAAAAGGCATGGGAATTCATGTATGAAAGGGGAGTTAAACACTGAGAAGTTTTATATATGGAGGTTACTTACTGTCACTGGAAGTTCTTTGAGATGTGTGGTCCCTGTGTGTATTCCACATGTGGGTATTAATACACACCATACACCCAAATCCGGAAATTCTTAAGAGCAGTGTCCATTGGTCAGCGCATATGCAATAGCTGTCTCCTCGTGCTCATGACTGAAGGTATAAGAGCCAGCGCAGGCTGAAATCTCTCCAGTCCCTCTTCTTGCCACAAATCCAACAGGATCCGAAGCAGGGGGACAGAGGGTGGGAAGTGGAATCCAGAGAGAGACCACACATCGCAAAGAACCTACAGTTACAGTAAGGAACCTCCATTTCTTCTTTGAGTGCTGATTCCTATGTGCATTCCACATGTGGGTTATTAGCAAGCAGTGCTCAGACTGGAGCTGGGAGTGAGGAAGCCAGAGGCAAAGATGCTTGCTGTACTGCAGATACCATTGTTGCATCCACAGCAAAAGCATGAACTGAGAAAGAGGGAATGAAGAGGCATCGGCCCACACTGTCTCTTATACCTTTGGTCAGTAGCATGAGGAGACCTACTGCACATATGTGGTTCAATAGACAATGCAGGAAAGAATTTCTGGACTCAAGCGCATGGCACACATGCATACCCATGTATGGAATATACTTAAGGACAAGCACTTGAAGAACTGCTCTTTACCAGATAATACCAGATATTTTTTGCCCCTTTGCTACTTCTAAATATGCTAGGATGTCAGCAAACATGTACTCCCAGCACTACCATGTATAGTAAGCATGTTATGATGTTCCACTGTGATTTCTGTGGAACATCAGCAGAATGTGGCAACACGACCTCTGGAGAGGGGGTCAGTAGCGAGGCAGTCAATCGGAGAGGAGATAAACTAGGTCTTCCCCAGATATAGAAATAATACAGGACAAAGGATCGTTTTAATTTCTCTGTTATCCTCATCAACCCTCACCCCAGCCTCGTCCCAGCACTGAGTACCTTCATCCATTCCATTGAGGATTTCATTCAGTTCATCCTCGGTATATTCACAGAAATGCTCCTTCCAGCTGTCCCCATTCTCACTGCGCAGGATTACCAGCTCTCTCTCTTTCCCACGCAGAGCTGCAAAATGGGGGATCTCCACGATCACAGGCCTGACACAGCAACACAGCACATTAAATGTATATGGGTGAGAGAGGAAGAAATAGAAGTAATAGCAATCCATTCAGTCTGTTACAAAGTAACCTGGAATTCTACCCACTTCTCCAGCACAGTTGGGTGCAATCCTAAACAGCATATCAATGGGTCACTAGAGCATCTCCGCTTTTTATAAGGACCCAGGATGCATCATAGGACAGTTTAGATGTGCATACATCTCTTTGCACACTGGGGACAGCACTCAGTAAGGAAGCAGTACTTTGAACAGAGATTTTAGAGTGTTGTTGCAATCTGATAAAATTACTAAAACTCATGCTCATTTTAGCTGTCACCACCACGCGTGTTAACCTGTGCAATCTCATTCAAAGAGACTCCATTGCACAGAAAGAGGGACAAATTCTGATCTGGTATACTAGCAAAATCAGAATAATATCACTGAAGTCAATGGGCTTGATTTATCTCTCACTAATGCTGATTTTACACCAACATTAATCCGGATTTCTACTGGTGTGGAGGAGATAAGAATTTGTTTCATTATGAACACGTTAGAGTGTGTGTGCGTGTGTGTGTATACATGTATATGCACACATATTCTCATAACTCTGGTTTCTTCTACACTCTAGAAGAAAATATAAATATACACGTACACATAAACCTCATGAGTGCATAATGATATGGGCCATCAGGTACCTGATAAGTGTCATACTATTTCATACTATGTTATATTATATACAACATATAACATATGACTATTGGTTTGGTAGCAATGGGTGCAAAATAGACACATGCACAGAAGATTATTTTTAGTTCCAATCCAGGTTACTTTGCTACAGACATCAAGCACATAACAGCTGGCACATTTTACAGCTAGGAAGATCTCATGCTAAAACAAAAATGAAGGTCACAGAATTTTAAGAAAAAGATACAAACATACCACCAAAACAAAAACCACATACCACAAGGATTGGAAAACAGTCCACTAAAGGTTAGATATACAAAATTTCAAATCATAGAAAGGGACAATGTCATGGGCACAATGACATAAAAAAATTAATCATATTGCAGGAGGAGGAGAAGAATGAGGAGGCCAGCATCCATCAATTTGTTTTAAGTCTCTCCTACCCAAGGAATTTGGTTCCAGGAGGCCCCAGTTGAAGGATTCGGCTGACCAAGCTTTCTCCCTCATTAAGTGGGGGAGGAGCCGTAGGCAGATGAAGTTTACTGAGTACATCCAAGCAGCAGTGAAAGAAAGAACATAAATAAGCTTTATGTATGGTTTTTTTTTCAGAACCCCAGTGCCACTGTCTGGTCAACAGAGTAGAATTAGGTCAAACACTGAATAAGGTTCTGCCCTAGTCATGCCCCACTGCTGACAGAAATTAATGAAATGCTTCTATTAATGTCAGTGAAAGTTTTGTCACCGAACTTAATGGGAGCAGAATCCAGCTCTTAGAATGGATATATCAGTGTAGTACAGTAATATTTGTGTTGGCAGGTACAGTGCACAATACCTGATTTCACTGCCAGGATGCCACCCAGAAAAATAAACCTATGAGAAGTGACACAAAAACTCTGATTAACGTATCCATGTGTGTTATTCAGATGAGTTTTTACTGAGATTCCTCATTGGATGGAGGGACCATTTAAAAAAAAATGGTACTGCGTGTTAGTGTGAATGTGGGGAAGAAGGACAGAAGATTAGAGAACTAATGTATGTGACAGCAGAGGTATTCTGCTGGTATTTTAAATTTGGGCTTTGATAAGAACTGACCTAGATTTGAAGAGAATGTCAAATTGGTATTTTGTTAGGCAGCTTTTCTGCTGATGCATCTGAAACCTAGCAGCACCCCATTTGTCAAAGAAGAGGACTGGCCTCTAGTTTTATGTTCCCAGTGTTTCATAACTCTTCCTAATCCACTATTAAAGAACAGCATCAATAAAATAGTGGGAACAAGCAGGGATACTTTCCCCTCTAATACTCCATTCTATGTGTTTTTAAAAAACATCAAACCACTGCCCACTCTTTCTCAAGCTCATTCCTCCAGATATAACTTCATCGTGTGGCTCTTCTGACTACCTTTACATGACAGGACTTAAATACAATTGAATTGTTTCAAAATGGATTTCAACTGTTGCCTTTCATAACTTCATTCATCAGTTTCCAACTGAAGCCATTCACTCTATTGGAGGGGTTCCGTCAATCATCCATTTTTGGATGCCACAGTTGATAAGGAGAGTAGCTGATAAAACAAACAAAAGTGTGGGGAACTGCTGGTTTCAGCTGAAAATTGCTAAAACAAGCACAGCAGTAGTTGCAGTTCTGATCTTTCTATTGGGTATTGCAATATAGGACAAAATAAACTGCTGGAGAATTCCTGAATTGTCCTATTGTTTTAACTTGCAATTTTAACCCCAGAAAAATCAAAGGCTTGTGCTTCCCAGATAGTCCAAATTATTGACAGCAGGCTATAGACAAAACACAAGTTTCTACTATAAGGAGCTTTAACTTGTGCTGTATCTGTAGCAGGCATTAAATTTGGTTTTAGATCAGTGCTGTGCTATTTGTTATTTATGCCTTAACTGTGGACAATTTAAATAGAGTATGAATTGCCTGACACTGATAACAATGCGATTTCCATTTGACTAGCACGGCACTGATTAATAAACTTATTTGAGGAAGCACACCAAACCTTAGTGTTAGTGGTTAAAAAACATCAGTGTTTTCAAATAAAAAGGCATACAAGCTAAGTGAATTGCTGACGAACTAATCGCTGATTTGCACGAGGGGGTCTATAACTTTATGATTGATATGGAACAGAATGCTAAATAGACCTTCTCCATTTAAATCTTGAAGCAGGGGCTACCCTAGTGCAATTTGCAAACAAATGGAGATATATCTATCATTTTCATTTAGGTCAAACAGCAAGTCTTACCCAAGAAACTGAGCACCAGAAGGTCCAACTTCAATCAGGCGGCTGGCCAGACCTTCTCCTTCCACCATCGGCGGCATGGTGGCCAGTCTATGGCGTTTGACCAACCGGCAGGTTACTCGTGTTGGGGCAGTGCATTTCCGAGGCGGAATTATGATCCTTAACCCGTTGTGTCTGCAACCTCGCATGGCACCACCACGGGCATCCACCATGAAGCTAACCAGGAAGCTGAAAACAATACATTTATATTAGATATGTTTGGAAAGTGTATTAGCCAAAGCAAAATCACTTCAGTTATGTTCCAAATGGGTTTCTTCCAAAATGTAACAAATTATATATCTATGGCACTTTCTTAATACAGACAGTTAAAAAAAACAGCCCCCTTTCCTATATTTGGAAATAATTCATGTTAACATCCCTGATGGCTTGTACTAGAAATATTTATCTTAAGAGCTTTCCATAGCAACAATCTTATTTTGCAATGCAACTGATGGTAGAAATATACCATATATAAAATATAGGGTCATGACCAAGTGCCTCTATTTTATGCATATATATACACATACACACACATACTTTCATATATATATATTTTCCCCAATGCTATCTGGTGTATTTCTACCACTAGTGTCATTTCAAACTAAGATGGGCATGATACACAACGTACAGTATACAATTTTAATATATATTATTAAAGGAAAATGGCTTACTAATGCAATAATATAAAGGTAATTCTGATTTTTTGAAAGGTCAATATAATTCTTTTAGTAGTCTGATGTAACCAAAACGCCTAAAATTATGTAATTCACAGTTTATGAGCCAAATTTTGTTCTGGAGTAAGCAGTTACAACTTCTCTTAAAGCCAGTGGAAGTTGAACTTCTTTATATCAAATATGAATGTCTCCCTCTCTTTAACATTTAACATTTCTTAAAATCTTATTACTGTATGATATCATGACAAACTGACTAGAGAAAAGAAAAATAATCTTCAAGATTTCAATTAACTTTTTTTAAAAAGTGACTATATTGACTTTTAACAAGATAAACTCTACTTCTTACTACATTTAAGGTGCTCACTTTTCTTCTTACCCTTTCCAAAGACAAAACAGGACAGGAGAAAATAAGGATAGGAAAGAGGCAAATAAAGTGGGATTCTTCTATTAAAATTATATCCTTATACAGAGAGAATGGCAAATAATCGAACGTGAGATGGGCTTGTTGTCAATTAAGATACTGTCCCAACATGCCTCTGTTATAGAAGGATAAGACAACTGCAGAAAGATGTGGAGATCTGAGCAGGTGGTAACCATTCTGTAGTGGGTTTATTTATAAATTTCTGCTTTTTCTCTCTTACTATACAAAATGTTAATATGTCCCTGTGGGATGCCTTACTGTGGCAGGAAGACATCTGTGACAGGGAGCTCCCTCATGGCTCAAGATAAACTGCCTTTACTTTTTTCCTTTCTCCTACCTATAGCCCACTTTGTTCAGTTATGACTAGACAACGTTCTGATTTTGATAGTTTTGCTGTGATCTGGGACACAGCTTAATTAGGCCATTTCTGTGAAATGTACAAAACCCTCAAAAAATGGCTATTTTAAATTTTATATTGTTCAGTTTAATGACTTCTGATCACCACTGCCCTGGGGATGGAGAGGTTGGCTTGCTGCAGTGAGAATAGGGGAAAGAACCTGAGGGAGGATAATACCAGACCTACTTTTAGGACTACACTAGTCACCACACAGGGATTCACACAAATGCTAACATCTGCACTGAGAGACCTGCAATAAAAAAATCTTACCACATGAGAGACAAGTACAGATATTTTTCATTCTCTTGGGTCACTTGGTATTACACATATTTGAATCCATTCATTATCAAAACTTTTACAATTCATTCCACATGCTATTAAAACAGAACACCCAACACTCCGTGCAAGTCACATCATAAAAATGAACGAGAGGAAGGAGTCACAAGCTGCCAATCTAAAGCACGCCATGCACCATGGATACCATATGAAGAGACTTCCCACTCCTTCCCACACATGCAGTCTCCTATTCTACCACCATTCATATACCTCTAGATTTTGTTTAGTGTAATACCCTATGGAGTACAACCATTATCTCATTCCTCAGGGGGCTGATGTTTCTGTAGTTTTAATAAAAAACAAACAAAAATGAACAAGTGTTTACAGCTTTAATTCCTTAGGGTTCGAAGTAAGGACTCTACCTATCTTAATCCATTCTAGATATAGTTTAGAGTCATATACATATTTATGAATAGGGATGAAAGAGGAAATCAAGGATTCTAATTGCTCAGGTTCTACAATAATGCTATGTGACTGCATTTCCAAGTTTAAACAAAGCCCTTATCTGGATGTAGGTTTTGTGTCAACTTTGTAATAAATGGATGAAACTGTTTGTGACTCTTGTCTCTGAGAATCAGCATAACATTCAATGATGAAGAATGCTTCAGAAATGCATTTAACAACAGTCTAAGTTCTGGGATGGCATAAGCAGTTCACAGTCTGGTATTAATATTCTGAACAACTGCAGAAACTGCAATCACCGTTATTAGAGCTGGCTGAATTATTTGGTGCAAATAATTTACTGAATGAATTTTGGCATTTTTCTTCAAGCAAACTAATCATTAATACAATTTTGTTCACTATTCAACAATTGCTCAGTGGGAGGGATAGCTCAGTGGTTTGAGCATTGGCCTGCTAAACCCAGGGTTGTGAGTTCAGTCCTTGAGGGGGCCATTTGGGGATTGGTCCTGCTTTGAGCAGGGGACTGGACTGGATGATCTCCTGAGGTCCCTTCCAACCCTAATAATCTATGATTGTAATACTAAACCATAACAGAGTCAACAATTTTTTCCATTTCATTCAGGGAATATTTTATTCTCAATGAAAGTATTTTCCTTAGAAACTAAGCAATTCATCTCACATTGTGTGTCAACATTGCTGACCACACTGGGGCTGCTACTGAAATACAAATAAACAGATAATATCCATAAATAGTAATTCAACCATCCCTAATAGTGAGTATGGCATAGGACCCAGTCAAGGAATCCCTTCTACAATAGCAATACTGAACTCTATTTTCATAGCTGGTACTTTCTTTTTAAGTGAAGCTTTCTAAGGAGTGAACGTTTTCAGATAAGCTAAAAAATGGGAAGTGAACTGAAACGATGATGCTTTCCCATGAAACAGACAGCCTGTATACCTATGAAGTAGCCCTGGAAGAGGATATCTGTTTAGACATCAAATCAGTAATGTAAAAGTGAGGTTAGAAATAGGACAAATATCTCTGTTTTTGAGCATTCTTATTTATACTGGAATTTTGCAGCATGTTCACAAGTAAGATAGTAGCAGCCCCTGTGTTCCACTCACTGGAACATCCAAGATCTACTGCAGGTCAACTTACAATTCTAGTATGGTCTGTGTCTCTAATGAGCGTCACAGGTACAAAGTGCTAGCTATTTAACTTCAGCCCTTCTCAGCCAAAGACACTAAGGCATGAAGCAAACTAACTTGTCAGCCTTCAGTTTATTTAAGGTATATAGCAGCTGGAATAAGCAAGAGGAAGATCCCAAACATTTTTTGTAAGGCCAGCGATTACTGGATAAGACAGAGTCTATCTGGGCAAAAATCACACTGAGAAAGAAAGCTACTAGAGCCTCCCCTGAGACAGTGCTTGGGGTGTGCTACAGACTGCCAGGATCTGATTTGGATATGGATAGAGACCTCTTTAATGTTTTTAATGAAGTAAACACTAATGGGAATTGTGTGATCATGGGAGACTTTAACTTCCCAGATATAGACTGGAGGACAAGTGCTAGTAAGAATAATAGGGCTCAGATTTTTCTGGATGTGATAGCTGATGGATTTCTTCACCAAGTAGTTGAAGAACCAACAAGAGGGGATGCCATTTTAGATTTGGTTTTGGCGAGTAGTGAGGACCTCATAGAATAAATGATTGTAGGGGACAACCTTGGTTCGAGTGATCATGGGCTAATTCAGTTCAAACTAGATGGAAGGATAAACAAAAATAGATCTGGGACTAGGGTTTTTTATTTCAAAAGGGCTAACTTTAAAGAATTAAGGAAATTAGTTAGGGAAGTGGATTGGACTGAAGAACTTGTGGATCTAAATGCGGAGGAGGCCTGGAATTACTTTAAGTCGAAGCATCCCAAGAAAGGGGGAAAAAACCATAGGTAGGAGTTGTAGACCAAGCTGGATGAGCAAGCATCTCAGAGAGGTGATTAAGAATAAGCAGAAAGCCTACAAGGAGTGGAAGATGGGTGGGATTAGCAAGGAAAGCTTCCTTAGTGAGGTCAGAACATGTAGGGATAAAGTGAGAAAGGCTAAAAGCCATGTAGAGTTGGACCTTGCAAGGGAATTAAAACCAATAGTAAAAGGTTCTATGGCCATATAAATAAGAAGAAAACAAAGAAAGAAGAAGCGGGACCGCTACACACTGAGGATGGAATGGAGGTTAAGGATAAATACTTTGCCTCAGTCTTTAATAAGGCTAATGAGGAGCTTAGGGATAATGGAAGGATGACAAAAGCGAATAAGGATATGGAGATGGATATTACCACATCTGAGGTAGAAGCCAAACCTGAACAGCTTAATGGGACAAAATTGGAAGGCCCAGATAATCTTCATCCAAGAATATTAAAGGAACTGGCACATGAAATTGCAAGCCCATTAGCAAGAGTTTTTAATGAATCGGTAAACTCGGGGGTTGTACCATACGACTGGAGAACTGCTAACATAGTTCCTATCTTTAAGAAAGGAGAAAAGAGTGATCTGAGTAACTATAGGCCTGTTAGTTTGACATCTGTAGTATGTAAGGTCTTGGAAAAAATTTTGAAGGAGAAAGTAGTTAAGGACATTGAGGTCAATGGTAATTGGGACAAATTACAACATGGTTTTATTAAAGGTAGATCGTGCCAAACCAACCTGATCTCCTTCTTTGAGAGGGTGACAGATTATTTAGACAAAGGAAATGCAGTAGATCTCATTTACCTCGATTTCAGTAAGGCATTTGACATCGTTCCACATGGGGAATTATTAGTTAAATTGGAAAAGATGGGGATCAATATGAAAATTGAAAGGTGGATAAGGAACTGGTTAAAGGGGAGACTCCAACAGATCGTACTGAAGGGTGAACTGTCAGGCTGGAAGGAGGTTACTAGTGGAATTCCTCAAGGATCAGTTTTGGGACCAATCTTATTTAACCTTTTTATTACTGACCTTGGCACAAAAAGCAGGAATGTGCTAATAAAGTTTGCGGATGACAAAAAGCTGGGAGGTATTGCTAACACAGAGAAGGACCGGGATATCATACAGGAAGATCTGGATGACCTTGCAAAGTGGAGTAATGCTAATAGGATGAAATTTAATAGTGAAAAGTGCAAGGTCATGCATTTAGGGATTAATAATAAGAATTTTAGTTATAAATTGGGGACACATCAGTTGGAAGCAACAGAGGAGGAGAAGGATCTTGGAGTATTGGTTGATCACAGGATGACTATGAGCCGCCAATGTGATATGGTCGTTAAAAAAGCTAATGCTGTTTTAGGATGCAGTGAGACCCCACCTGGAATACTGTGTGCAGTTCTGGTCTCCCATGTTTAAGAAGGATGAATTCAAACTGGAACAGGTTCAGAGATGGGCTACTAGGATGATCCGAGGAATGGAAAAAAAGTCTTATGAAAGGAGACTCAAAGAGCTTGGCTTGTTTAGCCTAACCAAAAGAAGGTTAAGGGGGGATATGCTTGCTCTTTATAAATATATCAGAGGGATTAATATTAGGGAGGGAGAGGAAGTATTTAAGCTTAGTACCAATGTAGACACAAGAAAAAATGGGTATAAACTGGACACTAGGAAGTTTAGACTTGAAATTAGACGAAGGTTTCTAACCATTAGAGGAGTGAAGTTCTGGAATAGCCTTCCAAGGGGAGTAGTGGGGGCAAAAGACATATCTGGCTTTAAGACTAAGCTTGATAAGTTTATGGAAGGGATGGTATGATGGGATAGCTTAATTTTGGCAACTGATCTTTGATTATCAGCAGGTAAGTATGCCCAGTGGTCTGTGATCGGATGTTAGATGGGATGGGATCTGAGTTACTGCAGAGAATTCTTTCCTGAGTGCTGGCTGGTGTGTCTTGCCAGGGTTTAGCTGATCGCCATATTTGGGGTCGGGAAGGAATTTTCCTCTGGGGCAGATTGGCAGAGGCCCTGGAGCTTTTTCGCCTTCCTCTGCAGCGTGGGGCATGGGTCACTTACTGGTGGATTCTCTGCAGCTTGAGGTCTTCAAACCACAATTTGAAGACTTCAATAACTCAGACATAGGTTAGGGGTTTGTTATAGAAGTGGATGGGTAGAGTTCTGTGGCCTGCTTTGTGCAGGAGGTCAGACTAGATGATCATATTGGTCCCTTCTGACCCTAAAGTCTACGAGTCTATGATTACCCTCAAAAACAGAAAAAACAGGCCAAGAAAAGCACATTTGAGAGAGGATATAAAGATAAGGAGAGTACAGAAGGACCAGCAGACTAGGGACACTGACAATTCAGAAGTAAAGATGATTTTGTTAATACATTAAAAAAATGCTTAATCAATAGGACCAGGATTTCACCCTATATGGCTTAAAAGTTTTAAAGTTATGAAACCATGAAATTATTCAATCACTGGTAAATAATTTTGAAAAAAAAAATCCTGGACAATCAAGGAGGCAGCAGATATATATTAAAAATCAATTGCCATATCGGTCTTCTAAAAATGGGAATAAAATAAGCAACCCTGATTATTACATCCAATAATGCTAACCTCTATCCTGAGTATAATAATGGAAAAAAAATATTAAGAGGAAGAAAACCCAGTAACTTCCTAGAGTATAATAGTCAAAAGCAATTATGGGTTTTCGTAAAAACAAAGGCAAGGGGGTTGAATAAAAACAAATCATGACAGAAAATTAATTGCTTTTAAAAATCTAATTACAAACTAGTGGATGAAACTGTAAAGTAACAGATTTTACTGTGTTCAATGTTCTGATTCAGAAACTTTTACATAAAAAGTCAAGCGGTGTCATACTGACTAAACATTTTCTGAGGGACTGTGAACAAAAGTTAATGATCAGCAGCAATGTATTGAGTTAGAGGAGGATGCTGCAGGGATGGCGCTTAATTTAATATTTTATTAATGATCTCGAGGATGAGAAAACAGCATATTATTTACATTCACAGATTATTCTAGATTGGGAGGTGATTCAAACATCAGTGAAGACATAAGAATGAAATAAGGGTTAAGATTATGAGCAGGAAATAACAACATTAGATAAATGCAAGCTAATGATCAATGTATCTATGGAAAAGTAATCTGAAACTGATATTGAGTGGCAAGGAAGAACCTGGAATACTGTACATCAAATGAGAACTATGAGTAATAGAGAACAGCTAATTAGGTATGACTTTGCTATTTGTTATAGCAGCAAAATAAAAAGCCTTTGCAATTTTAGACATATGAATGCATCATTTCACAATCTAGAGAGTTTATAGTTCCTTTCTGTATGATTCCAGTGAGATAATACCTAAAATATTATGCACAGTTCTGGACACCTAGTACTACACATGGGCTAGAGTCCTAAGTTTTGAAGTGGGCAGTGCTATCAAAATCTGGATCAAACATAAGATCCACATTTTGTAATCACTCTCTCTCTCTTTGCACAATGGCACCCCGACTCCAAGCTTACAAAACTTGAAAGGAGTTAGATCAAAATTCATATCCCAACCTGAATTTCATGGCTGGGGCCCAGGTCTATTCACTATCACAGATATGTTGTAAAAGGGAAGTTGGATAATATCTGGAGAGACTGATTTATGGGGAAAGGTCAAAAGAACTAAACTAATTTACAGAAACTGATGAATATGGGAGATATGATAGACATCTATAGTCATTTTAAGTGTGTAAAAACAGTAAAGGAGAGGTATTAGGATGGAATTGGGGGGTATAGTTGGGACAATGGGATGAAACTGAATGGTGTCAAGTTAATACAAATATAAGAGAAACGTCTAACCATGAAGACTCTTTCAGAAAGATCTCTCTCCAGTGAGTAATGGGAATGCCTTCTTTTGAGCCATTAAAACTAGAGTACACAAAACACATACCTGTATCAAAACAACAATGGGCTAGATGAATCTTTTCTAGTTTTACATCTTTATGTATATCTGAAAAATTCTGTCACACACCATGATTTAAAGGTCCCTCCTTTAATAAATGCATCTCAGAGAAATGTACTTCTTAAGTGTGAGTAGATGTATTTGGTTTATTAGAACAATGTTCTATTTAAACTTTAATTGGGTCCTGATTCAAGATGACAGCAATTCAGGAGTTAAAGCAATGAAGTCAAAATATACATGTGTTAAGGGTGACTGCAGTAGCATAAAGGTAAACTCCTGGAGGTAGGGATGGACAACTTTTGAATATGTTTCATTTTCTGGCAAAGTTTTAAAGAAAAAAGCTGGAAACGAAGCTTAGCAAAGGTAGGATATGATTCTAAAGTTAATATAGTCTTGCAGGACTGAATCAACCAGCGCAGTTACTATGCTGTGCTTCCTAGAGTTTAGGGTTAGTCATGCTTGCAAGCAAATGTCAAGTGCTTATTATGGCCCAAATCAGAGTGAAAAGGAAATTTCAGGGCAAGATAGTGAAATTCTCCTTTTTAGGGGGAGTTGCAGTAGGTATTGGAAGATGAAAAGCAATTAAAAGGAAGAAAAGCAAATACATTTCAGGAAATACGATGTAGGTTGGGTAATCCATGGGAGGAGGCTAAGACATACTGTTCTGGCAAGAACGGTTACAGGTGAGACCAACCAATGTTCACTCTACTTAATGGATCAAATTCAGCCCACTGACATCAGTGAAGTTGCCCTCACTTACATGGGGGGTTTAACTGCTAAATTTTGTCCAATATGTAGGTCCTAACTGACTGTACTATATTTGTGAGGAGTTGATATGTGAGGTGCATGAAAGTCATAAGGGTAATTTTATGTACTTCATGGAGGTAGGTCATAGTATGTGTAAATATAGCATTCAAGCTTTACGGGCCATATTCCCTAAAGCTGCCTCAGTGCGACTTCCAACTTTGTGCATGCAACTTTGCACGCACTATTTTCAAACACTGTCACTCGTTCAAATGTGACAGAATTTACATACACAAAACTCTCTGGGACTAAGAGGATTTCTGCATGTAAATTCTGTCCTTTGCCTAAAAAATACACAAATAATTGTCTATGCATATAAAATTATGTGAGTATAAATGAAGGCCAAAATTTTATAATCAAATGTCTACATATTGATGTAAATGTTAAACATGGTATGAGGAAGAGTTACCAATTATATAAGGCCGCTCATTTCAAAGGATCTTTCAGCAATTCACAATCATATACATATCACCCCACTGAAATTCAACTATATCTGGGGTGGAAGGAAGCACAGGGAGAGCAGTCATTTTGGTTAAGCCCATTACTCTTACAAGATATCTCCAAAGCTTTCCACACAAAACAGAACAAAAACTTTTGTGAGTTTCTTTTTTTTCAATATATATGGTCTCATTTGCAAGAATCATATAAAATGCATGGTGTTCAACTTATCTACCTTGGGAACATGAAGAGCTGACATGCAGTTCCAAGAAATCTTTGTATTGCGAACTTTCTGCGGTGACGCTAAGGGCTTATCTACAGGAACATTTAGTTTGCAGCAAGCTCGGGGGTGAATCTGCCCTGCACTAGCCTGCTGCACAAGAACTATCCATGTGGACCCTGCTAACATGCACTAACAATTTCAAAGCAGGGTAGGACAAAACACACTAAGGAACCATTAGTGTGCATCAGCACGGTCTGCATGGCAGACTAGTGTAGGGTAGATTGACAGCCCGGCTTGCTGCAAACTAAATGTTCCTATAGATAAGCCCTTAGTGTCACAGCATGTAAACAACCCCTAAGTTATTTCCTGGTCTGATTTTCTTGGTATGACAATAACATGTAAGCTAACTATTTCTGTGCTCACTTAAAATACAGCAGAGAAATAAATAAGGAAATACAGAATGGATAGGCCTAGTTAGGGGAAAAGAAGACATTATTTGGGGGCTTTGCTAAGTGTCATTGTTTTGTAAACTGCGTTGCTAAGAGTTAGTCTCTTCAGATAGCAATGAATACCAGCTTGTTGGGACTCTGCTGCACATCTCCGTCTGTAGAACCATTTGAACACCCATGCAAACACAGCTCCATGAAGAGTCTTTCTAAAACAGGCTGTGCTTAATGTTAAAATGAACATAAAAACGGAAAATGCAAAAGCAATACACCGTTATTATACTGTCAGTTCAGAAATGATTATTAAATTGAGTTAGTAAGGCACATGCGTCTCATCATATAGCAGGAAACAATGATAACAGTCATCACTGAACTATATCCACCATAGATACACTTAAGAAATCTTAAGTCAGCTTAATTAATATAAGAAACAAGGAAACAAGGAGATAGCAGCATTCAGAGTTAGTCAGAGTGTGAAAAAAGTAGAAACAAATAGTTTTATCAGGCTGCTTCAGCAATTCTCAAGTTTACAGCTGGAGAGGAAAACTGATCCAAAGTTTGCATTCAAAGATATTAAGAATCAAGGCCTTGATCCCCAGTGCCCGCCGAAGTTAATGGGAGACTTTTCAGTTTCTTCAGTGAGTGCTGAATTAGGTCAAAACGGAGCTATATGTAGTATGGGGGGGGGGGAAATACATTCTGGGAGGACAAAAAACATGACTTTAGCTGTAAGGCATCTGGAAACAATTGTAATTTGCCTACAGTAATGTACCCCTCACTGATGAGAATACTTGTATTATGCTAAATGAAGAGCAGGACTGTTGGTGTGCAGTCTTTAAAAATGACGTTGGGACTCATTACTTTCCTAATAATTTTATTCATCTGAGAATTTAAAAGTATCTTTCAACTGCCATAACAGTGATGTTTTTAAAAAACGAAGGGAACATATCTCCAGTGAATGCATCAGACCTCAGTTTGTTAATGGATTACAATCTCCTTCAGGTTGAGATTGCATCATTTGCTGTGCTCTGTGCAGCACTGAGCACATCAGTGGCTCAGCAAAAAAATAATCATAGTCACATAGTGCAGCACTTGGCACCTACATAAAGGATTAAAGTGAAATCAATAAAATCAAACAGAATTATGAACATAGGACCAATTTTACCCTTTTCGTATTAAGTGTTTTTCTGATGAAGGGGAGTAACACCGTTGCGAGAAAAGGGACACATTGAAAAATAGGGCTCTGTTTAACTGCCATCCTGCGGGTGGGTGGATAAACATACTAAAGCATCCTGAAGTGAGGTAAATAAGGAGAAGGATGAAAAGGGAGGAGGGAGCCACATATTAACAGAATAATGCAGACGTTCACCTGCTGTTGTCATGATCAAGGCATGGAGAGGAGCGGCTGCAACAGAATAGATCACTTAGCATGAAAAAAAAGGACGGATTAAGTGAAATATAAGAAGAAAACAGAAGAGGTTTTTCACTTAAATATGTAACTTTGTGTGTGTGTGTATAGATATACACACACACACATATACATACATACACACACACACACACACAGTATATATGAGAGGATAAAAGTGAGCGTGGGATATAAGCACAAACAAACATCATAGGTTACTACAATGGCAAAATTAGAATGATTTAGGATGTCATCAGATCCTCTCTACATGTGTGTCTTAATCCCAATTCTGAATTGGAGTGCTCAGGTTGGCACTCATATACCTACACTGGGCATTTGGAATCCTGAATACTTATCTGAAACTCAAATAAGGGACTGTGCTCCCTAGTTCAGGTGTTCAAATTTGAAAACTGGGTTCACAGCATAAGTCGAGTAACTCTGTATCTACATGTCTCAAATAATTTCATCAAGAGATTTTGGTGACATCAAATTCCATAAGAGCTAAGATTCCATCTCAACACTCTCTTCTCAAGTCTCCTATCAAGAATCTTCTAACCTCCAGCTTACCCCAGTTTAGAATGTTTCCGGTCCTCCTTTCATTCCCTCTCCAGAGTGATACAGTTTAAACTTTTTACTCTTCTTCTAACCATTTATGTTCCCAATAATACATTATATGGTCAATTATGTACTTTTCTGACATCACTTTCTTATTATGAATGTCTCCAGTGTCATTTACTTCTTTTGACATCAGCAGACCTTTGCCCATAATGAAACACATGTGAGTTTTGTTTTAAATAACCTGTTAAAGGCATCAGTGTATTCTGATATGATTTAATTTTGTACATTTGAAAAAGACTCTCAGCTGCTACCTGCCAGGTCTTGTTTTCACAACTATTTCCAGGAAGCAAATGTCACACTAGGGAAAATAATGTAAGGGATCCAAAATACAACACTTTAAATTTATTTTGTTTACCTTGTTAGCAATGATCCAATCTCCTTTTTTGCAGACAGGCAGCTAAGAATGATAACTCTTAATTATTTGTCAATTTCAGCTGCTGATTCTCTACTGTTTTCTAGACCCACTGATGGAAGTAATGATTTCCAGGAGGGTAAACTCACTAACACAACCCCAACTGTTTAGCTTTGCTAGATACACATCCATTTGGACTGTCTATTAACCAATCAGACTTCTATTTCCATAATGTCTATTTAATAAATGTATGTGTATATGTAATAATAAAAATAATACATAGGACTTAAGTATGCAATGCATTTCATCTGAGGATCTCCTTTTTTAATATATAAAATGTAAGCATTATCATCTCCATTTTAACAGGAGTGGAAACTGAAACACAAAGGGGTTAAGGGCTTGTCTGCACAGTCATTCAATGTGTGGCAAGCCTGGGTGTGAATTTACTGTGCACTAACTTGCCATATACTATCTGGTTACGTAAAGCTTGATACCGCATCCTGAAAGTTCTATAATGTGCTTTGCCATACTGCTATTTGAAATGGGAATAGACAGAAGTGCACTAGGGAATTTTTAGTGCACTGTAGCAGGTCCACATGGTCAGCTTTTGTGCTGTAGATTCACATCCTGGCTTGCAGTGCATTAAATCACTGGATAGAAAAGCCCTAAGTGACAATTTGCCCTAGATCACAGGGGCAAGTTAATAACAGAGTGGGAAATAGAATCTAGGTCTCTTGGCTACAGTCTCATGCTCTAACCAATTGATCACATTGCCTCTCTGTTTACAATATAAATTTAACTAAACTGAACAGCTAACTGTTAAATATACATTTGTCTTGAAGATTTCTGGCAATCATATAATTCAGAAGAGTAAAGATGGAGTTGCTTGCATGTCACCAAAACCCAACAAACAAGTACCATGTAACAATTTTGCATATGTACTGTGCCTTAAAACTGTACCAGTTGCATTCAATACTACAAACCACATAGATAGATGGAAAAGATACAAAAATGTGCTTTTGTCAAGCAATATCTAAAAACTGCAAATGGAAAGAGATCTTCAAATTCAGTGTTTTACTTTCCAACCTAATGAAAACATTATGCTCCTTTCACAATGAGATTACATACTCACTGTAAACTGTGTGACTAAAAAACTATTTAAAGAGACCTGTATAAACATGGCCAAAATCTTTGTCTCCATATAGACAGGAAGTTAAAAAAAATGAAGAGACTATATTCTCTGGCATTTCCAGCAAAGTGATAGGTCTTTGCCTTCTCACCGGTTACAGCATCCAAGAGTCTCTAACACTGAAACAATCTTGACTTTGCTAAGCATGTCATCTCATGCATGTCTCCTAATGAGAAGGACACTCTGATTGTCTCAAATGGAGGTTAGATGTCCTCCTGCTGGAAAATCATAATGTGGCAGAATTTTTCCCCTTTAAGCTGGTTTATTAAGTTATAAAGAGAATACTAACTCTGCAAAATAATTGGGAAATGTTCTACACTAAATCATTGCACATTATTAGGGGGGGCAGCTCCCACATGTAGGGTTAATATTGGGAGCGCGTTCGGAGATTGATTTATCGTGTCTAGACAAGACATGATAAATTGATCCCTGATAGACTGATCGCTACCCATCGATCCAGCGGGTAGCGTGGACATACCCTAAGTCATGAGATGCTTTATCAGGGCCAGGAGGGAATTTTTTTTTGCTATTTAAGGGATGCCCCACACCCCCTTTTCCTCTCCTTGTTGTGAGCATTCAGTCTCTCATCTTGAGGAGGAGGGCTCTTTGGCTGACTGGCTAGACAGAAGGGTGCGGTATAAACCTATTGGCTCCTATGCACCCAAAGTAGGGCCATAAGCCCTTCCTCTTGCCAAAGCTCAACGACAGCTCTCCCTCCCTGGGGTTGGGGGTTTTGGGGCCTATGTGGGCAGCATGCCAGTCATCTTTTTGGAGTTCAGAAGGAATCTTTCCCTCATTTCCAAATTGGTCTGGGCAATGTGACGGGTTTTTTGCCTTCCTCACTGCAGCCCAGTGATCTGGTGGGTAGGCTAAGTTGTAAAATTCACATTGTCACAATTTGATGGGTAGCCAGTATAGGCGCTTGTTAATAGAAGTCTGGTTTCCTGATAAACCACGATTAAAAGCAGAATAGGAGAATGTGCGAATGATGCTGGGGCTCCTAATGTCCAGGACAGCAAGGACAGAACACCTCTCCACACCTCCTTAGTCCTCATATGAGAGGAAGGTGGTGGAGTCCCAGCACATGAGACTACATTAACAGTGTGTGTATGTGTATGGGGGAGTAGAGGGCTGACAGCAGTCCTCCCTCACATGTAACAGATTACCAAGAAGGAATAACCTGCATGGGACAAGTTATTGCCTGATCAATTCTAGGGTGTTATTTAACAAAGTTATAGCCAAGTTAAACCACATTCCTGGTGCCTTGTCTTTCTTTTTGTGGGGTCTTGGGACAAAGCCCCATGCTTTAAACAACCTAAAATCAATGCTTCCATAACACTTGTTTCCCAATTGCAAACAAAAAGTTTTCTTTGGTGATTTAAACATTTCCCTGTGGTGTTTGCAAGCCATATAGTACAGCAATCAGCCAGCGTAAGAAAACCTAATAATGACTTCAGGTAGTGGGAAAATAATGTAAATGTCAAATTTGTTTTCATTGTTCCAAGTGAAATGCAATAATTAAACAAACAGCATTAAGAGAGAAAAGTTAAGTAGAGTTTTAAATTTGCTTCTGTTTTAAAATAAGATGTTAATACTAGAACTCAGTTAAGCACAAGTGTTTTCTAAACACTATGATTTACTCCAATGTGTCCCTTTAACATACAAAAGAGAAGTTAATTCTTTTGATAAGTCAGTGGAAGGTAAGAATACACTTTCATGGGGCATTTTTCAAGGGCTGGATTTTGGTTCTTGAAGGCTCCTTTAGTATTGTAACTTATTGGCATATTAACAGTATAAATCAAAAACAGAATAGTAATACCAAAGATTGCCTCTGTCTTTTATTAAATATAATTATTTTCCCCATGGCTTTACAGAGGCAGTTGCTTCTATTACATTTAATTGTCTGACTCAGACTTGGTCATACAAAAGATCTAAGGAATCACTGATTAATTTTTGAATGAAAGTGTGAAATGATCAAGTCCCAGAGAATATGAAATCACTGTTATAAAAACTAAATAATTTATCACCCGCAATCATTGGACCGTAAAAGTGTAGTGTAGTGAAAAGTAATATACATCCTCTGGAAAAAAGACCTTTATTTATTTGGCACCAATTGCTAGAATTATCTGCCAAAATAATTTAAAATCTAAATCTTGACACACTCACTCTCTAGATATAAATGTTCAGGGTAACTTATTTTTGATCCAAAATTACAAATAAGCAAACAAGCCCACAATTTTTCTTGCCTATACAGGATAACATTTATAAACACTGATTTGGCCAGGTGTGGTTTATTTAGTTTCTGTCTTGTTCACCTTTCACCAGACTGGTTCTAATAAAAATGATGACAAAAAACTAATCAGTGGTGGGGATAGCTGAAGGCAACTGGTCAGGAACGTGTAAACCAAAACATTCATAAGGCTACTTGAATGTTACTTGGAGGACATTAATTGATTAGCAATAAACATAACTTACTGTGCTGGATTTTTGCATCACACAAACAACCACTATTCACTTTATTTATTAGAAAGATAATCTTCATTAGAAGAGACAGTCCCTCAAGATTCTGATTGTAGCACTGGTGATTTTCAGAATTTTTTCACAACTTTCATTACATACTGCTCTTCTGGAGCATAGTTTACTATACTTGCCAAAAACACTTGCACAGTTCACTTAGCCTCCCTTCTCTCACTTCTTTGCAATTTCATTTTGTGAAGGCCTGATATAGGAAGGTGCTGAGGGCTCAAAGTTGCTCAGCTCCCTAACTTTCACTGATGTCAAATGATCTCACAAGAGGTGATCGTCACGTGGCAAGATCAAGCCCTTGCTCTCCATTATCAGTGAAAGGAAAAAAGGCCTGATGTGCTTTTTCTCTTCATAAAAACCAAGCATTTTTGGGGGGTGGGTATTAAAAGTTTGCCAAAGGCTGGGAATGGTGACAGGGGATGGATCACTTGATGATTATGTATTCTCTCTGGGGCACCTGGCATTGGCCACTGTCGGCAGACAGGATACTGGGCTAGATGGACCTTTAGTCTGACACAGTGTGGCCATTCTTAAGTAGTAATCAGTCAAAATCCCTCATGTAAAGCCTGATGCAATGCTTGCTGAAGTCAATGGAAAGATTCTCAATGACTTCAATGGTCAATGGATCAGGCCCATAATCATATTCTTCTGTCTGGATGAATCTGAATGGTTATAACAATTTATTTTAAATACTAGATTGTAATAAAGTATTATTCAACTCCAAGTTAAGCATTAGCTCAAGCAGCTGGGACCTCAGTTATTCTCACTCTGTTTCTCTCACTCTCTTCGTACATATCAGTGGATTGGGTTACTCACCCTGAATGAATAGGGCTTGAAGAAAGCGCCACATTGTCCAAGTTTTCAGTGCCCCAGCTTAAGCGATACGAATTCCTTTCAGCTTCCTTGGCCAGAGTTGATACCTGAGCATGTGAAAGAACTCTTATTAATTTGTGTTTCCATATTTAAAAGCAATGAGCCAAATACATCATAAGTAAGAGTTATTTTTGTACAGCAGGGAGGAAAATGATTAACACTTTAAAAGAGGCAACAATTAAAAATGAGCAATAATGACATCAAAGTACTACAAGCACCTTATTGTAACATCTTGTGCTTTTTCAAAGCAATCACAAATGTTACTGGCCCCAGTGAGCCAGGAATACTGGGAGTGACCAGATTGACCCCTCTTTAAATGACTTGATTGTGTCTTCAAAAATCTTCTCTCTGAATAGTGGACTAGATTCTCAGCTGGTGTAAATCAGCAAAGCTCCTTTGATTTCATTTACAGCAATTGAACATTTGACCCCATGCCTATTAACATTGCTCAAAAATCAGATGCAATGGAAAGCACTATAAAGACGTACTGTAAATGCATTTACACATTTCTGGTTAATACAGAATATACTTCAGCATTATACAATAAGCTAGTTCATTTAATAACAGTTCGAAATTAGACAAGTTTATGGTGCAATTAATACTACAGCATACATTACATCATACAGTTTACAGAATCCAAACAGGGATTCTTTTTCACACACCTCTACCCCAATATAACATGACCCGATATAACACAAATTAGGATGTAACGCAGTAAAGCAGTACTCTGGCGGGGTGGGGCTGCGCACTCTGGTTCGATATAATGCGGTTTCACCTATAACATGGTAAGATCTTTTGGCGCCCAAGGACAGTGTTATATCGGGGTAGAGGTGTATTTCCAAAATTGAATATTTAAAATAAATGCACATTGTGCAAGTTATCAGTGAGATAAAGAGAAAGGTCTTACCTGGTGGCTGGGGATTATGACTGTATCATCAATCATGGCACTGTCTCTCAGGTAGGAGGCATGGCTCAACGTGTGGGACCTGTCTGAACTGAAGGACCGCAGGCTGGTAGGTTGGCAGGATGCCATGGCAATATATCAGCAGTTGAGAAGGTATTGTGAAAATGGGATGATGGACCAAGCGGAAGAGTGAAAAAAGCGTGCTGTTAGCAAATATAATGCAACTTCCAGGGGGAGTATAAATAGTGTCTTGTGGATCTCTGACTGAGCGCTGAACCAGTCTTTTGACTGACTCCTCATTTAATTCAAAGGAGAACCCAAGAGATTAAGCTAGATCACAATCTGTTTTATTTTCTAACCACCAATGCTTTAAATTAGCTATGTAGCTTAATTGCTTCCCTTATACAAAAGAGGAACTCCTGCTGAGGCTCTTTGAAGAAGTTCTCTCTCCTGCTCCATAATACAAGTGAATTGTCTAAGAAAAAAAAGATGCAAATATTTGACGAGAGGCTTCATTCTCTGACTCAAATTATAAATGAGTAAGGTTCATTTTTGTCCCCTGGAAGGTACACAGCAAGGCGAACTGTGGCCAGTCACATGCTTCTTGTGTAAAACAAAGAGCCTCCTGCATGCCTGCAGCATCTCTAAAACAGCAATCCAAAATGTGAGCACGGGTTCCTTTGTATGTACACACAGCCCTACAAAACATGGGTTGCTGCAGCAATGAGAGATGTGAGGCAATTATAAGCTGCTTCCAAGCACCCAGCTCGGAACTTAACTGCAATATCTGCTCGCTCAAAGCAAAATCCAAAAAAGCAAAACAAAACAAAGATATCCCAGCACACAAAGACATATCAAGCTAATATGGGGTTTCTGCCACACAGAAGTATTACTTTTGCCCTTTAAATATTAAAAACAACAGTATATACAGGATGTTTGTGCCTTTTTTTTTTTTGGCGAAAAATCAACAACTCACACCCCATCAGATTTTGCAGGTATCACTTTATATTCATGTAAGTGTATTCCTTGTTACTATTCTATGTAGCTAAGGACACATTACATTTAAGGTTAGAAACTAGCTATGTTCTCATGGATTGCACTTGTGCACTTGTGTGGGTACTGTCCATGATAATGTACAAACATTAGAACACTGGAACTGCCGAACTGGATCAGACCAGTGGGCCACTTAGCCCAATAAACGTTCTGACAATGGCTAGTACCAGATGCTTCAGAGGAAGAGGGAAGAAACCCCATAACGGACAGTTTTGAAAGAACATGCCCATATGGGAAGCTGTCTTCTACTCCCGGTTGGTTAGTGGTTAATTTACATCTCTCTCTCAATCAGAGCTTACTCTAATTAACAGTGGGTGTCCTTGTTCTCCACATACCATAAGAATTCAATATATTTGTAGGTTTAAAATGGGATAATTTATTTTCAAGTATCATTTTAAATATTAAGTATACATTAGATTGAAATAAGTACTATTAAATGTAAACCTATTGGAAGTCAGACAAAAATATTGCAGCAACAGATCCTGTTCAATGACAGTGTATATAATTACATTCATCCAATAGGTTCTTGCAGTATCTGTATTTTACCAATAAATAGCATGGCATATTTACATTAGAGATACATAAAATTAAAAGAGCTACCAATGCCCTTCCATTGCATGCCTGCCATATTAAGTGGATTGTACAAAGATGATGAAAATATTACATGAATATCAGCCTTGGAAAACTGCCATGAAAATTAGTGCAGAATACCTTCTCACCCACTCTGACCAGGATAATGATGGTTAAAAAACTAATGATATTTCGCTTGCACGTCATCAAATATTACTTACCCTGATGAGTGGGCAAACAGAATTGAGCAAGGATGATATATGAAATTTTGTGGATATTGTACATTCCCTGGATGAAATTCTGACTCCACTGAAGGCAGTGGCAATGGCAAAACACCCATTGACTTCAGTGGGGCTAGGATTTCATCTCATGCATTTTAGTCCATGTATAACTTGTTTTAAATAAAATGTATTGTTTGAAGCCTTGGTTGTAGGCCATTTTGAATACACATATGTTACCTTGGCAGATATTTTGTAGTGCTACACCTTGTTTTCAATAATAACATTACTTCAGTAAATAGTCATTCTTATATCAGAAATTAAACATCAGTAGCAGACACCCCATTTTTCTCCACTATCCTTTACTTGCTTTAATGCTTGAAACATTCACTGCTGATTTACAGTGCCATGCAATGCTTGCAAGGGGTTTGCCATCCAAATCATAGGTCCTGCTGTTCAGCTAACGTAAGGTTTCATCAGCCCACTACTGAGTGAAAAGAAACATGTACTAGGCTCTACTGCTGGTCTCTAAGGGTATGTCTACACCTCCCAGCCTGGGTAGACCAACTTCTACTAGTGGGGCTCAAAGTAGCGTACTAAAAATAACTTTGATGTTGCCGCTCAGCTGGCAGCTTGAGCTCTCAAGCCCTGACGACCCCTGAGTCTGAGCTTGGGTGACTAGCCCGAGTCTCCACTGGAGCCGCAATATCCATGCTGTTATTTGTAGAGCATTTGTCCAAGGCCCACTAGCATGAGTTTGTCTACCTGTGTTGGGAGGCTCCTAGCTGTAATATAGACATCCTGCAGTGATTTGGTCCTCATTCTCCTATGGTCAGGAGGCATTACTATTACAATTTGCCCAGAACATGCCCAGTGAATGGTATATGTTCATAAATACAGGCCCAGTACATTGAAGGTATGGATATTATCAAGAGACGTGATAGTTACACAAATGTGACTGAGGTCTGTGATGAATTAGGAGTATAACATTTCCATTAAAATTTTGTTTAAGATAAATACTGAGATGGCATTGCTCATGTTCTATGGATTATATCAGTTGCATACATAAGGAACAACCATTTGCTAAAGCATCTGGTGCTGAGATACACTAAGTGGTGTAAAACTAGAAGCAAGGGTGCTTATGGCAACCAGGACCTCACTATTAACGAGTAGTGGTGTTGAACAGAGCTGATTAAGAGACACGTACACTAATTATTTTTTTAGGCTTTTAGAATATTGTCACATAAAGTTACATTAAATAAGAGGCAACATACTCTAGGAAATCTACAAAAACATAGACTCTCTGTATGGTTGGTTCAGATAATGTTGCCAAATTCACCACTGCAGGATGCACTGGATCACTGGGACTCTATTCACCCCATTAGTGACCAGTTAAGAGGATAAATGTAGCATTTACCACAGGTGACACCTGGTGTGGGAAATACAAAATGTTTTCTGTTGCCTGAGCACTCTGTGAAAATTCCTTGAGCCCCCTGCAACTTTATATAAACTAGTCTTGGAAACATTCCCTAACAGGGCACCACTTACGGATAGAAAATCTTTCCCATCTGACATGGCAGATACATTTGAGTTAAGTTGAGGAGTGGAGGTCATATGCTGAATCACAAACCTGGGCCTTTCCTGAACCTAGGTTAGCTGAGAGATCATTATATGCTACTATAGGCCAGGTCATTTCTCTTGTCTGAGAATATAACTAACTCCAATAGCAATGCCATTCATTTGGCCCTGTGAAAACAACAACTCCAGTAAGTAAGTCTCCTAGATCCATCAGCAGGCCTGCAAAATGGATGAATAGTGATTGGTGTTGCACGAGTGTACTGGGGACTACATTGTTTACATGCTGTGTAATACCTACCTGGGCATAGTGCTAATGAAAGCATATTAAAAAGAATGATGGGGAGAGAGAAATAATAAACAGAGAATATGGTTACAAAAGAAAAATATAAGCTTTTAAAATATAATTTTAAATGCATAATAATACATGAAAATGGGCTGCTTACATGATTTGCTGTGCTGCATTTGTTACAGCAGAAAAAATGAAATCTCTATTGCATTGCATTGTCTCTGATTCAGATACTGAAGCAAAGCAACTTTATTTAGGCAGTTTTGGTGGTAATTCCCATGAATATGACCCTACCATATTAGTGAAAGAAAAGCAGAAAGATGGACCTGGGAAAATGCACATTTTTGTTTGATTCTTCTTTCTGGATGTCTTTTTGCTGCATTTCAGTTTAAACAGATCCGATACAAGACAGCAAAATAATTTTTATATTGCAAACTGTGGACCAGATTTTTGTCTCAAATATTCTAGTGTAAATCCCCTGAAATCTACGCATGTGCTCAAGATTTACACTGCCATAAATGAGAACTGAATCTAGCCCAGCATTAATCTATGTGAGCCTTCTTACACAACTCGTTGAAAATCAAAAAGAAAAAAAAAATCAGTATCACCACCACCAGCAGATTACTGTTAACGCTTTTTGATTTTTTTTAACCATTGTGCTGTAGGATTCATTGGATTTACTGGAGCAGCAAAGGCTCCAAGTTTGGAAGGCCTAAATGCTTAGGGGTTTAGATATCTTGTGATACAATCTGAGTAATTTTCTGGCTTCTTTTGTTCCGAGAGTGATCCGAAGCCCATTGAAGTCAACTGAAACAACTCCACTGATTTCACTGGGCTTTGGATCGGATCCTGTTTGGTGCTGGAATAACATACTACATTGGACAGTGGCCTGGGTTGCAAATTGTGTGGCTAAAATCTTGACAAACATTTTTTTAAAGAAATACCACCTCTGAACGCACTAGATCTGGAAATGACATGAGTAATTTATACTAGACATTGCAATTTTCAAACCTGGATGCCTAATCTTGGACACTCATTTCCCTCTTTGGGCACTTGACTCTGACTTAGAAATGTAGATGTCTATCTGGCAGTTTGGGGACCTGATTATGCATTTATGCTCACTAGTTAAATGCCAAAGTTTGAAAACTGTACCCTGTATTGTAATGTAGATGACACTGACTTGGTGTGAATTACAATAAACCTTTTTGAAGTGTAAAGGGCTATTACTCTTTTTGATTTTGGCTTTACAATATGATGGTGCACTTCTCTAAGCAGTAGCACACCCTAGCAACAACACCCATCTGTGCAAGATAGCCCCAAGATAGCTTCTGTGCTGTGGTTGGTAAAACATGCTAGAAAGGAGCATGCTTCTGAAGCACTAAAATATCTCGGCCAACCATCCCCTGATTCTGAGCCATCTGCTCTGTGCCAACTGGAGGTTAGGAAAACTAAGTGACCCTACCACATAGCCAATATCACTCCTCCTTCGTGTGACTACAACAACATTGCTCTTATTCTTAAACCATGCCCTTGATTAACGCTCTACCGTGAATCATGGACAGACTTTTCCTTAAGCCCTTTGGGATGTTAGGACCATGTACAGTATTAGTATACAAGAGAATTAGGTCACCCTCAGTTGTAAACTCTTTTCCCCCCCATACCAAATGTATTTGGTTCCTGATAGTTTTCTTCCCATGACTTTCTTTTGACTACACTTTTCTTCTAAGAAGTGACAATAATTATTGAAATGAGAAGGAACAGGTATATCACATAGCTATTTTGAATTAAAGACATTGAGGAGGTCTGTGCAGAGAGCTTAACTATTCAACAAAATTATGCTCTAACTCATCATACAAACATATCATTTCAGGTAAAATACCTGTCAGACCGGCCTCCCTCCAAGCTGTACCTCAGATAGTTCATACCATCTAGGAACTGGCTGCTGGGCAAAGAGTCATCACCTAGTTCTTTCAAGTCCTCTGGCCTGAGGTATTCTCCCCCATCTCCAGTCATTGTGTCATCACCTTGAAACAAAACACAAACATAATCCACAGGGATCAGTAAACTCACAAGTCCCACATTATTTACAGATTGGGGTAGCATGTCAGCGGGATGGCACAAATGGGTAATTCCCACACACACAGCACTGCAAATTACGAACAATTAAATACACTAACAAAACTGGCACATCAAGCAGGATAAAAATCAAATCAAAATCAAGGTGAGTAAGCAATCAATTTTTGTCCTCCATTTTTTGCCACTGCATGGATTTTTTGAAGGACTAATTTCTCTATCATTCTGTAGATTATCTTTTAGTTTGGTTCCTGTAATGCTGGTGCCAGCCAGCTACCTAGGTGTGAGCTAAAAACCTGACAAACTCACAGCTGGAAGCCAGGCCAATTCACTTGTGTATTGCTATAGATCAAAGTGGTTGTTAAATAGATTCGAATGTGGTTGGTGTTTAAACTGCATGAAAACTAATGGGATGTTGCATGCATAGTTATCACTTATCTGAATACTGTTAGAATGTAGTAGCACACATTGACATTGTATATACCCTATATCTAAGTGACTCACCAAAAAGAAAGAAGCCATGTAAAGCAAATGAAGGACAGTAACAGGAAGCTGCTAATTATTGTGCTTTGCAAAGCAAATGGTCATTGCGTATCATGACCAAAGACCCTAAATGCATTACCTTCTCTCCATCATCAAAGAAAGAGCGGACTTGGTTAGAACTGTCAACTTGTTTTTCTACGAGAAGAAACTTTAAGTATGGACAAAGGAAAAAAATTCATCTCTGAACTGTTTGGATTCTAGCAGGGCAGAATACCTGAATGAGCAGACAGATATCCCAGAATTCCTTTGAGTAGCCCTAACAGACTTATGGGAAACTGGGAGACTACTACATCTCTGAGACCTTTTGAAATCATAGACCAATAGTGCTCAAACTTTTGCACCCTCCCTTACCAGTAATGGAATCCATCCATGACCTTCCCCCGCCCCCCATTATGGTACAGCCAAGGCTTCCTCAGCAGAGGAGCTTGGGCTGAAGACAGAGCTGGGGGTGGAACTGGGGGAGGAGCTGGGATTACAGGCAGAGCTGGTCGTGGGGCAAAGAGGAAAAGAGGGCAGAGCTGGGCTGGGGGAAGAGTGGAGAGCTGGGGCTGGGAGGAAGAGGGAGGGAGGAGCTGGACCTGGAGTTGGAACAGGACTGGGGACTGACCAGGGTTGGGGGAGGAGCGAGGCTAGGGGCATAGCTTATCTGGGGGCAGAGCAGGGCTGGAAGTGTGATGCTCCCTTCTGCCAGCCCGCCCCCATAGAGGCTGGCTCTGGCCCTGTTGTCTGCCCTCCTGAACATTCCTCTGTGTCCCTCACAGGGGAATGCCCCACAGTTTGGGGACTACTGTTATAGACTATGATTTACCTGTACATATATTTTTGCCTGCTTTAACCTCTCAATAACTCTCATTCCTTATTCTTATCTAATGTTTGGTTAGTTTACTATTGAATGGGTTACCAGCATCATCTTTGGAGTGAGGTCTAGGATGTAAATCTACCTGGGTGAGTGACTGTTCTCTTGGGACAGGGTGAAACCAGAATATTTTGTGATTTTTGGTTTAAGTGATCATTTGTCACATAGTCCAGCTTCTGGGTGCTCAGATAGACTGACGTGATTAAGGAGACTGTCTGTGACTCCATTTTAAGACTACTGTAGTAACATTGGTTACTGGTTTGGTGAAATCTAATTATAGAACATATCACGGGTGCGGGTTGTTGACCCTGCTTCTGACAGTCTGCCCTGAAATAGGCACTCAGTGTCGTGAGCCACTCCAGAGAGTGTGACAGTTCTTTTATCCACAGCTACATTAGATGCTTGGACTGACAGTGGATGCTGAGAAAATTTCTTTTTTGATTGCAAACTGTTGGTTTCAACTCAGAAAGGTACATTTTTTTGTCACTGTGACTGACAGGTACAAGTCAGTCCTCATTTGAATTCTCAGACATTCAAACTGTACTCCAAAGGACATTGTGTCACTCCTGACAACAAACATCCTTGCATGGTTACCCGTAAGAGTCTAATTTTTAAAACATGGCAACTGATACTCAGAAGCTCCATGCCCATTTGCCATAAATTGGAAATACAATCACACTGATGGTGGAAAAATGAACCACTATGAACAAGAAAATAATTCACCAAAGGTAAAATCAAAACCTAAATTAGCCCCTATTACCTCAAGTATCGGCCATTATCATGCCCATTTCTCTCCCAAAGGCTAGGTAAACAGATGGACCTTACAACATGTTCTGAAGGTGAATAAATTTGTGCTTTTGGGACCAACTGAGGTGGGGAAAGTAGGGTCCCTCACACAGAATGCATGAATGAAGTAATAACTTGTTTTTCTCAGGAGAATCATCATCTTTGAACTTACATCTCTACGTGACACGTGGAAGTTTCCTCCCATTTCTTTATACATTTCTAGTGTGAACCATATCCATATTGGAGAGAATGGTTTATCCTGGCCCCAGTGAGAATATTCATTTAACCTGATGTCTTCCCATCCTCTTTCCCAACTCCTTAGTGTGGCATTCCATAACTACAGTGTGTCCCTATGTGTTAAATGCAGACCACAGAGATCTACCATGTGGCCCTCACCAGTAATTCCAGTCCACTAATCACAGAAGTTTCCAGGTTTTCTCATTTCAGAGCTGCACCAGCATCAAATGAAGCAGACGGCAACTCTGATGCTGAGATAGGACCTGCAAAAATTATGAGTCCTAGCTGTGATGCTCCACCTTGATTTGCCCAGCTCGAGAAGCAACACTGCAGCATTCCAGAAACTACTTTGTATCAAAGGAGACAGCACTCTTACGTGCTCTGAGTTCTGCAAATTTTCTTTGAGTTCTAGTGAAGTTGCCAGGGGGCCTTCGTTTGGATGCCTCTATGATATGCAGTCCAAATATGCAAATCTGATTAGTTTAGCAAAGGCAAACAAGAGAGGAAATTATACTGACAATGTATTATTGTTAACATCTATACTCAGGATAATGTGTCATTTTTTCTGCTCAATTTAACTAGGACAGCAGGCTAAATGAATACTGTTTAATTGTAAATACAGAAATGCTGGTATTTGTTTTCATAAAGAGATTAACATTTGATTTCAGTTGAACTTTTCTAGCTTGGTCAAGCATTATTTCCAGCTGTTAAGTAAAAACATCTGAAAATCTGACATCCAAAAACAAATAAAATCAGCTTTTTTAATAATCTGTCTAGCTCTATCTAATCTATATACACATCTAAATCTTTAAAGGGTAACTACAAAGCCTTTTAAAATTACATCTGTAATACTGCAAGAAAATGAGACTGGGCATTGTTTCACAGAAAACAAGAGAATGCATTTAATTGTTGCATATTTCCTGTCTTTTGTCAAACAATGCTTCCTGAGAACGTGACAATATAAACCACAGGACTTATTTAAACCTTGGAAGATATCAAGGGAAAACTGTTTAAAAGGAATTTCAAATGATTTTTCATATAAAATGAAAACTTACAATCATGCCAAGCATTCCATCTATAGTGGAAACAAAGGCAAAACCTTACCAGCTTTCATCCCACTAGCATCCCTTTCAAAAAATGACCCATTCAAACTTTGGTGTCTGAGCTGCAACTGCCAATAGTGGTACCAATTAGTACTAATTGTTTAGGGTGATGTGGACATCTGTACACTGTGAACTGTAATGAGACCATTAACACATTTCACAATGACAAATGGACAGTTATAACACTGTTGGCTTAGCCTATCCTTGAAGCAGTGCTGGGAAAGGCACCATTACCAATGCCTTGAGTCATCCCATTCTTTTATCACAACACTGAAGACAGGTCTACTCTATTCCACTGTTCCAACAGCTAGACTGTGGGGGTGTGAATAACAGTAGGAACCAAAGTTCTGCGCTGTAATTCCCCTGCGTGGATGCTGCGGGCATGAAATAAAAGGTCCCTAATTCGCATTAGAGTAGTCCTCTACAAACACGATTACATTAAGGTGAAGTAGGAACCTTTTCGTTTATGCCCGCAGCACCACACGGGGGAGCTACTGCACAGCATTTTAGTGCGTAATGCTATTCACACACCCCAAAGTCTAGCTTTTGGAACTGCGGGACACTGTAAACATGTCCTTAATAGCAATGAAAGAATACTGTGGCCTAGAGTACAAGCAAATACATATTATTTAATTTATCAAATCTAACTACAGTCTATATATTAACTTAAAGCAACTTCTCATACAGTTACGGTTACCTGAATGTGTTAATTCATTGCAGGAGGATTACAGGCATGCGGAGAGAGTTGCTTAATTGTATGTAACAAACAGACATTCCATCTTACACGTCAGTATTATTAATATATATAGTAACACCCGTGGGCCACAATCAGGACTGATGTCCAATTGTGATACACAAAAACATACAAAAAGACAGACTCGGGAGAGCTTGACGTTCAGGTGATCATGAGTGCATTTACACAGAAAAATCACCTCAGATGGTAGTTTTGTAGCAATATAAAAACCTGCCCTCTTTTATCAAGTTAGAAATAATTAATCTGACCTACTAGTGTTTTCTATTAAGTTGTGTCATCACATTACCTGTCAAATTAACAACATTTAATTTACACGGCTTAATAAGCAAATCATGATGCACAGACCAGTTGACCCTGAAGCTTCATGATCTGCGCTGGCTGCCTACTAACTTGTAGGAGGAGTTCAGTGGGTTAGCTTTCACAGCTAAAGCCCTAAATTGTGGCCCTGATTAATTGAGAGATTCTCTCTCCTCACGTGAGATCAATACTGCAGATGCACTTGTTCATGACTAATTCAGTAAGACCCTCATTCTGACTGAGGCCTCTGAACACTATTTAATTACAAATTAATAAAATAATACATAATTATAATAATACTAGCAGTCTGATGAACTCCCCAGGACTTGCAGAGAGACACACTACCACAGTGGAGGAGCAGGAGGGTAGCTGGCTTAACCTAGGAAGAGTAGCCAGCAGTAGATACTTGTGCTGGTGTCCTTTGTAATATTAAACGTGTTGAGGAGTTGACATCATGGTGGTAAAGTGGCAGGTCACATTAGATGCAAAGGTCAGCTCTCAAAATGCAGTTACTAGGAGATTTTTGTCTGTTCAGAGGTGGAGGAATGAAGGGAAATCCCATTGCCAATCATTGTTATAGCCCAGGGGAGGCAAACTACAGCCCAGTCCTGTGGCATGGCAGGCTCCCTGCCTGCCCTGGCCCTGTGCCACTCCCAGAAGCAGCCAGCATCATGTCCCTGTAAACCGGCTATATCACAACTCTTTTTAAAAAATAAGGCAACAGATTTCAATTTCAAGTTGCTAAGGGAGCTTCTATAAGCCGTAGGGGAAACATCTTGACAGTGCTTTGGGACTATATTTGGTCATTGGTTGGTCTAGAATAAAAAGTAAAATGTTTGCTAATCACTTGTGGGTCTTATTAAAACAAAAATAATCTTTATACTAGTGATTTCACATGTTCAGACACCAGTATTATGTGACTATCAGTGAATAGACTGGTAAGAGAGGCTGGTCATGTGTAGAGATCATAGTTCTCTGGCCTCCCCTGGCAAGCCCTGCTGAACATGGAGGCAATACTGTCTAGCAGTTAGAGTAGGAGACTGGGAATGGGAAGAATCCTATATTCTAATTCCAAACACTTCTAATGAGTGACAGGGCAAACTACCCAATTACACTGAACCTCCTTATATATAACTCCAAAACGGAGGTGGATACTTTCCTACCTTGAAATGTGGCTTAAATCAGTTAACCATCGAAAAAGCACTTTGAGATCCTTAAATGAAAGAAACTGTAAGTGCATTATATGGAGAGCAGAATTTGGGAAGCCACATACAGTTCTTAGTTTGGGAATTATGGTTCTGGGAGAAACATTTAATTAAGCCTTTTAAAACAAGACAGATCAGCTACGAATGTATTTTCATTAGGGTGCTCTGGTCATTATGCCCACATCTTCAGCCAGGAGTGGGGCTCTGTGTAATTTTCTCCATGCTATCCAGGAAATTCACTCTATAAATCAGCTCATTTGGGGGGATATGGTATTGCTTTTAATGCAGTAGGACAGCTCAAACTCATCACAGCAACATAACTCTACTGTGGAAGACAATTGCTGAAGAACTGTTTTTCCAGTCATTTTCCCACAGTATTTTCATCAAAGAAAGCCAAAGGGATAAATTAAAAAAGAGAAAGAGGACTGTGCAAAAAGCTGCCAAAAACTGTTTTTAATGTAAGTTCTTAAAGCGAAATACACTTATGTTAGTTTGCCAAAAACATTGTCTTCCCTTGCTATATGTTAGTAAGGTCCACAGGATGCTGTACAGCTCCCTATGTGGGCTCTGCATCTTAGAAGTAACAGCTGGAGAAGAGGCAGCTAAGGCAAGTATGAATTTTTTATTCAACTCTGAAGTATCTTTAATGGCCAGTATATTAAAGATCACCCCGAGAATCTGCTTGGAAACCTTTGATTCCCCAGAGTCAATGCTCCACTCAGTGTATTA